>NW_028270152.1:85706374-86019291 GCF_037043375.1 Chiloscyllium plagiosum | reverse complement strand
TCCCCTCTTTCTCGCCTTCCCCTCTCTTGCCCTCCCCTCTCTCTCGTTCTCCACGCTCGCTCGCCCTCCCCTCTCTGTTGCCCGCCCCACTCTGTTGCCCTTCCCATTCTCTAGCCATCCCCTTTCTCTTGCCATTCCCCTCTCTCGCTCTCCACTCTCTCTTTCTGCTCTCTCGCCCTCCCCTCTCTCGCTCTCCCATCTCTCGCCTTACACTCTCTCACCCTCCCGTCTCTTGCGCTCACCTCTCTCTCTCGCCCACCCCCTGTCTCACCCTCACCTTAATCTTGCCCTCCCCTCTCTCGCCCGGCCCTCTGTCTCACCCTCCCCTCTCTCACACCCTACCCTCTCTCGCTCTCGTGTTTCACACGCTCCTGTCTCTCGGTCTACCATCTCTCGACATCACCTCTCTCGCCCACTGCGCTCCCGCCCTCCACTCTTTCTCTCCCCTCGCTCTCGCTCTCCCCTCTCCCGCCCTCCACTCTCTCTCTCCTCTCTCTCTCGCCCTCCCCTCTCTTGCCCTCACCTCTTCGCCATCTCCTCTCGCCCTCCTCTCTCTCGCCCTCATCTCTCTCGCGATCATCTCTCTCGCGATCTTCTCTCTCGCAGCTCCCTCTGTCGCCCCCTCTGTCACCCCCTCACTCGCCCTCCCCTCTTTCTCGCCTTCCCCTCTCTTGCCCTCCCCTCTCTCTCGTTCTCCACGCTCGCTCGCCATCCCCTCTCTGTTGCCCGCCCCACTCTGTTGCCCTTCCCATTCTCTAGCCGTCCCCTTTCTCTTGCCATTCCCCTCTCTCGCTCTCCACTCTCTCTCTCGCCATCCCTTCTTTATCGCCCTCCCCTCTCTCTACCCCTACCCTCTCTCTCGCCATCCGCTCCCTCACGTCCTCACCTCTCTCTCGCCATCCCCTCTCACGCACCATTCGCTCGCCCTCCCCTCCCTCTCGCCCTCCCCTCGCTCACCCTCCCCAGTCTCTCGCCCTCCCATCTCTCTCTCCCTCCCCGCTCTCGCTCTCCCCTCTTTATCGCCCACCCCTCTCTCTCTCCCTTCCCTCTCTCGACTTCCTCTCTCTCCCGCCCTCTCATCTCTCTCGCCCTCCCCTCTTTCTCGCCCTCCCCTCGCTCCTGCTCTCCCCATCTCTCGTCCACCCCCTCTCTTTTGCCATCCCCTCTCTCTCGCCATCCCCCCTCACAGTTCTATCTCTCGCCCTCCCCCTCTCCGCCCTCCTCTCTCTCTCGTCCTCCACGCTCTCTCGCCCTCCCCTCTCTGTTGCCCGCTCCACTCTCTTGCTCTCCACTCTCTCTCGCTCTCCCACTCTCTCCGCCTCCACTCTCACTCGCCCTCCCCTTTCTCTCGGGCTGCCCTCCCTGGCCCTCCCCTCTCTCGCCTTCCCCTCTCTATCGCCCTCCCCTCTCTCCCTCCCCCCTCTCGCCCTCAACTCTCTCGCCCTTCCCCCTTGCCATCTCCTCTCTCTCATCCTCCCCTCTCTCTTGACCTCTCCTCTCTCGCCCTCCTTGCTCTGTCGTCCGCCCCCTTCTCTTGCCCTCCCCACTCTCTCCTTCCCCACTCTCTCGCCCTCCCCTCTCTCTCGCCCTCCCGTCTCTTGCCCTCCAATCTCTCTCCCTCCCCTCTCTCGCCCTCCCTTCTCTCGCCATCCCCTGTCTCTCACCCTCCTCTCTCTCTCGCCATCCCCTCTCTTGCCCTCACCTCTCTCGCCCTCCCCCTCCTCTCTCACGCCCTCTCCACTCTCCTGACCTCTCCCCTCTCCCTCTCTCTCCCTCCCCTGCCCTCTCCCCTCTCTCGCCCTCCCCTCTCTCACGCCCTCCTCTCTCCCCCTCTCCTCTCCCCTCCTCTCTCCACCCACCTCTCTCTTCCCTCCTCTCTCCACCCTCCTCTCTCTTCCCTACTCTCTCTTCCCTCCTCTCTCGCTCCCCTCCCAACTCTCTCCCTTCCCCTCTCTCTCACCCTCTCTCTCCTAACCTCTCTCTCCCACCCTCTCTCTACCACCCTCTCTTTCTCCTCTCTCTCTCCCCCACTCTCTCTTCCCTCTCCCTCCCTCTCTCTCCCACGCTTTCTCTCCCACGCTCTCTCCCACTCTCTCTCTCCTCTGTGTCTCTCTTCTCTCTCTCTCTTTTCCCTCTCTCTCTATCTCTACTCTCTCTTCCCTCTCTCTCCGTGCTCCCTCCCCTTTCTCTCCCCTCTCTCTTCCCCTTTCTTTCTCTCTCCCATTCTCTCTCCCCTCTCTCTGTTCTCTCTCCCTCTCACTCTATCTCTGCTCTCTCTTCCCCCTCTCTCCCTCCTCATTCTTCCCCACTCTCTCTTCCCACCCTCTCTCGCCCTCCCCTCTGTCAAAACCGTCTCTCTCCCCCTCTCCCGTCCCCTCTCTCTCGCCCCCTTTCTCTGACACCCCTCTCTTGCCCCGCTTTCTCTCGCCCCCTTTCTCTCGCCCGCTCTCTCTCTCCCGCTCTTAACCCACTTTCTCTCACCCCCTTTCTCTCGCCCCCCCCCCTCGCTCGCTCACGTCTCGCCCGAGCTCTCGAACCCTACTTTCTCTCACCCTCCTTTTCCTCCCACTCTCTCACCCATTCTCTCTCTCCCCCTCTCTCCCCCTCTCTCTCTCTTCCCTCTCTCTCTCCCCTGTCTCTTCCTTCCACTCTTTCGCCCACCTCACTCTCTCGCCCGCGCCCTCTCTCTCCCATCTCTCTTTTCCCTCTTTCTCTCGATCTCTGCTCTCTCTTCCCTCTCTCTTTCCGCACTCTCTCCCGTCTCTCCCCTCAATCCTTCCCCTCTCTTTCTATCCCCCACTCTCTTTCTCACCTCTCTCTTTTCCCTCTCTCTCGCTCTATCTCTGCTGTCTCTTCCCTTTATAACTCCGCGCTCTCTCCCCTCTCCCTTTCTATCTCTCCGCGCTCTCTTCCCTCTCCCTCCCGTCTCTCTCCTCCCCCTCTCTTTCTCTCTCCCACTCTCTCTATCCCCTCTCTCTTTCCCCTCTCTCCCTCCCTCTATCTCTGCTCTGTCTTCACTCTCTCTCGGCACTCTTCCCCACTCTCTCTTCCCCTTTCTCTCTCCCTCTCCCTCCTCTCTCTCTCTCCCCCACTCTATCTCTCCCACTGTCTCTCCCCTCTCTCACTCTTCCCTCGCTCTCTCCCCTGTCTCTCTCTCTCTCCCACTATCTCTCACCTCACACTCTTTTCCATCTCTCTCTATCACTGCTCTCTCTCTCGCACTCCTCTCTCTCCCCCTCTCTCTCTTGCCCCTTTTCTCTCGTCCCCCCTTTTCCCGCCCGCTCTCTCTCGCCCCCTCTCTCTCTCGCCCCCACTCTCTCGCCCCCGTCTCTCTAACCCCGTTTTCTCTCGCCCCATTTCTCTCACCCACATTCTCTCTCGCCCTCTCTCTCGCGCCCCCTCTCCTCTCGCCCCCTCTCACTCTTGTCACCCCTCTCTCTCGTGTCGCCCTCCACTTTTCCTCGCCCCCGTCTCTCTCGCCCCCCTGTCTCGCCCCCTCTCCTCTCGCCCCTCTCTCTCATCCCCCTCTCTCTCGCATTGCCCTCCCCTCTCTCTCGCCCCCCTCTCTCGGCCACTCTCTCGCCCCCTCTCGCTAACATTTCTCTCTCCCCATCTCTCTCTCTCGCTTCCTCTTTTCACCCGCTCTCTCATTATCTCCTCCCTGTCTCTCTCTCTCTCCCTCAGCCGATCTCTCCCTTGCTCCTCTCACTCTCTCTCTGTTTCTTCACTCTCTCTCCGCCTTCTCTCATTCTTGATCCCCCTCCCTCGGTCTTTCTCTCTCCCCACATCCCTCCGTTTCTCTTTGACTGAATCTCTCTCCCGCCCTCGTCCTCTATCTGACCCATTCTGTCTCCCTGGTTCTTTCCTCTCCCTCTGACCCAGAGACCGGGGGTTGGTGGAGAAGTTGCATGTGGGGTGTGGGGGTGAGATGATGGAGAGATGTAGAAGGTGCGAGAAAGGCGAAAATCGGCAAGTGACGGAATTGCGGGAGGGAGAGAGACGGCAGGAGAGAGAGAATGAGGGGGAGGGGGAGAGCGATAAGTGGAGGCAGGTGGAGAAACCGGGGTTGGGTGTGTGTGTGTGTGAGAGAGAGAGAGAGAGAGAGGCGGACGAGGAACAGTGAAAGGGAGGGGTGGTGAGAAAGAGAGTGTGTGCAGAATGAAAGAGAGAGGGGAGAGAATTGACTAGAAAGAGTAGGGGAGAGGAAATGGGGAGGCCAGGTGAGAGTGGAAGGACACAGAGTGATTTAAACCCAACTCCTGAGCTCAGGGAGTGCTGCCCTCCCCTTCGCTGAGGACCAGGACATTGGGCTGAGTCTGTCTCTCTCCAGCTCAGCTTCTCCAACAAAAAGACACACAACATCGGTCACTCTGCGGCTCTGCACGCTTTAATGAACATTTTTATTGTTTTCAAATGGACGTGATGGATACAGTCATTGGGATGGTGCCTTTTCTCACTGGCCCCTGAGTTGTGAGAAACATTGAAATGTTTCCCTCTCACCCCCCTGTGGGATAAGGATGGACAAACGAGCATTACCCTCAGTCTGTTACCATAGCAACAGACTGCTCCATCGCTGAAACACTGAACTGAAATGAGAAAATCTCGGATGGTGTGATTAATGAGGGAATTTAATTGATGGATGGATTTGGGTGAAGGGATATTTCAGCACATTCTTCAGCTGCTGCCTGAACTTCGTCTGGGTCACGGCATAAATGGCAGTGTTTGTGCAGCAACTGAGGAGCTGCAGCATGAAGCCCAATTCCTGCACAAAGTCATTGAGATACACAGACCGATACCCAATCCACCACATCCGGCTCCATATAGAATACAGCATGAACGTTGACCATAACAGGATGAAATTGGCCGAGATCACAAACAATAAAATGATGGATTTTTTTTCGGTTTCTCATTTCTGTGTCAGACTGAGCGTCCCCATTTGTGTGAGCGCGGAGTCTCCTGCGGGCTCTGCTGGTCACTAAAATGTGTCTGACGGTGAGAACATTGAGCAGCAGAATCAGGATAAATGGGACACACGGGGTTAGAATGTGGTGGAGGAACTCGATTGTGCCCCAGACACTGGAGTAACGAACAACGAGTGTTACATCACAAAACCAGGGGATGTTCAGCAGCCAATACCGAGCCGTGAGCATAAAATACCAGGAAATGTTCTTTAAACAGCTCAGCACAGTCACTGCTCCAAGAACCACAGCCGCCGTTTGCTCACTGCAGTATTTACTTTTCAGTTTCTGGCAACAAATGACCACAAACCGATCAAAGGTGAAAGTGACGGTTAACCAGACAGAGCAGTCAGTGGCTGCATAAAGCAGGACGGCGTGGATATTACACACGGGGACGGAGTACATCAGGAAATAAAACTGTTCTGAATAAACAATGGGAATGTGTCTCAGGATCAGGTCGAGGATAATGACCAGGAGATCCGCCGCTGCCATGGCCGCTAGGTCACGTCTGACACATGGAGACAATCCACAGTCTTTATAAAGCAGGACGTAGATGGTCACTACGTTAACTGTGAGGAAGGAAAAAAAAACACATTATCCATCAGCCTGGCGGCAAAGGGACCCGTTTGTTTGGGTAACCAGTGAGATTTTCAAATGCGTCCCTTTATTCACGGATTTAATAAAATAATTGGAGCTGGAATAACAAATGGGAATGTCAGAATTACTGACAAAAAAGTGACATAAACCACAAGAAACCCTCGCTCCCCAAACACACAGAGACACATCCATAAGGACAGATGGTTTCTAGAACATTCCCACACACTCGATCACTCGAGAGTCGACACAGGTCACTCCTTCCCAGTTCCTAATACGGAGGGTGGAAACGTTGGTGTCCTGAAGGATTCTCTCCCAGTTTCCTGAAAACAAACGGAGTTTGGGAATTCCTGTATTTTGGTCTAAATTGTGGTCGATCCTGTGTCGTCAAGAAATGTAAACGCAGGGTAAACGTATTCACCCCTTTAACTGCCTGAGGGGCCTTCGGAACAGTGTCTCCATCTCCCTGGAACGGGATCTCTTCCCTCGGGATCCTATCGTTTGTTCAATTCACTGACGTCCGGCCGTTCACAAACAATGTCAGGGACAGAACGTTCCGGGGAACCCCTTGACCTGTCCACCCCTACCCACCCCACCAACATGATGTACTGTGCATGGACACACTGTAACATTAATGGGGTGAGAGCCGGAAGGTCCAATCACAGGAATGGGAACTAAAGGCATTGCCAGATCAGCTGGAATGATTAGATATACCACATTCTCAATCCATCTCACAGAACCAGCCCAGATACCATAAAGCCAGAGGAGATATCTGTTCACTGTGGAACACTGTGCAGACCGGGCCAGATTCCTACTCAGTCCAACCCAGCAATCTGTCCAGATCATCCATTGCACTGGTCAATACTATCCAGCAATCTGTCCAGAGTGGAACACTGCACAGATCATGTCACAGCACTTATCTTCAAATGCAGACGAGACATCTGTTCCGTTTGGGAAGCTGGGATAGAGACTGAAAAGCTGCAAATGCTGGAGTCCATTGCAGACAGGCAGGAAGCTGGGAGAGCACAGCAAACCAGACAGCATCATGAGGTGGTGAAATCGACATTTAGATTAGATTATTTTTTTTTACATTAGATTAGATTAGATTAGATTACATTAGATTAGATTACATTAGATTAGATTAGATTACTTTTTTTTTAGATTACATTACAGTGTGGAAACAAGCCCTTCGGCCCAACAAGTCCACACCGATCCGCCGAAGCGCAACCCACCCATACCCCTATATTTACCCCTTACCTAACACTACGGGCAATTTAGCATGGCCAATTCAACTGACCCTGCACATCTTTTGGACTGTGGGAGGAAACCGGAGCACCCGGAGGAAACCCACGCAGACACGGGGAGAACGTGCAAACTCCACACAGTCAGTCGCCTGAGGCGGGAATTGAACCCGGGTCTCAGGCGCTGTGAGGCAGCAGTGCGAACCACTGTGCCACCGTGCCACCCACCAACATTTCGTGTGTTACCGTTCTGTCAGAGTCCTGAAGGAGGGCTACACCTGAAACATCAAATTCTACACCTCCTGATGCTGCCTGGATTGCGGTGTTCCTCCAGCAAGTATTCAGCATGGAAGCAATTCAGACCACACCCATGCATTGATCTATAAACCCAGATTAGATATCTGTCCAGCACCGGGAGCTGCGCAGATCACAACAGGGCATTGATCTATAAACTCGGATTAGATATCTGTTCAGCACGCGGAGTTGTGCAGAACACAACAGGGCACTAATGTGTAAACCTGAAACAAATATCCATCCAGCACGGGGAGCTGCACAAACCACATCATTGTATTATTTATAAACCTCAACCAGATAGTCTGACCAGCACAGCGACCTGTGCAGTAATCACCCATGAATTCATCTGTAAACCAGGAGCAGTTACCCTCCCAGCATGTAGGACCGTGTACACCAACCAGTACATTGATTTGTAAACCGGGAGCAGTTACCTTCCCAGAATGTCGGATTAGGTACACCTCCACAGTGCATTATCTGTAACCCAGGAGCGGTTACTCTCCCAGCATGCAGAGCTGTGTACCCCACTCCAGTGCATCGATCTGTAATCCAGGAGCAGTTACCCTCCCAGCATGTAGGCCTGTGCACACCACCCCAGTGCATTGCTCAATAGCATTGTGTTAAATCCCTGCCCAGTGTGGGGAAACTTGCAGTCCGTGCTGGAAGGGACAGGATGTACAGCTCCCACTCATTTACAGCTCCATATCTCCATTGTGCCCTGACAAGGGGGTGCTGTGGGTATGAACATCACTGCCAGAGAGAGATGGCGGGGGAATCAGTTTAAATATCACCACATGGGAGGGGTTTGAGGTCTAGACAGAGATGGGGAGCCTGAGAGACAGTGTCATGGAAGGATGTGTTCCCAGGTTACAGAATGCTGAAATGTAGACACTTCGATAGTTTCCTGTAACATGAGCCAGTCTTCCCAGGAAAGATGGGAAAAAGGGATTTTGGTGTGAGGTCAGATGAAACAACAGCTGCGCTGTGGTTTTCAAATGACGTTTATGTAATTTTAATAAGTGTCTTTTTGAAACAGTATATTGCTGTAGAGTTGGAGTAGGGTAATAAGCAGTTAAGAGAAATGGGGTCTCAGAGTTGTGAATACTTGATGTAAAATGTTCACTTTCAGAGTTAAATAAATAAATTGATATTTTTTGTTTAAACAGTGGAAGTTGGGAGTTCTCTGTCACTCATATTTTAACAGTTTACAAGGCAAATTGAGCATTTCTTTATCTTTAGTTTAAATTACCAGATGAGCTGAATGCTGTGTCCTTACCATTCCCGTGTGTGTATCTGTGTGTCTCTGTGTGGGGCAGGTCTGACAGTCTCTGTGGTGCTTAAAGTGATGCAATGCCACCCTCTGCTGCCCTCCCCAGGCCACTGCACAGACATTGGCAGAGGGTGAAAAACAACAGGGATACATTCAGAGAAGGGGAGGGGGAGGGAGAGGGAGAGGAAAGCTTGTGATTTCAAATAAATCTGAAAACCATAACCTGGTGTCGTATGATTCCTGAGGTTGTGAAATTAAAGAAACTAGCCTGACTTGTTCCTCAAACTGACCCTAACCCAGTCTGAGACCGATATCATCTGTCATATCACCGACCTGGTTACATTTAATATTTGTTGTGAGCAGTGGAGGAGTGGGACTATAAAAGAAAACAGTGACCCAAAATGCCAGGGAAATATAGACCGGTGAGCCTGATGTCAATGGTGGGTAAGTTGTTGGAGGAGATTCTGAGGGATAGCATTTACATACATTTGGGAAGGCAAGGGCTGATCGGGGTATACAACGTTACTTTCTGCATGGGAAATCATGTCTCATTAAATTGGTTGAGTTTTATGAAGAGGTGACAAAGAAGATTGATGAAGCCAGTTTGTTAGACATTGTCTATATGGACTTCAGAAAGGTGTTCATTTAAAGAACAAAACCAAAAAAAATTTACAACCCAGGAACAGGCCCTTCCCTTCCAAGCCTGTGCCGATCCAAATGTACTGTCTAAACCTGTAGGTCAATTCCTAAGTATCTGTATCCCTCTGCTCCTCAACGACTCATGCATCTTTCTAGAAACATTTTAAATGAATCTTCCGTGCCTGCCTCTACCACCTCTGCTAGCAACGCGTTCCAAACGCCCACCACCATCTGTGTGAAGTACTTACCGCATATATCCCCCTTAAACTTTCGACCTCTTACTTTGAAATTACGACCTCTCGTTATTGAATCCTTCACCCTTTGGAAAAAACTTGTCTCTGTCCACCCTGTGTATACCCTTCATGATTTTGCAAACCTTAATCAGGTCTCCCGTCAATCTCCTTTTTTTCTAGTGAAAATAAACCTAACCTACTCAGCCTCTCTTCATAGCTAGTATTTCATTCTGATTGATACACAGATTAGTAAGTTTCAGTCACATGGGATACAGGAGAAGCTAGTCACAATTGGCTTGAAGGAAGAGGGATATTTTTCAGCCTGGAGGCTTGTGAGCAGCAGTGTGCTTTAAGAATTGGTACTGAGTTCACTGCATTCCATCATTTATGTAAAGGATTTAGATGTGAATATTGGGGCCATAGTTCGGAAGTTGACAGATGACATCAGAAAGGTAGTGTAGTACATTATCTCAGAGGACAACGAGACCACAATTAGATGGGACAAAGGGGCAAGGAGTGACAGATGAAGTTTAATTTAGATAAATACGAGGTTTTGCATTTTGGGAAGGCAAATCAGGGCAGAAATTATACACTTAATGGTAAGGAACTGGGGAGTATTGTGGAACAAAGGGACCTAAGGCTGCAGGTACATTGTTCCTTGAAAGTGGAGTCGCAGGTCGACAGAGTGGTGCAGAACACATTTGGCACATTTGCCTTAATCAGTCAGATCATTGAGTATAGGAGTTGTGGTGGAATGTTGCATCTGTACAGGACGTTGGTGAGGCCACTTCAAGAATACTGCGTACAATTCGGTTTTCTGCAGAAATGACTGACACGGATGTTCCAGGTCTGGAGGTTTGAGCTGTAGGGAGAGGTTGATTATGTTGAGGTGTTTCTCCCTGGAGTGTCAGAGGTTGAGGGGTGACATTATCGAGGTTTATAAAATCATCAGGGGCATGGAGATTCTGAACAGCCACGTTCTGCTCCCCAGGTTAGGGGAGTCCAGAACAGGAGAGCATAGGTTGGAGAGGAGAGGGCGAATGATTTATAAGGGACTTGAAGGTAAATGTTTCACACAGAGAATGGTGTGTGTACAGAAAGTGCTGTCAGAGGAAGTGGTGAAGGCGGTAACAATCGCACATTTAAAAAGTATCTGAAAGAGGAGGGATATTGGCCAAATGCTGGCAAATGGGATTGGATCAGATTTGATACCTGATCGGAGTGAACAGATTGGACGAACGGGTCTGTTTCCGTTCTTCATGACTCTCTGATTCTATAAGAGGGATGATGAAAAATTCTGAAATGACCTTTCAGTCGGAATTCTCTTCACTGGAAGTTTATCCTGCCTCTATGTTAACATTGATTGAAAGCTGCCTTAGTTAACAGATAAGTTTGACAGAGAAGTGAGTCATGCATAATGGGATGCAGACAGGAAAGTGGGGCTGAGGCCACAACCTGATCAACCACAATTTTAGTGCCTGGTGGAGAAGGCTCAAAGTCTCAAATGACCCACTCCTGCTCCTTAGTCCCATGTTTCTGTGTTATATTCAGCCCATCGTACCCGCTAGACAGGAGCAGTTGTTGGCTACTTACTCCTATAACCTAATGCACAGAAACAGGAGGCCATCCGGCCCTTCAAGACTGTCCCACGCGCTTTGAGGTG
Organism: Chiloscyllium plagiosum; assembly: GCF_037043375.1. Taxonomy (NCBI): domain Eukaryota; kingdom Metazoa; phylum Chordata; class Chondrichthyes; order Orectolobiformes; family Hemiscylliidae; genus Chiloscyllium; species Chiloscyllium plagiosum. The sequence continues at coordinate 86,008,402 of NW_028270152.1, read as the reverse complement.
ATTTGGGAAATGTAGTTGGAAAACCCAGACTGGTTATGAAAGAGACCTCATCTCTCTCTACAGAGCTTCCCCTCTCTGCAACTTGTGCTTCATTTGTTGGTCATGTTGTAGACTCAAATTCACTGAGAATACAGACATTATACCCCACCCAGAGATGGCTCACAAAATCCTCTGGTCTTCCTGACTGCAACATTCAATAACAAACATTCATTAAAATAATACCCACTAACTTTCCAATAACAGAATGTCAGTACATCACAAACAGGGGCAGGTCGTTCACTACCCAAGCCTGCCTTGCCCTTCACTAAGATCCGGGCTGATCTGCTCTCTGTCTGAAATCCTCTTTCATACCCAATTCTACACAGCCCTCACTTCTCTGAGAGATCAATATCCATCTACCTCCTCTTCAAATACTTTCAGTCATCGAGCTCCCCAACGCTCTTGAGAAGAAAAGTCCTGACATTCAACACCACCTGTTTGAAGACAACACTTCCTGGTCCTCTTTCCTGGCTTATTGATATGAACAAAAGAGGTTGACACAAGGATTCAGGTAAAAATGACTGGCCCTGATATCAAGGCAGTGGTTGACATCTGTTGACATCAAGGAGCTTAACAAAACTGGACTCAGTGAGAATCAGAGTAACCTCTCCAGTAGATGGAGTCAAACATAGCACAAAGGAAGATGTTCATCATCTCAGCCCTGGGTCACCACTGTGGGAAATGCTCAGGATAGATTCCACTTCACAAATATCTTCAGCTGCTTCATCAATGTCTTCCCGCCCCCATCCCACCCTCCCCACCATGCGATCAGAAGTGGGGATGGTCACTGAAGATTCCACAATGTTCAGAACATTTTATCCCCCGTCAGCTCCTGAACTGGTCTGTGTGCAGCAAGACCCAGACTCCATTGAGACATGTGCTGTTAACGTGTCTGTAACATTCATGTAACAGCACTGCCTGACACTGCACATTGCCACAGTAAAACAAGAGTTCGTTCAGCGCCTGACGCTGGTTTCACAGGAATATGAGGAAGCCATTCAGCCCATTGACACTGTTCGAGAAGAACAGGGATAGCCCATTCAGTGCCTCCAGCTTATTACTCAGGAATAGAAGGAGTCTAGTGTGATGGACCACACCAAAGCCCTTCGAAAATATTTGAAGACAGTAGCCTAGACTCTATTGTTTTCTCACAAACTTTGAACTCTAATGTTTTCTGATTTTAAAGGAAATGTAAAGTGTCTGTTCCAGATGCAATGTAACTGGTCAAACTACTCGGTGGTAAGGAAAACACCATTTATTTAAACATGAAAAATGAAATTAAACCAAAGAAAGAGTAATTTAGAATAACGTAATTCTATTAGATAACTTAGTAGAATAATAGATCTAGGAGCTATTACTAATGAATTAGTCCAACATAGGAAATTCCCATTAACACAGCTCTTGGCAAAACGGTAAATTCAGGAATTGAAAACAGCATCAAGAGAAATTTCAGAGACAGTAGCAGCCAGGAGACATTCCCTGAAGCTTCCAATTCTGTGGAGACCCCAACAGTTTTTGATGTTATTGACAAACCAAAACCCAGAGATCCTAATCTAAGAGAGCTGGCAACACCCATTCAGGCTGCATTAAAATAAACCCAAGGCCTCGCTAGCTGTTTATTCAAGTGGTCTTAACTAGCCAGTTTGGTAACAATCGTCCAATCTCCCTCTTAAAATAAACCGGGACAAAAAAAATCTCTTAAAGCTACAACATCGTCACACTTGTCAGCACATCGAACTGTCAGACAGGAACCAGGGGTAACCCAATCAGGCCCTTGGCCCTGTCCAATCGGACGAGGAAGAAGCCAGTCAGTCCCTTGAGTCACTTATACAGGAACAGTAGGAGGCCATTCCCACCTCAATGCACTTACACGGGGGCAGAATGTGGTAATTGATGCTGATTCCTGATGAACGGCTTATGCCCAAAACGTCGATTCTCCTGCTTCTCGGATGCTGCCCGACTTGCTGTCCTTTTCCAGCAATCGACGCTCTACTCTGATCTCCAGCATCGGCAGTCCTCACTGTCTCCTAATAGATGCTCTAACATGATGAACAAGTAGGGCAGAGGCTGCACAGACAGACTGCTCCACGTTGTTCCCCCTAAGTCCGTTGCTCATGACACACACGTGGGACTTTAACGTGGTTTTCTCGTGTTGAGGAGGGAAACCATAAGTCTCAAGAAGGCACTTTCGATCTCCGAGAAGACAGCCTGGTGTTTTCTATTTAGAGCGGAAGCTGGTGGGAATGGATACCTGTTTCAGAAGGAAAGTATTGTGGCTTCTGTTGGGGATTGTGTGCAACCTGACGTTCAGTACGGGTTCACACACTGACTCCAAAATAACATGAGGAGAGTTAATATAGGCATATGAACGATTAGGAAAGTCTTGTTCGACTGACGAATGGACTCTCTAAGTTCAAATAATGCTGATCTTGCTCATGTTGATCTTGTCTCGTGCACGTCCTGTGCAGTGTAACCTGTATGCCTAACTCTTTCCACCCTATGATCTGTCTGGCCATGCTTACTATGATCTGCCTCCACTGCTCATAAATAAAGTGTTTCCCTGTACTGATGTACATGTGACAATAAATCAAACCAATCAACCCTGGGTAAAGTATGAAATTTCTCTCCCTATCAATGTCTCTTTCGGAAATAGGTGATCGCTGCCACTCCTCGTGTTTCAGCGTCACCATTTCTTCATCTCTCACAACTCTACAGGTTAAACACTCAGCTTCTTTACTCTATCCTCATGTTACCATCATCCGTGTCTGTGGTAAGGAGATCGTTCCTTACAAAGAAGATCATATCTGTAGAGAGTGCCCCAAATGATCTCTCAGCAAGGCTCTACAACAGCAGGAAGATGGCCTTACTTATGTACTCGAATCATCTTACAATGAAGGACAGCATACCATTGTCTGCACCCATTACTTACACAGGGTTTAATTCGGAGCAGTCAGCATAGACTTGTGAGTGGGAGATCATGCTTCCCAAATTTCTTCGAGTCCTTTGGTGAAGTGACCAAGAAGGTTGATGAGGGCAGAGCGGTAAACGTAGACTCTATGGATTTCGGTAAGACCTTTGATAAGTTTCCACATGGCAGGCTGCTCAGGAAGGTTACATCACGTGGAATGCTGGGGGAACTGGCCAATTGGATACACAGTTGGCTTTTTGGTAGGAAGCAGAGGGTTTAGTGGAAGGATGCTTGTCAGACTGGAGCGTGGGTCCATAGCTGTTTGTTATCTTTATTTGATTGAGAATGTACAAGGCATGATTAGTAAGTTTGCAGATGACACTAAAATAAATGGTATCGTGATCAGTGAGGAAGATTATCAGAAATTGCAGCAGGACCTCAATCAGGTGGGCAAGTGGGCCGAGAAATGGCAAATGGAATTGAATATATCTGTGTGAGGATTTGCATTTTGGAATCTCAAATCAAGGTAGGAGATTCATGATGCATGGGAGGGTCTTAAGGGGTGTAGTGGTCAGCGAGACCTTGGCGTTCAGGTGCACCGTTCCCTGAGATTGGAGTCACAGGTAGACAGGGCAGTGAAAAAGGCATTTGGAACACTGGCCTTCATCAGGCAGGATATTGAGTATAGAAGTTGGGACCTTATGTTGCAGTTACACAGGATTTTGGTAAGCACTTGGAGTATTGTGTTCAGTTTTTTCCCCTTGTTATTGGGAGGATGTTATGAAATTAGAAAGAGTGCAGAAGAAATTTACAAGGACGTTGACAGGACCCAATGATTTTGAGTTATAGGGAGAGGTTGGACAAGCGAGGTCCTTTTCTTTAGCGTGTAAGAGACTGAGGGAGTCCTTATAGAGCTGTATGAAATCACGAGAGGTATGGATAGGTTTAATGCTCTCAGTCTTTTTCCAAGGTGTAGGGAATCGAGGATTAGAGGGGATCAGTTTAAGGTTAAAGGGGAGGGAATAAGTGGGAACCTGAGGGGTCACTTCTTTACACAGAGGATGTTACGTGGATGAGCTGCCAGCAGATGTAGTTGAGGAGGGTTCATTATCAACATTTCCAAAGAATTTGGATAAATATGTGGATAGGAAAGGACTGGACGGATATGAGCCAACTGCAGGGAAATGGGGTTAGCGTGGATGGACATTTACAAGGTAGAGTCGAACCCCTCTGTTAATTAAAACCAAACAACCAGAAAAGGTCGCCTCACCTCGTAATCTGTTAAAATATGAGTGACACAGATCTCATACATTCTACTATTTAATCAAACATTAGTAAGTTAGTTTCTTACCTTGAATAGTGAACACTAAACAGCAACTATTCGCAAATCCAAGCCCCGCTTGTCTTAGCTACTTACTATCTGACTCCAACTCTGTAAAAATGTGCTATTCCAACAATCCACATATTAAACATTACAATTTCAAGATCACACAGTCTCTATCTTCCCCGCTGTGTTCACTCTTCCAGCTGCTGATCTCCCCGGGTCATGTTTTTTTTTTACTGCAAGTAGGGCATACATGAAGATGTATCTTTGATAGAAACTGTTTGAGATGGCCAGTTAGCACTACTGCTCTGCAGCAGTTACTCTGCTGTTGAATGGCAGTGACTCTTCCTCTAGTGTTCAAAATGCTGTACTTATGTACTTCCCATGATACAATAATTCTCATAATTTGATTGATTTCCATGTGTGCAAACAATAATATTCAAATTCCGTTGGCTTCTGGTATCCCGAGCATTATTTAAAGTATTTGATTGCATCTGAAATGCTGTCAAAACTAAGGTTTCTATTTCCCAGCTAATTGTTACATTTGGAACCTTTCGCTGGCATCTGTGGCTGTACTTTCTGTTCAGCAAAACCTGTTCTGTCTTAACATGAACAGACATGCTTTCGGCTTCATAACACCTCCCCCCTTCAGAAATATAATGAACCAATCAGAATGAAAGGATGGCTTCATTTCTTTTCCTCGAATTCTTAATCCAATTATTATGAAATAAAAAAGTATTAATCTCAGCTATACAATTCTGTCCACATATATAACATTGGAATAAGTCAAACCTTATCTGCACTGTTTCCTTCAAATCCGCAATAACACATCTACTATCACATTTTTCGGGCCCACGGCATGTACGTTTTGTAAGTTTAAAGTCGGGAACATAAAACTCCAATGAAATGGTCTCATAGTTTGGTCTTAAATATCCCAAACAGTCCGAAAGGATTGTCGGTGTTGTCCACAACCGCCTGCGACAATTTGTTTGTCATTTAAACATTGAAATTTGTCAGACCAGTACGAAACTAAACAATTCTTTTTCAATAATGGAGATTTTGTATTTTTTTCTGGTGGATATTGCGTTTTTTCGACAAGTAGCCAATTAGCCATTCAATTCCATCGTCATCTTTCTGCATGAATACATCTCCGACCACTAAATTCCTAGCATCAGACACAATTTTCAAGAGAATTCAAAATATTTGGTGGAGCTAAAACTGGTGCGGTGATTAATCCTGCTTTAAAATTCTCAAATGCCTCCTGGCACTGTTCTGTCCACCACAATTCTGTGTTCTTCTTTCGTACATCCATCAGTGGTGCCAATACACTGCTGACATTTGGAACAAACTTATGATGGAATCCACTCAGTTCCAAAAATCAAAGCACACCAGTCTTCGAGGGTGGTCGTGGAAATTACTCAATGTCCTTCGTCTTTGTGTTCCATGGGATCAACCTTCCATGTCCAATGTTATGTCCCAAGAACATCACCTCTAACTTCGCGAATTCTGTTTTCGTTTTTTTTGCTAAGTTTGCTTCTTGTCATCGTTCAACATGCTGTGCCAGCTGTAACATGGAGATAGATAAGCTGCAGAATTTGTACATCTGGGCACAACTTTATTCCTGAGGCTTAAATATGGCTACAGCATTATTCATTCACATGACATACTCGAAAACGTTTTTATCATATCCTGTATCTTTACCAAGTAGTTTAACTGACTCAACATTTTTTTTAATTTGAAAGGAGCCACTAAACCTGGCTTTGAAAGGATTTCCTGCCACTGGTGGCAATACGAATACGTCATCCCTACGGGAAATAGTCAAAGATTTAGAGTTTTCATCTGTCACCTGCTTCACTTTGTACTGTGTCCTCTTCAGGTGCTGTTTAGCGAACTCACCTACTTTGTCTAATCTCTTCATCACCTCACATACATAATCCAAGTGTGAGATCCCCAACTTCTGTCCTGTCAATTTATATTTAGTTAATTCAAAGGACCTCACACTTCATGTACGAATATTAACTCAAAGGGGGGCTACACAATTAACCATAACCCATGTGAAAGGTTCTTTGGATGCATGAATTGGCAACAAAGGTGCTGATTTTATTACTGCCTGTGATTTACCTACTATTTGGCATGCATGACGTACAACATAAATGAAACAAGTCCTTGTGCATTCCAGGCCACAACAAATGCTCTTGTACCTTAGCCTGAGTCTTCCGAACACCTAGGTGACCGTCTGCAGTTAGTTCATGAGCTACCCGTAACACTGTCTGCTACCAGTAACACAATCTGGTGCACTTCAGCCCATTTCCCTTCTGCACTAACCTGCCGTGGTCTACACTTTAATTTTAGGATTTTATATTTAAATTAATAACATTTGACAATATGTTCTGATTCCTTTTCTGTGTGTGAATATGGTTGTAATTCCATTAGCCTTTCAGGACTAAACACATCTGCCTGACCTACTGCATGTTCAGGTTTTGTTTCCTGCACCGTATCATTAAACAGGGTGTCAGTTAACTGGACATCATCTTCTTCGTCTTTGTCTCTCTTTTTTCCTTCCTGCTGTAACTTATGACAGTGGGATCTTGTTACTACACAGTCTGGAAAAATTCCTCGGTATTTTTCTTTAAACTCCTCAGTTCCCTAGTGTTCCATTTGCTTCTCCACCACAAGGGGTGACTATCCCACCTTGGCTCCTGCTAACTCGTTCCCAAGAACAAACTGTATTCCTGGAACTAACACTCTATCACTCACTCTCACTGTTACTTCCCCAACCTTGATTTGGCACTCCAACCTGATGTTACACAAGGGAATGCTTAATTTCTGTCCCCATTCCACAGATTATCACGCTCTTGAGTATCATGTCAGGAAGAGTGAAAATACTTCTATCACTTACTATTAGAGGCTGAAAAAAAGTGAGGACTGCAGATGGTGGAGATCCGAGTTGAAAAGTGTGGGGCTGGAAAAGCACAGCAGGTCAGGCAGCATCCTAGAGGTAGGAGAGTTGACGTTTCAGGCACAAGTTCTTCATCAGGAAAGTGGAGGCAAGCGAGAGGAAAGGGGGTTAATAAATAAATAGGAGGGTGAGGGTGGATTTGGGTGGAAGGTAGCTTGGAAGGCGAAAGGTAGATGCAGGTGGGGGTGATGGTGATAGGTCGGAGAGCAAAGTGAAGTGGATAGGTGGAACCCTCAAGCTATACAGCATCAACATCGACTTCACCAAATTCCAAATCTCTCTTCCCATAACATTATCCCAGATCCAACCATTGAATGTAGCACCGCCCTCTTGTACTGTCTTAATTGTCCATCTTCCCACCTATCCATTCCAACCTCCCCTCCGATAGATCACTGTCACTCCCACCTACAACATTCCATCGCCTTCCCACTGACCCTCCCACCAACCCAGCTCCTACCCTCCTATTTATCTTTCAGCCCCCTTGTCCCCTACCACATTCCTGACGATGGGTTTATATCTGATATGTCAATTGTCCTGCTCTTCGGATGCTGCCTGAACTGTTGTGCTTTTCCTCCGCCTCACTTCTCAATTAGTAGAGACTGAGCAGATCCCATATGTCGGAAATTGTAACCTCCCGTCCTCCCCACACCCCGCACCCCCGCTCTTTCTGAGTAAACTTTATCCACAGAGGCGAATTCTTTATAGAGATGAGGCACTGCCTCCATACACAGCCCCTGCCTAGGCTGTGCGCTCTACTGCAGCTCCTCGGCTCTACTTGGGGTCTCCTTTACCAGTTTCACTAGTGCGACTGGCTTAGCCTCTTTAACCACAGCTTTTCCCAAAGTGTCTTCCTTCAACCCCCGGCACTGTGTGTCCCAGCTTACTGCAGTGAAAACAGTTTTTCCCCGTGCCCTTCTTAAACCATCGGCCCTGGAATTTTATGTGTTCCACTCCGTTATAGTGAGAACACCTGAGGCCTTTCACCACCTTTCAATCCCCTTGGACTTCTTTTTTCACCTGTAGTAAAGTATTGCTAGTGTGCTTTACTCTATGTTTTGCAGTGTAGGATCTCCTCTTCTCCCAATTTCTATCCTCCCACAATCTAAATTTCATCGAATGCACCAATGTGTATTTACCTGCCATTTCTGCCGCGTTTCTCACTTCTTGATCTTTATTCATTCACATGAATTCTTACCATCGCTGGAACTGAGATTTTAAATACCCCTAGCAGAGTAATCTCCCTTCGGGCCTCACAGGTCTTATCTATATTTAAGGCCTGCATCCATGTGTCAAAATGACTGTGTTTAATTCTTTCAAACTCAATAGAACTCTGACCTGGTTCCATCTCTATATTTCTGAACTTACGTCTATATGCTTCTCGTGCCAATTCATAAGCAATCAAAATAGCCAGTTTGACATCTGCATAATCTCTTGAACCCTCATCTGACAGCGCCACAAACACATCACCAGCTGTGCCCACCAGCTTAATCTGAACCAGCATTTCCCACAAGTTCACTGGACACACCATCTGCCGTGTCTATATTTCGAATGAATTAAAAAAGGTTTTGACATTTTTCTCACCGAAATATGGTAATATATTGACATAGCTGTATACATCCCAACATTCTCCATTTACCTTCATCCTGTTAATTTAAATTTCTTATCTAATTTCCAACTTCTGAATTTCAAATTCTCTCTCTTTTTTCCCCTCTATTTCTCTTTCTCTTTTTTCTCTCTCTCTTTCTGTCTCTTTCTTTATTTCCTAAGTCCAGTTGCCACATTTGCAATTTAAGTTTTTTTCTCACTCGACTGCAGTTTCCTGTTTCTCTGATACACCAAAGTGCTTGACCAATTCCATTACAATTTCAGCTTTCGTTTTGTCCCTGGTTAAACCCAATTCTAATCTATTTGTTAATTTTAAAAGTATGCCCTTCCTCTGTCTTTCTAAACTTACTTGGCAAAGTGGGAATTATCTTGAAACCCCAGAACATCTTTAGTAATGTTAAAAGCCATTTCTTTTAATTTAACCAACCACAAGGAATCAAACTTAAATGCATTTTATGATCTTTTATTTGAAGATCTAGGTCACTAACTGCCAAGTGATGGAATCTGCTGAGACCTTTTGTACCCCAAATCTGTTCAAGCCCTCAAGCTGTTGTGATGTCGATGTCGAAACCATCTGTTAATTAAAACCACACACCCAGTAAAGCTCACCTCGCCTCGTAATCTGTTAAAACATAAGTGACAGAGGAGTCCCAAATTCAAGAACTAAAATAAAACTAATAATCTATAAGTATGCAAGTTAGCTTGCTGAGCTTGAATGTTTATTTTCAGATGTTTCATTACCATGACTAGGTAACATCATCAGTTAGAGTCTCCGGTGACACACTGGTGGTGTGTCCGTCCTCTCTATTTATAGGTCTTGGTTTCTTAAGTTGGGTGATGTCATTTCCAGTTCTTTTCTTCAAGAGAAAGAAGATAGAATATAAATTGACATGTTTATTAATGTACTACTGGTTAGAATGCCTCGTCTCTAAGAACCTTCCTGCGTGTATTTGTTTCGATTGTCCTAGGATGCATGTGTAGTCCCAGTCAAAGTGGTATCCTTCTTTGTCTGTATGTATGGAAACAAGTGATAGTGGGTCATGTCTTTTGCTGGTCAGTTGGTGTTCATGTATCCTGCTAGTACGACAACAGAACAGTTTGAAATGGAGGAAAAATGATTTTATATACACTGTTTAATCTGCGTGTGTTCAGTAAAGGAAGATTGTTCATATGTGTACAACACATTCTGAATGAACAACGGAGACACAGTGAACGAAAATAGGTGCAAGTGATGTATAAAAGTTATGAAGCATTAAGACATTATTTGATCCTCATCTGAAATGATATGTTCCCTTTCTCCCAACTTTCCCCCTTTTCTGGGATTCCATACTCTTGTCTCTCATTCTTATCAGGATGTGTGTTATAAATCTTGCTTCTGGTATCCCAACTTATTTCAGTTAATGCCCTTTCGACCGGAAATTAAATATGTTTTTCCTGCTGGGTTCTTTCAAAAGATAGTGTCTGTCATATTATTGGAGAGAAAAATTCTGGCATCGACCTAGTATTTGAACATATTACTCTGTTGTACATGTACTGTACAAAGGACCACAGCACACAGGAATTGCCAAGCCATTGAGGGATGTACACCTACTTCTTTCGATAATTGAACAATGTAACTACAAAGACATGTGGGAGGAGCTGACCAGAGTTAATTGGAAGGGGAGCAGAGCAGGGAAGACTATGGAGCAGCAAAGGCAGGAGTTTCTGGGGATGGTTCGGTAGCTAATGTCAGAAATTCATCCCAAAGAAGATGAAGCATACTCAGGGGAGGACAACGCAGCCATGAGCGATAAGGCATCAAACAAAAAGAGGAAACATACAATGTGGTGAAGATGATTGGGAATCCAGAGAATTCATTGGCTTTGAAACTACATAAGGCTGGCATCACTGACACTACAGAGCACTTTATCATGGTCAGGGAGAGAAACAGAGGGAAACACGTTCACCTCAAACACAGTAGATGGTATTACGGAAGGAAAATTGCAGATGAATTAAACAATTGAATAAAAATCAGTCAAATGCTTTTGCGGAAAGTGTCAGATTGAAAGCATGACCCGGGCAGAGACCCTCAGCAGAAAGAGAATTTATAAATGGAAGTGTTTCCACATCAGAAACCAGAGTAGGCCACTGAGTAGAGGACCGATGGGTGAATGGGTCTCGATGTGAACTAGGGAACAGACAGCAGAATTGCATTTCAGATATTGCAGCTCAAAACTGCGTATTTATGTAGTGCTATAGACCACAGCAGCAGGAGAAGTAGACCTGCATTCAATTAGAACCTGTAACTTTTTGCCTGGGATAATCTCCTCAGTCTGCCATTACCATCAACACGCTCTATGGTTCAGTGTGGGTGAACGTGTCAGGGTCAGAACCACGTGAACCTAAACCTCATGCTAAGACATTAAAGCTACCGCACTTGATCAACAGATCTGATTGAAGCTCTGCAATCCTGCCACATTCAGTCATAACTGGTGATGGACGATGAAACAAATGACGGAGGAAAGGGCTGCACAAACATCCCCATCCTAAATAATGGAACGGCCCTGCAGCCTCAGTGTAAAAGACAAGGATGTAGTATCTGCACCATCCTCAGCCAGAAGTGTTGAGTCAATGATCCATCTCACTCTCATCATGATGCCCACAGCATCACAGATGCCAGCCTTCAATTAATTTGTTTCACTGAACGTGACATGAAGAAACAGCTGAACACAGTAGATACGACACATACAATGGACCCTGACTCCATTCCTGCAATAAGACTGAAGACCTGAGCTGCACAACAAGCCGTATCCCTGGGGAAGCTGTTTCGTTCCAGCTCCATCTCCCTGGCAATGCTGAAACTTACTCAGCTATGTCCAGTCCCCTAAGAGGAGTATAATTACAATATGACCAATTACCTCTCCCTCAGTCCCACCACGACAGTCAATTGGTGGGAGTTCTTTTTGACAGCTGTCAAGCAGCACAGAAATAACATGCTGATTGTGGTTTCAGATAGGTCTCCATGTAGAGCTGGTGCTGCTGTGGAAATGTCATTGGATTACTAATCCAGACCAGGCTAATGCGCTGGCAGCTGATGTAAGTTAAAACAATTAATAAAATATCCAGATTTAAAATCTGGTACCAGTAATAGTTATCTTGACGCTAATGTCGATTGTAAACTGGAGTTTGCTTCCTCAATTTACTTTCAGGAAGTGAATCTCCCCTGGTTTCCTGGTCTGGCCTAAAAGTGACTCCAGATGCACAGACATCTGATAAACGATTCAGTGGTCTCTGAACTGGCTCCAACATTATCATCCCTGTTTATAATCTGCCTCGGCTCGTCAGTGTTTTATATATATATTACAAGTTCACTCTTATTAACCTTGTGCATATATATATATATATATATATATATAACTGAGATCTCGACTCATTTTCCTAAACCCTATGGAATACAGGCCCAGTCGCCCCAAACTCTGCTCCCACAACAAACCTGTCATCCCAGAGATCAGTCTGGCCATTCTTAACTGCACTCCCTGAATGTCAGGTTTGTCCTTTACTCGGTAAGGAGACCAAAACTGCACACAATACTGCACAATGTTCGAGATGGGGTCTCACCAAGGCCCTGCTCAGCTGCAGTAAGACACCCTTCCTCCTGGACTCAAATCTCCCCTGAAATGAAGGTCAATGCACCCTTTACCTTCTTAACTGCTTTCTGTTCCTGCAAAAAATATTTTCAGTGACTAGTGTACAGGGAGATCCAGGTCCTTTTCAATGTTACAGCTACCCAACTGGTGGGTCTTTGTCCACTGGTATGTGTCCCAGTGTCATTCCCAGTATTTTCTTCTGGTTTCAGAACTCACTGCCCTGTATGGACGGCGGAGGTCGGTGATGAATGAGACGAAAAGAAGCGTAGGTCCCTTTATTGAGTAACATTTTCCAACCTTTTCAAATGGTAGGCTGCCGTTCGCTTTTTCTCATCGAAGGGCACAATGTTACATCTACCCACATTGTTCTTCATTGCCCCATATTTTCACAGACACTCCACCTGCCTCAGTCACATTGGACCTTTTTTTCCATCTTTCTCACCCACTCACAATCCGACATCAATTACAGCCATCACCAGGCTTTGAAATGTTGCATTTGATTCCCTCTAACAAACGTTTGGCGTGTATTTGAAATAGCTAGGGCCCAAGCGCTGAATCCTGCTATACGCCAGAGTCCTCTACTGAAAAAATAACACTGATTTATTCCTACTCACTGTTTCCTGTTAGCTCTCCAATTGTAAAGCCATGCCCTTCTGTTAGCCCCTGTCCCATAGGATTCGACTTTGCATAGTAGGCTTGGGGCTTTATCAAAAATCTTTCTGAAAATCTAATCGTATTGCATTGATTGCTTCTCCACAGTTTTGCTAAAAGTCTGTTTCTCAAATATGTTTCCCATTTGATAAATCTCTGTTGTCTTTGTCTCATCCCATTACTTTCAGTTAAAATACTTTCTCCATAACGTTTATTTGCTAATTTTTTTCAATTCCCCTTTTCTCTCTCACCAGATTAAACTTTCCTCGTATTGCTGGTAAAATTCTTCTTTTTTTTTATTTGTTTTCTTCTGTGAGGACATAACGGAAATATTTGCTGCATAGTTCTGCCATTTCCCTCTTCTCCATTCTCCATTCTCTGGATTCAGACTGAAAAGAAGTTGCACGTTGTTTCCCCTTAATTTTGCCATTGACGTACTTTATGAAGCTATTACAAGTTCACTCTTATTAACCTTGTACATATAGAGTGTTCTGAAACCCATCGATTCCTGCTTTACACTTTCCAATGATTGACCTTGCACAACCATGCACTCATAGAAGCAAAGACTCTGCACCGTCAGAAATACAGCACGGTCTACATTACTCCCAACTTTCTACACGTGCCCCAGAGCTGAGAATTTAATGACACTTCAAGAGGTCGGCCAAGTACTTTGTAACAGCTGTGAGGTTACCCGTGACAACTCCCTCTCCGGTCGTACATTCCAGAGCCCAAAACCCGCTCTGTAAAAAACAATCCTCAAGCCCCCTTTAAATTTCAAACACTTCACTCTAAGAATGTGCTCCCCCTTGTTCTCCCTGAGACTAAAAGGAACAGCTGCTGTCCATCCACCCTGTCAATGTTCCTCATAATCCTTTCTTTCTGAATCACATCCCCCTCAGCATTCTCTGCTCCAAAACTAAACAACCCGAGCTTATCCAGCCTCCCTCCATAGCTGATATGTTCCATCTTAGGGAATATCCTGGTGAATCTCCTCTGCACCCGCTCCAGTGCAATCGCATCCTTCCTGTAATGTGGATCCCAGATCTACACACATTATTCCATCTTGGCCCAAACAAAGTTCAGCACAGCTCTTATAATCTGTGACTCGATGAATAAATGCTATGCTTACGCTACCCTTTGCTTTTTCAACTTGTGTACTAACCTGTCCAGTCACATTCAGGGATGTGTGGAGAAGCACTCCCTGAGCTCCCTCGTGTGCTGCCATTCACTGAGTACTCCGCTGTGTGCTTCCTTCTTCCAAAGTGCATCACCTCACATTTATCAGGGTAACGTTCAATCTGCCATTGATCTGTCCATCTGACCATTCCATCTGTATCTTCCTGTAATATAAGACCTTCCTCATCACTGCCAACCAACCGGTCATTCGTTGTATCAGACACAAACTTAGTTATCACACTCTCCCCACCCCTCGTCATTATTAATAGGTACACCATTTATGAATATGACAAATAACAAAGTTATAGATCACACAACACCAGGTTACAGCCCAACAGGTTTAATCGGAGGCACTAGCTTTCGAAGCACTGCTTCTTCATCAGGTAGTTGTGCACTTTGCAAGCTCGTGCCTCGGAATAAACCTGGTGTAGTGTGATTGTTAACTTTGTCCACTGCAGTCCAATACTGGCATCTCTGAATCACAAATAATAAGGGACACAACATTGATCCCTATGGTGCACCATGAGACACCGGCCTCCAGTCACCAACAGGCTTCTACCACCACCCTTTAACTCCCACCACTAAAGTTGATTTAGATGCAACTTGGCAAGCCACTAATGACTCCTACCTATTGCCTGGTTATTCTGTTCCACTTGACACACTTGTTGAATACCTGGGGATTCTCCCTAAACTTGCATGCCAGCAAATTTCCATGCCCCTGTATTCGTCAGTCCTCTCCGAGTGAAAAAAATCCTCATTATTGCTGACTTAAACTGCCTGTCCCTTATCCTGCCATTTTTTCCTTAAATGTAGAGTAGACAGCCAGAGAAATATCCTGTTTATTTCCTCATTGTCATATGTTTCGTAAATTTTCAAAATTTCACTCGATCACCTCTAATTCTTTGATACCTTAGAGTACACAGGCCGAGTTGCTGCATCAGACAATCTCGCCATCTGAGGGACGAACCTGGAGAATGTCCATTGCACTTCCTCTGTGATCAGTATATTCTTTCTCAGAGTAGGTCACCAAAACTGTACACAATACTCCAGGTACAGGTTCACCAACTCTGTACACAGTAGTCCAGGTACAGTCTCACCAATACACTATGAAACTAATTCACCATTTCGTTGCATCGATATTCTGACTCCTCTAATTGAAGGTGA
Source organism: Chiloscyllium plagiosum (assembly GCF_037043375.1). Taxonomy (NCBI): domain Eukaryota; kingdom Metazoa; phylum Chordata; class Chondrichthyes; order Orectolobiformes; family Hemiscylliidae; genus Chiloscyllium; species Chiloscyllium plagiosum. The sequence goes on along the minus strand of NW_028270152.1, from coordinate 85,992,950 downwards.
ACCCAACTTTAACTTTCCACTTACATAATTCCAAAGCTATTAAGTATGATTTCCTTTCAAAAATGCACACTGATTCTCTTCAATGTTGCTATTAATTTCTAAATATCCAATAACACATCCTGTCTCATAGATTCCAAAGAAGTCTCTACAGATGTCGCGTTAATTGGTCTGCATTTCTCCACACTATCACTTTTTCCCTTTCTAGATGTCTGGATCCATTCCATTCATCACCCTACCATGCTTGGATCACATTTATTACCTTCCACTTATCTACAATGGCTTTCCAGCCTCTTTGGAATGTAGAGTAAAATAAAACACAGTCATCGACAGTGCAATTAATATTTCTGTTGGTGATTTATTTCTGACATTTTGATAGGAAGTATATCTGTTTTGTCAGACTTAGCAATGCTCAATCCAGCTACATGTTCAAGTACTACCTTATTACTGATATGAATTGACTTTATGCCTTTAGCTCCTGAAGGCCAATATGATCGCTTGGTATTTCTGGGTGATTTTCTGGCTCTTCCTCCATGAAGACAGATGCGAAGTAACTGGTTATTTCTCGGCCAATTCCCTGTTCTCCACAATAATACCTCATCTCCCGATTCCAAATTTCCACATTTGACCATGCTTTCATTTTGTCTCCTTTGAAATATAGATCGCAGATTGATGCAATCTGTGTATTCCTGTTTGTTAGCGTGCATGCTTGCTTTTTGATTTCCCATCAGTTTCCTGTCCCTCCTTTTCTGGATTGTAAATTTCTGACATTTCTCAGGTTTCCACAATGTCTGGACTTGCTCTGAAGTCACTTCTTATGATTAATATAATCTTTAATTTGTTATGTTAACCATCATTAAGTCAATTTCTCACTCTTGGGTGTTTGTACCTTCAAGAAACTGACTTTTGCTTCAGACTTTGCAGTATTTCTATGAACCAGATATATCCAAGAACATTGTAAGTGGATAGAGAAGAAATTGTGGGGCCTGGCAGATATTTTTACATCATCGCTGGCCATGGGTGAGGTCCCAAATGACTGGAGGACAGGGAATGCTGTGCCCTTATTCATGAAGGGCTACAAAGAAAAACCTGAGAACGATAGACCAGTAAACCGGACATTTGTAGTGAGCAAGGTACTTGAGAAGATTCTGAGATAAGATAAGCATATATTTGGAAAGGCAGGGTCTGATTAGAAGCGGTGAGCACGGCGTTTGGGAAATCATGGCTGACAAATTTATTAACCTTCTTTGATGAAGTGACCAACAATGTTGACGAAGGCAAGGTGGGAAACATAGTCAAATTGATTTTAGTAAGACCGTCAATAAGTATTCACATAGTACGCTGCTCTGGAAAGGTAGATTGCATGGAATGGTGTGGGAACATAGCAAATTAGACACAAAATTGTCTTGATGGTAGCGAGCAGACAGTAATAGTGGAAAGGATTCTTGTCGGACTGGAGGCCTGTCACTAGTGGTGTGCCTCAGTGGTCGGTGCTGGGACCATTACTGCTTGTTATATGTATAATGATTTAGTTTAGAATATACAAGTCATGATTAGTAAGATTCCAGATGACACGAAATAACGTGGTCTCGTGCATAGTGAGGAAGGTTATCAGAAATTGCAGCAAGACCTTGATCAGTTGGGACCTGCGCCAAGAAATGGTAAATTGAATTGAATATGTATAAATGTGAGATCTTGCATTTTGCAAAGTCAATTCAACGTCGGAGTTTCATGGTGAATGGTTGGGCCTTAAGGGTTGTAGTGGAACAGACGGACCCTAGAATTCAGGTGCACGGTTCTCTGAAAGTTGTTTGAAGAAGGCTTTTGTCACACAGACCTTCATCAGTCTGGACATTGAATATCGAAGTTGGGGAGTTGTTCTGCAGTTATACGGGATGGTGGTGAGGCCATACTTGTAGCGTTATGTTCAGTTTTGTCCACTTTGCTCTGGGAAGGATGTTATTATACTGGAAAGAGTGCACAAGAAATTTACACGAATGTTGCCAAGGACTCTATGGTCTGGATTTTCAGGAGAGGTTGGACAAGCTATAATTTTATTAACTTTAGTGTATATGAGACTGATGGGGGTCTGATAGAGTGTATAAGATCATGAAAGGCATGAACAGAGTGAATGCACTTAGTCTTTTTTCCCCAGGGTTGGTCAGTCCCGGACTGGAGGGCATCATCTTAAGGTCAGAGGAGAAAGAATAAAACGGAACCTGAGAAGCATTTTTGTTTACACACAGGGTAGTACGCATATGGAATGAGCTGCAAGTGAAAGTGGTTGAGGTGCGTACATTAACAACATTTAAAAGGCATTTGGACAAATACTGAGGTAGGAAAGGATTGGAAGAATACCGGCAATATCACGGAAATGGATTAGTGTGAATGAACATTTTGTTCGGAATGGACAACTTTGAGCCAAAGGGAATATATTTGTGCTGTAGGACTCTATGACTCAAACAGCCATTGCTTGTCTCTCACTGAATGTAATGTTTTACTTTTCCAATTCACTGCAACTAACTTGAATCTCTAGCCTCCAGGCTTCCTCGATGTTTGACTATAATGTTCAAAATTTCTATATTGCGCCACAATTCTTCAATGCTACTTCAGCGCACGGTTAATAATTAGTTCTCCTGACCATATAATACCAAATCCGAAAAAACCTGCTCTCTAGTTTGGTTCACAACATACTCTCCAACTACCTGATATACACTTATGGAATTTATTTTTCACAACATGAGCAGTCACTTAGTCATCACAGTTTCGATGCAACTTGACACCATCCAGTATTACTGCAGCACCCACGATTATTTGTTACTCATTCGCAGGATGAAGGTGTCCCATTTATAACCAACATTTATTGCCCATGCCAGAGGGCAGTTAAGAGTCAATAGCGTTGCCTTGGGTCTGGAGTCACATATGGGCCAGACTAGGGAAGGACAGCAGTTTCCTTCCCGAAAGGACATTAGTGAACCAGATGAGTTTTTCCAACACTCGGCAATGGATTCCTGGTCATCATAAACCTTTGATACCTATTGAAGTCACATTCCACCATCTGAGATGTCAGGATTCGGACCCGTGTCCCCACAACATTACCTGGATTTCTGGGTTAACAGTTCAGTGATAATATCACTACCTCATTGCTTCCCCTTGCATATACTTGCATATCCAATTTCCAGACCATATGATACAAAGTATTTGTACGACAGTTTTGGTCTCGATATATAACACACCAATGTTTGCTTCCCTTGCTATTTGTAAGACCCACCCAAACTGGTTCTGTGGAATCTGAGGGACAGGGTCTGAGAAGTTATTTGTGATAGACTTGGACAAGACGTTTGGGGAGGCTCACCTCGACGCTTAGGTGTTCTGAAGAATTGGTCAGCAATACAGGAGAAGCATCAATATCCTCCCCGCTCTGCCAGGATAAGAGTCATCGTATTCTCTCTGCTCCCTCACACTCACTGTATATCTGTAATAACACCTACACCCGAACAAGGCTCACACTCTATCGCCAAATAAGGCTCAGGCACAAACACTCTCACTCTTGCATTCAGCACCTTTCCTCGCCGACTTTTTCTGTCACTGACACAATAGCCCCGCACACTAATAACACTGCATGGATACAACACTGTGGTCAGATTCCCGTCGGACACATCACCCTTATCCTCTCGCACTAACAGCAGGGATACCCACTCCCATCGTCATTGCTTCCATCCTCTTTTCCCATTTCAGCAGAAACAGCCTGGAATTGGACAGCAAGGGCCAGGCCGGGTGGTGGAATGCCCGATATCCGTTCACTCAGCCCCCTACCCTGATATGTGGGGAACATCCTGGAAAGAGCTGGAGAGGACCAGGAGGCCCTGTATGGACATTCTGAAACATCCACGTCCCACAAACCGAGTGAGGTGCAATATTCTGTAAAGAACAATTCTCAATTTAAACTCACTGTCAGTTGCAACCTCATCTCTCTCACTCGCAAAAGGACAAATATCCCATTGCACAGAGATGCAGGCATTGAAATACACAGAAGTATTGGTAAACACCACAATATACAAACATGCACAATGCATACAAGGAATAGGCATACACACACAATGATTCACACAGAGACATATACAGTCACACACAAATAGACAGAAACACAGATAGAAACACACAGGCTGATACACAGACAGACAGACGGAGTCACAAAAATACACAGATAACAAGCACATGGACACACACACACACAAACACACACACAAACACACACACACACATACACACACACAAAGACAGACACTAGTGTCATTAAGACACAAATAAATAAGTTTTTGAATTATGAGGAGATCAAGGATTCTAGGGAGAATGTCGGGGAGTGATGTTGAGGAACTTACAAGAAATGATCGAATGGCATGTCAGACTTGATGGGCCAAATGGCCAATTCCGTTCCATTCTTTAACGCTTGTGTGGTATTATGCTATCAGGTATTCTCTTCCTGAGACAGCAGCAGGGGCTGGATTTGATACATATTTGACTGGAAAGAGTCAGTGGTAATATGGGACAGAGTTGGAGGGCGGAATGGTTTCTGAATATTCCTACTTATTGTATCCTTTTATCCGAAAAGGGGCAGTGAGTTGATGTGAGGTAAACACAGTTTTAAAATAATTGGTCCCATAATGAAATAAGGACGTCTCTTTCCCTTTAAGTGTTGTGCTACCTGTGATGTCCTTATCCTCCGGGAGCAGTGAAGACTCGGCTATTGAAGATATTCAAGGCTGAGCTCGACTGATCTTTGCTGGACAAAAGAGTCAATGTTTACAGGAGTCGGATAGTCAGACACAATCGGATCAGCCATAAGCATTCTGAATGGTACAGCCGAATGGTCAACTGCCGCCCCTATCGAACGTGTTGTTCCTTCAATTCAGCTCTCGATGCTGTTACAGAGATATACTGTTGCCTCTACCATATGTGCTGTTTCCTCAATCCACTCGAGTCTGTTACAGGGTAGGGGACCACCCTATTCAGCCACACAGGATCGTTACAATGATTTAGGAGGAGACCATTCTGCCCCTCGAATACTTACACAGGAACATAGAAAGAAGTAATTCAGCTCGTTGAGTCCATTACGCAGCCCAGGAGGTAGCCATTCAACCCGCCTGAACTGCTGCAGAGGAACAGGGATGGTGCCGCAGTAGAGATAAATGCATATTTTTACAAAAATGTAACTAGTTTTGCCTCAGAGATCACTGTGTGGTCATCAATGATCAATAATCTAAGTCAAAAATCTGGATAAAGGGACTGAATGGATGAAAGCTGAATTACCTTGTACACCAAGATGATCATTCAATATATCTTCAAATGGAGGTAGTGAATCTTCATTGTGATATAGACAGGGAAGGTTAGTGAGCCAACCTTCAGCAGAAATAATATAACGTGAGTTGTCTATTGTGGAAGGAAGGATAGAACAATAGGAAACAATTTAAATACAGATAGATCACAGAACTCTGTGATGCGGTTGTTTTTCATATTCCTGGTACATGAATCATATGAAGCTGAAAATGTGTTGCTGGAACAGCGCAGCAGGTCAGGCAGCATCCAGGGATCAGGAGAATCGACGTTTCGGGCATAAGCCCTTCTTCAGGAATTCCACACTCAGACAACAACTCACTAGAACGAAGGACCCGATACCCAGCATGAGCAAAACTAATGTAGTGTACAAACTCCCGTGCATGGACTGCACAAAACACTATATAAGACAAACATGAAGACAGCTAACGATCCGCAACCACGAACATCAACTAGCCACGAAACGACACGACCAGCTATCCCTAGTAGCCACACACGCAGACGACAAGCAACATGAATTCGACTGGGACAACACTACCATTATAGGGCAAGCCAAACAAAGAACAGCCAGGGAATTCCTAGAAGCATGGCACTCATCCACAAACTCCATCAACAAACACATCGACCTGGACCCAATATACCGGCCACTACAGCGGACAGCTGAAACTGACAACCAGAAGCGGCAGGGACAGGCCACTATAAATGCCGGAGGAAACACCACAGAAGCGCTTCCCAGGAGGCTCCCAAGCACTGAGGATGTCAGCTAGACAGGGGACGAAAAGTTTGCAACAAAAACTTCCTGCTCGGCGAACCGAACCACAGCAACGAGCACCCGAGCTACAAATCTTCTCACAAACTTTGAACACCTATTTCATTGGCCGCAGCACTCAACTGTTTGCATTTAAAATTTGCTTTCACCAGTACAGGCGTGGGAAAAGACATTAGTGACCGTCGAACATTGGTCAGAACACGATGAAGAGATTGTCAAAGGGCTGTTAAAGTTTGCAATCACTGGATATTTCCATTTATTCAAAATTGTGTATGTTAAACGTTTGATAGATAAATGAAAGTAGGAAAATGGTACACATACAGAAAAGTGCTGCTGAGACCATAATCAGATCATCGTGCGTGGTGGAGCAGTGACACAGTGTCGGAAGACCCACTCTTGATCCACAGTCCCATGTTACCATGTTGCATTCAGCCCCTCACAGCTCCTGCATAGGAGCAGATGGAGGTCACTTGCTCCAAATACCTGGTCCACAGTAACAAAGGATCTCATTCAATCCTCCAGACTGTCACACACGGTTTGGTGAGTGTTGTAAAATGTTATTTGGAAATCCAGTCTGGCTTCGAAAGACGCCTCTGGTCTCTTCACAAAGTGCCTCCTCTCTGTAACTTGTGCTTCATTTGTTGGTCATGGTCTAGACCAAGATTCATCATGAATAAAGCCCCATTCCTCACCCAGAGATGACTCAAAGCTGACTTGCTCTCTCTGATTGCAACATTCAATAACAGAACGTCCAGGAACATTACAACCATTAACTTAGTAATTACAGAAAATATGAACATAAGGAACAGGACCAGGTAATTCGAACGGTCAAGCCATTGTATACGATCATGGCTGATCTACAGTTAACATTAACTCCTCTTTAATACCCAATCCATCACACCCACCAGCTCTCTGACAGGTCAAAAATACACCTACCTCCTCTTTAAATACTTTCGTGATGAAGATCCCTTAACTCTCTGGCCCAGATAATTTCAGACATTGATTTCCCTCTGTGAGAGGAAAAGTCTCCCCACACAGACACCGTCACCTTTTGATATGAACAAGAGATGAACATAGGGGCTCAGGAAAGAGTGAATGGCCTTGATATCAAGGCAGTATTTGACTGAGGTTGTCAACGGGACCATCTACTTTTTTGAGTGTAATGGGAATCAGGTGTTCCCTTCCTACTGGTTGGGGGCTTTCAGAGCACAAAGGAAGATGTTTGTGGGCGGTGGCTGACAATCCTCTCAGTCCCAGGACATCTGTTCAGGAGATCCTCAAGTTAACTTCGTCAGCACAAACATCTTCGGCTTCTTAGTCAACATCTATGCGCCCACACTCCTGGCACCACTGTCCCCCATCCATCATAAGATCAGAAGCGGGGTGATCACTGAAGATCACACCATGTTCAGAACATTTTGTCCCTCCTCAGCTCCTGAATCAGTCTCTGAATCCATGCGCAGCAAGACCTGGACAGCAATCGGGTCTGTGTTGTTAAAGTGTCGGTAATATGTATGCATGTAACAGCACGGCCAGACACTGCACATTTCCACAGTTAAAAGAGGAGCTCATTCAGCACCTCAAGCTGGTTACATGGATATGTGGAAGCCATTTAGCCCATCGAAACGACTGAACAAGAAGAGGGACAGTCCATTCAATCGTGCTGTCTGTTCCCCAGGAAGAGGAGGGGTCTGATCAGTACATTGAGCTGTTAAATAGGAACAGGCAGAGCCAGTCAGACCCTTGATACTGTTCCAGGAGCCGGAAGAGGCCATTCAGCCCCTTAAGACATTTATACAGGAACATGTGGGTGTCGTTGATGCTCCAACCTGAAAAGCCAATGGAGCAGAGAATGCACTCATAGACTGCTCACGATGTTCCTCGTGGCTCCATTGCCTATCGAACACATGATACTTTAATATGTTTCGCCGGCAGTGAGGAAGGAAGCCAAATATTTTGTACCAAGTCTCAAAGAGGCATCTTCTATCTCTGAAGACCCATGTTGTCCATGGAGGTCAGAAGCTGATGGGAATTGTTAACTGTTTTAGCATGAAGGTATTGAAGCTCCTGTCGGGATTGTGGATTACTTGACATTCATAATGTAGGGAGAAGTTAATCAAATACTTACCCTCTCTCTCTCAATCGAAATGGAGAGAGGCGTGGGGTGAAAGGGACGTTCCCAGAGACTTTTAAACTGTCGACCATCATGTAAACCTAGTAATAAAGAAGTCATGGAATTTATCACCGTGTCACTGTCTATTTGGAATATAATGAGTGACTGTCCATCCCCTCAATGTTCAATGCAATCACCTCTTATCCCCTCAAAGCGCTACAGATTAATTCTCATGCACTCCCGATGGTACAATCATCCCAACAATTAGTCGGGTGAAACTCCGTTACACTCTTTCTGCAAAGAGGATTATTCCTTATAAAAGAGTGAAACTCTGCCCACAATACCCCAAATACTATCTCAACAACACTCTCAGGGTTGAACGCAATAATTCTGTTCCCTTACTTAGCGGTTTCCTGTGCTGTAAAAAGCCATTACTTCTCTCTACATTGCCAATGATGTGGAATTTACAAGTTGTAAATCTGTACGTCAGCATCAATAAAGTCATCACCAGAGGGGGCGATGGACATGAATATCACTCTCGGAGGGAGACTCAATGAGAAAGAATTCACTCGAAACAGGGAATGATCACCTCCCTGAATGGAAATGACTTCCAGGAACATGGAAATCAGGCAGAGGAAGGGAGCGATCTTTTCTTTTGTTCTGCCCTCACGGGATGTGTGCAGCCCTGGTCAGACCAGTATTTTATGTTGATCCTGAACTGAGTAGCTATTTCAGCTGTTCCACAGGACAATACAGAGTAAAACACACCGCAGTGGGTTTGCATTCACACAAAGACCTGACCAGGGAAGGATAACCCATGGACTTCTCTACAGGACATGAGGCAAACAGATAGGCTTTGTTTAAAACAATTAGTGATGATTTAATTTGCATTCTATCAACTTCCTTCATGAGACACCAAACGATTATTATTCTGTGCCGCTTGATTATGAGTCAATGACTTGACCACCATGCACTCTGTCCCTCTGACAGATTCTGTGGAGAGAACAAATTAACCATCTCAAGTGCAAATATATTGTGACGTAATATTACTTAGAAGAGACTTGAAACGGTTTTATCTGTATTTACCAAAGGCACAAATGATGAATTATTCAGCAGTTGCACTGAGGCTGAGAAGGAGACTGAAATATACCGATAGTGGCCTTGGGCAGGATTGGTGAGTGGGGAGAATATGTAGAAATGTAAATCTGAATGGAGAAAAAAGATCATTGAGTTTAAGAACAGTCTGGTTTCTCCTTGCATATTGTCGAGTAAGTTGTGAATTTGCTAGTTATAATTTGTAAGGAATTACATTTTTGACTGTATCTGAAAATGACGACTTCCAAATTCTAAAATTTGAATTTGAACAGCAATTCAGTTCAACTCAGCTTAATGGTCAGATGGAATGACTTACCAGGAACACCAACAATAGCGAGGATGGGATAGTAACCACCTTGAATAATCCAAAGGATACCTTCGATCCGTGATGCTAATGATATCCAAGGCTGAGAAAGGTAGTAAAGACCCGAGGATAAACTCCTGCCTGTTGTAATATTCCAGTCTAATGTTATCAGATTCTGATCCATTATTGGAACATTCCAGTCTAATGATCTCAGATTCTGATCTCTCCTCCCCCGTTTCTCGAGCTGCTGATCCATGTTAGTCCAGTCGGTGATGCTCCCGCCTGTACTGGGATAGCACATTGAACCGAGTCCTTAATTAATAGAAGAGGCAAACCCTTCAGTGACACATCTCGGATCCACGGAGACTGACATCAATCACAGTCACTGAACAAATAGCTCCAGCCAACGCCTTTCAATTCAATATTGTTTTATTCAAATTCAAAGCAATGATTCAAATTTCGCATTCTGGATGGGATTTGTGTGGGTGACTGATGGAACAAATCTTGAGGCTGGTAGATCAATTGAGTGTAACCATCAATCTGCCTTGGATGCAGGAGTAATGCCATAAGTTTATTAGAACGTAAACATGCTTCTCTGTTTATAAATGGAAACATACATCCTGTAACTACTGACAAAGCATTATAATTTCAATACAACTTTGAGACAATTTTTGTAGTTCGTGATCTGAGGGGAATGTTTGTCTGAGAAACATGGGGTTATAACAGACAAACGGCAAGGTTATGTTAACAGAGAATTGTATGTGACAAATGCAATTCAGACTGTTATTCCAGTTTCGGAGAGAGGCAGATGAGGCCTGTGCTATTGATGCTATCGATGTAATTGAACTGTGATGAAGTGTCATTTACTGGACTTCAATTACAGTGTGATTATGGCGTTGTGGAGGAGACAGAACACAGAGAGAATTGGGGGACATGGCAGGTCAGATTGGAGGGAGGGACAGTAATATTCCCCAGTCATCAATATTGGAATGTTACCCTTTATAACTCATATGAAGAACAGATTCAAGGATACATTTCAAGTGAGGAATGAGGAGTAAAATCTGATTATTGAACACAAAATACAGGTCAACATGATTTTCTGTCCATACTAAACTATGGAAAGTGCAAAGAGATAAGATATACTCATGATATTGAGCTACTTAAATTGAAATGTGTATTACAAAACCACGGAAGTGGTGAGCAATCTTTCTCAATCATTATTTGGCCCACATTGAGATGCTGACTTCCCCTCTGTCAGTGATCCACCTCATTGAGATTCTCTGGCGCAGTATCTCAGTATGGAGCAGGATTCTCAGTTCCTGCTGCTGTTCACCCAGTCTGTTTAAATTAAATTACCTTCTCTCTGTAAAAAATAAAATCACTTAACCTTTTGGACTCTATTTAACTGCCAGCAACTCAGCTCTGTGATATTATTGAAATAAATGTTCTGGAAGCACAGCCAGTATCCGCACAGTGCTTACAGGGAATGGCACTAGATAAAGGCCTTGCAGTCCGTGAGAATTTCTAAATAAAACTTCCATTTTCTGTCTGTTCCCCTCATGCTGTCTTCTGATCTATCCAACTCACCCTCTTTTAACATCCCTCCAATCACTCCCTGTTTCCAAATTGTGCAATTGTACAGCTTGATGTTCGAATTGGACAACAGAACTATTATAGGACAAGCCAAACAGAGAACAGCCAGGGAATTCCTAGAGGCATGGCACTCATCCGCAGATTCTTTCAACAAATACATCGACCTGGTCCCAATATACCGGCCACTGCAGCGGACAGCTGGAACTGACAACCGGAAGCGGCAGAGACAAACCACGACAAATGCCATAGGAAACATCACAGAAGCGCTTCACCGGAGGTTCCCAAGCACAGAGGATATCACATAGACAGGGGATGAAACGTCTGCAATACAAATTCCCAGCTAGGCGAACAGAACCACAACACCCAAGCTACAATTCTTTTCACAAATGTGGTGGCCATTTTGGAGAAATTGATAGAGCAGGGAAAGGGCTGATCGTTGCAGTTTCCGGGGGTTAGAACAAGGAAGTACTAAAATTGGCGGGGGGGGGGGGGGGGGGGGGGGCGGGTGTGGGTGCGGAGGGTGGCATTGTTAATCAAAGACAATATTACATTGGCAGAAAGGATGTTTGATAAGGACTCGTCTACTGAGTTAGTATGAAAAGAGGTAAGAAACAAAAACGGAGAGGTCACCTGCTGTCAGTTCTTTATAGCCCTCTGAAAAATTCCAGACATGTAGAGTAAGGATTACAAAGATGATACTGAATAGGAGCGAAAATAACAGTAGTCGTTATTTGAGGACTTTACCTTTCCAAATGTTGACTGGAAATGCTACAGATCAATTACTTTATATGGGTCAGTTTTTGTCCAATGTGTGCAGAATGGTTTCCTAACACAGTATGTACATAGGCCAACAAGGTACAAGGCCAAATTGGATTTGGTACTGGGTAATGAACCAGACCAGGTATTAGATTTGGAGGTAGGTGAACACTTGGCTGATAGTGATCACAATTCACTTATCTTTACCTTAGCGATGGAAAGGGACAGGTCTATACCACAGGGCAAGTCTTATAGCAGGGGGAAAGGCAATTATGATGCGAATAGGAAAGATTTTAGGATGCATAGGATGGGGAAGGAAACTACAGCGGAAGGGCACAATTTAAATGTGGAGCTTTTTCAAACAACAACTACTGTGTGTTTTGATAAGTTAATGCATGACAGGAAAGAAGGAAGTGGTCGAGTGAGGCTGCTGTGGTTTACTGAAGAAGTTGAATCTCTTGTCAAGAGGAAGAAGGATGCTTATGTAAAGATGAAACGTGAAGGCTCAGTTAGGATGCTCGAGAGTTACAAGTTAGCCTGGAAGGACTTAAAGAAAGAGATAAGAATAGCCAAGAGAGAGCATGAGAAAGCTTTGTCAAGTAGGATCCAGGAAAACCCTTAAGATTTCTATCAGTATGTCACGAATAAAAGAATGACCAAATTAAGATTAGGGCCAATCAAGGACAGTAGTGTGAAGTTGTGTGTGTGGTCCAAGGAGATAGCACAGGCACTATATAAATATTTGAATCAGTATTCACAATGGATAGACAATGCTGTCGAGGCCTCTATAGAGTAAAGACAATTAGACTAGATGGGATTGTGGTTCGTAAGATGGCGATGTTAGCAATTCTGGTGAGTGTGAAAATAGATAAGTCCCCTTGGCCATATGGGATTAATCCTAGGAAACTCTGAGAAGATAGGGAGGAGTTTACACAACCGATGGTTCGAATCTTTACATCGCCATTGTCTACAGGAATAGTGCCAGAAGACTGGATGACCGCAAATGCACCCATGTTCAAGAAATGGAGAAGAGACAACCCTGGTAATTGTATACCAGGCTTACTTTGGTTGTGGGAAAATTGTTGGAAAGGATTATAAGAGATAGGATTTATTATCAACTAGAGAGGAATCATTTGATTTGGAATAGTCAACAAGGTTTTGTGAAGGGTATGTCATGCTTCACAAATCTTACTGAGTTCATTGACAAAGTGACCAAACAGGTGGATGAGGGTAAAGTGGAGTATAAGGATTTCAGTAAAACCTTTGATAAATCCCCCATGTTAGGCTATTGCAGAAAATATGGGGAGTGTCGTGTTCGAAAAGCAGAACAGATAAGGCAGCGTCCAAAGAGTAGCAGAGTTGATGTTTCATCTGTAAGCCCTTCATCAGGAGTCAGTGTTCTGGTCTCCAGAATCTGCAGTCTTCACTTTCTCCTAGCTCCTCACATGCTGCCTGAACTGCTGTGCTTTTCCAGCACCAAACTTTCGACTCTGATCTCAAACATCTCTAGTCCTTATTTTCTCCCAGAAAATACGGAACGTGGAAGTGAGGGTGACTTTGCGGTTTGGATCAGAAATTGGCTAGCTGAAAGAAGACAGAGGGTGTTAATTGATGGGGAATGTCCATCCTCGAGTTCAGTCGCTAGTCGTATAGTGTAAAAGTGTGTTTTGGGGCGACTGTTGTTTGTCCTTTTGAAAACGATCTTAATGAGGGAATGGAAGTATGAGTTCGTAAATTTATGGTTCGCAGTAAGGTCGGTGGAGAGATGGGTAGTGCTGAAGAATGTTGCAGGTACTGAGCTGTAATGTTCTATGTTCATGCACCTACAATGGGCTGAATAGCTTCCTTCTGTGATGTAACATTTCTGAGGTACTCTGACCCACAATAAAAGCTTTAGGTGCCTGGAGAGACAAGCTGGTCCAGTAAAGCACACACACTGCACAAACATCCATCACTTCTTCCTGTTCTCTGATAAACAGCTGCCTCAAAATATCTGCCCAAACAAAATAGATTGACTCAAATTCAAGCAGTCAGGAGGGGATTGCCATCAGAAGATTTAATGAATAATGAGATTTCAGAATAACACAAATAATAAAATAATATCACAGCAGCATAACCATTGGCAGCAGAGTAAAACGTACAGTTGCAAATAGTTCCAAGTTCAATATTGTGTTCAGTTTTGGTCACCTTGCTATAGGAAGGATGGTATTAAACTGGAACTATACAAGGATGTTGCCAGGATTCAAGGGTCTGAGTCACAGGGAGAGGTTGGATAAGTTGGGACATTTCTCTTTAGAGTGCACGAGACTGAGGGGCGGCATGAAGTGCTTCGAGAGGCTAGTTATGGCCCACATCAGTTCCAGTCTCCCAGCCTGCCTCGATACCCTACAATTTTCCTACCAGTGGAATGGGGCTATAGCGTGTGCCATATCCCTGGAACATCTGGACAACAAGGACACCCACCTCAGATTCCTGCTCATTGACTATAGGTTCACCTTCAACAGCATTATTCCCTTCAGACTGATCACAAAACTCCCTGACCTTAGTCTCGGCTCCGCCCTCTGAAATTAGATCCTCAGCTTCCTGACCTACAGTACAGAATCAGTGAAAATAGGTAAGTGTGTCTCTTCCATGATAACATTCAACACTGAAGTCCCAAAGGATGTGTCCTCCGCTACCCTACTATACTCCCTGTACACCTAAGATTGGGTTGCCAAATTTTGAACGAACGCCATCTACATGTTCACTGATGGCACCATCATATTAGGACAGATATGTAATGATGGCAAGTCAAAATACAGGACGGAAATAGAGGACTTGGTGATGTGCTGCACTGAGACCAACCTTTCTCTCAACATCGGCAGAACTAACCAACTGATCAATGACTTCAGAAAGAAAGGAGGAGAACATGCCCCCATCTACATCAATGGAACTGAAGTTGAAATGGTGGACAGCATTAAGTTCCTCAGAGTGACTATAACTGACATCCTGTCCTGGACTTCCCAGTTAGATATGACAGTCGAGATGGCACAACAACACATCTTCATTCTCCGGAAGCTCAGAACATTTGGCATACCGACAAGGATCCTGACCAATTTCTACAAATACACCACCGAGAGCAAACCACCAGTGTGTATAATGGCCTGGTCTGGCAACAGCCCAGCCCAGGACAGTAAGAAAAATGACAGAAGGTTGTGTGCACAGCCCATGCCATGAAGGAAGCCAACCTCCCATCCATTGACTCCATTTATACGGCTCGCTGCCGCGGAAAGACTGGCAACCAAAGACCCATCGCACACTGGATCACCTACAATCTCTTCCATCAGGCAGACAGTACAGAAGCTTAAACACATAATCCAGACGCTCAACAAAAGCATCTTTCCAACCATTATTAAACTGAGTAATGGAATCTCTGACTTCAAATAGTGCTGATGTTAATCACGTTGATCTTGCCTATTGCATGCCATTTGTTGTGTAGCCTGTATGCCTCAGTCTGTTTTTAGTTTACTCTCTGATCTGTATGTTCCTTGCTTATTGTAGGAGCGAGATTCCCCAGCGAGGGACTAAGACTCTGGAGGCAGACAGGACACAGGCAGGGAGTCGACTTTAATTCAAGCAAAAACTGTTTATTGCAGGGAGAGTACCAAAGCATTTTCCTCAAATCTGGCCTTGACATGAGAAGACAATAGTTTCATTAATCCTCAGCTCAGCTCAGTAGAGGGTCGCTGCTCCCAGTTACCTGTAGCTGTGGGGTGGTGGGTACCTCCTGTTATCATCTGGTAGTGGGTGGCCTTAAACAGTCACCTCAGGGGTTCGACGTTTCCTGTTTGGGAGGTTCTGCCCTCCTTTCTCCCCATAGCACTCTGTCTCTTCTCCTGGTGATGACCCTCCTTGAGCCCATCTTTGATTATTTACAGTGTGGAAACAGGCCCTTCAGCCCAACAAGTCCACATCGACCCGCAACCCACCCAGACCCATCCCCCTACATTTACCCCTTCAAATAACAGTACGGGCAATTTAGCATGGCCAATTCACCTAAACTGCACATTTTGATTGTGGGAGTAAACCCACGCAGACACGGGGAGAATGTGCAAACTCCACACATTCGTCTGAGGCGGGAATTGAACACGGGTCTCTGGCGCTGTGATGCAGCAGTGCTAACCACTGTGCCATCGTGCGGCCCATCTTCACCATCCAAAGAGCTGCCTGTATTCACACCAGGCAGCTGCCGTTTCCCCCTTTGCTAGGAGGTTTTGGCGCGTTTTCCACCGCCTGTTTTTATAGAAATCCAATCCTCTGCCTCCTTGGTTCCCTCCTCCTCCATTGCTTCTGTGTGTCTTGTAGAAGCTTGGCTCGGCTGTTGTACCTACCTGCTGGCTGCTGCCTTCTCCGCTCCAGCCTGTCCTTCCTTCTGGGTGCTACCAGGTACCGTTCCCTTGCAGGTTTGTGGTACCTTGCTTAACTTTTTCCGTCCACCTCTGGCCATCTGTGCGTAGTTGGCGGACGCTCGTCTTGGGCAGGCCTTGGACAAATAGTCCGCCTCTCCACACAGATTACAGGTCTTAGCCTCTTTGCATTACTTTTTCGGGTGACCCTCCTGCTTGCAGTTCCGACAGATAGTGACCTTACAGTCAGCCGCAATGTGGCCTGACCTCCCGCAGGTGTGGTACACTTTGGCTGCATTCCATATGTCAGGTCCACTCTGCTCCCTCCGATTGCAAAGCTGGATGGTGGGTAGAGGATGTTCCCACTGCATCGACCCTCAGGGTTAACATGACCTGCGGCTTGCTGGTCCAGATTCTGAAAGGTCGACCACATCAGTGCTTTCCGCCTCAACCTGGACGTATCTTCTCAGGAAGGTGAGGACATCAGCTGCTGGAACGTGGGGGCTGTACATATAAATCATAACAACATGACTGCTCTGTGCAGGACGCGCACACAACAGCTGACAAGATGGCGAACAGAGGCTCCCCTTCCTTCTCCTTGAAGATCTTCAGGAGCTGCTCGCACGGCTTCACGCTCCTGAAGGTCACAATGGAATAGCCTGCCTCAGGATTCCTGAAGAAGGGCTTATGCCCGAAACGTCGATTCTCCTGTTCCCTGGTTGCTGCCTGACCTGCTGCGCTTTCCACCAACACATTTTCTGCCCCAGGAAAATTCTACATATAGCACCCATCGGCTGCTTCAAACCCACAGCACTTGGTCAAAATCTTCTTCATGAACACCATCCGATTGACAGGTGTGCGATCCTCCTCCTTCTGCACAGTCACCCTGACTGTGTTGCGAATGCTCTGGCCTGAGCTGCGGGCTGCTGCTGAGGCCATAGCTCGAAGCTTGGCTCGTCCCTGAATTGGCGTTAGGCTAAAGACAGCATGAAGATCCACCAAGAGCAGGACAGCACAACCAAACGATCCTCCACAGTCCAATCACGATCCAGCGATGATCTTGACTAACTCTGATGACCCGCAACTCGACACCCATCCTGATATGAACAGACACTTGATCTTAGCCAAAAGGGACTCTATTAAAAATCTTGTTGAAATTCCAAGTTTAGTTCCTTTATTGCTTTTCTGTAATTAATCTACTAGTCAGTTTCTCAAATACGTTTCCCATTTCATCAATGTGAGTTGATTTTTTTTTCTATGCCCATATTTTCAGTTCCAATAATTTCCCCAAATTAGTTTATTTACTGATTTCATACTATATACTTTTCTCCTCAGTCTCAGATTTACTCCTATTCCTGGGAAGGCTTTGTTTATGCCTTTGCCGTGAAGACAGAAGTAAAATAGTTGATTTATGTTTCTCTGTGCTCCATTCTCCATTCCTTGATTTCAGACTGTAAGGAAGCTGACACTTTGACTAAAAAGGATAGCTGTTGTCTATTCCTGTTGTCTGTTGTCTATTCCTGAAGAAGAGCTTATGCCCGAAACGTCGATTCTCCTGATCCCTGGACGCTGCCTGACCTGCTGCGCTGTTCCAGCAACAAATTTTCAGCTCTGATCTCCAGCATCTGCAGACCTCACTTTCTCCCTGTTGTCTATTCACCCTGTCCATGCCCCTTGTCATCTTACCCACTCAACTCTCTCTGCTCAAGCGAAACAACGCGAGCTTATCCAGCCTTTCTCCACAGCTCATATGTTTCATCCTAGGAAACATCTCAGTAAATCTCCTCTGCACCTCATCCAATGTAATCACATCCTTCATGTAATATGGCTGCCAGAACTGCACACAGCATTTAATTTGGCCTTGCCAACTGCTATATACCTCTTATAATCTTTGGGTCAATGAACAAAGGCTATATATACAGTCCTGCTTAACTCATCAATGATCATATCCAGCCACGTTCAAGGATGTGTGGAGAAGTACCCGCTGAATTTCCTCGTGTGCAGCCATTCATTGAATTCTCCCCTATCTGGTTCCATCTTCCAAAATGCATCACCTCATATTTATCAGGGTTACATTCCATCTGCCATTGATCATTTTCATCTGACCAATCCACCAGTATCGTCCTGTAATATAAGGCCTTCCTCCTCATTGTCAACCACACCGTCAATCTTTGTTTCCAACACAGACTTGCTTATCACACTCCCCCTACCCACTTCACATTCACATCACTTACGAATACCACAAATAATAAAGGACACAGCATTGATCTCTGTGGTACACCAGGGGACATTGGTCTCCAGTCACACAAACAGCCTCCTACCACGAAGTTGAGTTTGGATGCAACTTGGCAAGTCACTAATAGGTCCTACCTTTTCCCTGCTTATTTTGTTCCAGATGACATACCTGTAGAATATCTAGGGATTCTTCCTATCTTGCCCTGCCAGCACGTTTCCATGGCCCTGCATATGTCAGTCCCCTTCGAGTGAAGAATTTCATCCTTATCGCGGTGTTAAACGCCCCCTGTCTCTTGTCCTGCCATTATTTTCGTTAAATGTAGAGTAGACATCCAGAGAAGCATTCTGTTTACTTCCACCTTGTCTCATGTTTCGTAGATTTTCTAAATATCATTGTGACCACCTCTCGTTCTTTGAAACTGGGGAGGTCACAAGACAAGTCCCCCCATCAGAAAATCTTGTCATCTGAGGGATTAATCTGGAGAATGTCAATTGGACGTCTTCTGTGATCAGTATACTCTTTCTTACATTGGGTCACCAGCACTGTACAAAATTCTCCAAGTATACTCTCACCAACACTTTATGCAACTGCTTAATGATGTCTTTACATCTATATTCAGATTCCCATAAACGAAGGCCAACTTAACTTTAACTTTCCAATTACATGTATTCTTCCAAATACTGTTCACGTTAATTGTATTTACGAGCTCACTGTGTGAGTTCTTACAGAAAGACTTCTGAAAATCCAAATGCATTACTTCCACTGATTGTCCATTGTCTATGCTGCAAGAAACAACTTTAAACAATTCTGAAGTTTGTCAGGTATGATTTGTCTGTCAGAAATAAATAGTGATTCGTTACAATGTTGCTGTTCATCTCTAAATGCCCAATATCACATCTTATATAGTAGATTCCAACTGTTTCACTACAGATGTAAAATTAATTGGTTTGCAGTCATCTGCATTATCTCGTCTTGGCTGCATATATAGTTGGATCAAGTTTACTACCTTCCAGTTATCTACAATGGCCTTTGCAGGATCTACAGGAAAATAAAACACAGTCACCAACAGTTTAATTAATATGCTGATTTATTTCTGACATTTTGATATGAAGTATATCTGGTCCATCAGACTTAGCAATGATCAACCTAGCTTCACTTTCAAATACTATCTTGTTGCTGATGCGCATTGACTTTATGTCTTCACTTCCACAAGTCCCATGTGACCACTTGCTATACCTCAGAGATTTCCTGGAGCTTTCTCTATGAAGATAGATGTGAAGTAACTGGTTAGTTTCCCTGCCCGTTTCCTTTTCCCCACAATAAATTCTCCTATACCTTACAAATTTCCACATTTGTACTTGCTTTTGTTTTCTTTAGTATATGGATCGCAGATGTAAGCAGTCTGTGTTTTCTGTTTGTTTGTATTCATGTTCTTTCTGATTTCCTTAACACTTTCTCCTTCCTTATTTTCGGAAAAGTAAATCTCTCAGAATGTTCAGGTTTACACAATATCTGGAATTCTCCTGAAACTGCGTTCTTTGATTTAACACAATCTTTAAATTCTTACATTAACCTTCATTGAGTTACCTTCCCTTTCTTTGATGTTTGTAACTTAGTGATATGTATGTATTTTTCAGACATTGCAGTATTTCTATCAATAACAACCATTATTTGGCTCACACTAAATATTATATTGTATTTTTCCAATTCGATTGAGGCTCTCGTTTCCGCGCTTCCATGATATTTGAGTGTAATGTTCAAAAAATGTATATTGCGTGCAGACGCCGTGTAAAATGCAACATATTAATGTCATGATTCCTCAAACGCTGCTTAAGAGCAAGATTATTAATTAGCCCTTGTGACTACACAACACCACGCCCGAAATTACCTGCTCTCTAATTTGATTCACAACACACTCTTCAACCTACCTCATATACACTTATGAAATTTATTTTTCACAGCATTAGAAATCATTTAGTTAACGCAGTTTAGATGCAATTTTAGATCATCCCGTACTACTGCAACACTATTGCATATCTAATTTCCAGAGTATAGGATGCTCAAAATTTGCACAACGGTTTTGGTTTAGATATGTAAGATACCAATGTGTGTTCCTCCTTGTTGTTTGCAAGATCCACGCAAACTGATTCTGAAGAAGCTGAGAGATGTGCTCTGTTTTTTTATTAGTGATAGATGTGGACAAGACATTGGGGAGGCTCACCCCGATGCTGAGAGGATCCGAAGAAATGCCCATTAATACACGACAAGCATCAATAAACTTCCCCACTCGGCCAGGGCAAGTGTCTCCGTTTTCTCTCTACTCCCTCACACTCACTGTATATCTGTTATATTCCTGATGAAGGGCTTTTGCCCGAAACGTCGATTTTACTGCTCCTCGGATGCTGCCTGACCTGTTGTGCTTTTCCAGCACTACACTAATGTAAATCTTGTTTCCAGCATCTACAGTCCTCACTTTTGCCATATCTGTTATACCACCTAGGCCCTAAAGACGGAAACGTACAGACTGACTAATTTAAACTTGGCTGTGTGCAAGATCTTGGAATCCATTGTGAAGTATGAGATTTCTGAATACTCGGATGTGGATGGTAAAGTAGGACAAAGTTACCATGGTTTCGTCAAGGGGAGGACATGCCTGGAAAGTCTGCAAGAACCGCTGGAGGACGTTACGAGCAGCTTCGAACAAGGAAAGACAATGGATGTCATCCACCTAGACTTCCAGAAGGTCTTTGACAATGTGCCGACAGGAGGCTACTGATAAGGCAAGGGCCCATGGTTTTAGAGGCAAGGTGCGAGCATGGGTAGAAGTTTGCCTGTCTGGCACGAAGCAAAGAGTGTCGATAAAAGTGTCCTTCTCAGGTTGACAGTTGCTGACAAGCGGTGTTCCATAACGCTCATTGTTGGGACCACAAGTTTTCATTTTATACATTAACGATCCAGATGAAGGAACTGAAGGCATCCTGGCCACATTTGAAAATGATGCAATGATAGGTGTAGGGACAGGTAAGTTCGAAGAAACAGGAAGGCTCAAGAAGGATTTTGACAGGTTAGGATAATGGGCAAAGAAGTGGTGGATGGAGTACAAAGTGGGAAATTGTGGGAACATGCACTTTGTTAAGAATAATAAAAACATGGACTACCGAGAAAGTTCAGATGTCTTTAGTGCAAAGGGACTTGGGAGTTCTACTCCAGGATTCTCTCAATGTAAACTTGCAGGTTGTGTCAGTAGTTAGGAAGGCAAATGTTTTGATGACATTTGTTTTGAAAGGATTTGAATGTAAAAGCAGGGACGTACTTCTGAGGCTCTATAAGGCTCTTGTCAGACCATATTTGGAGTATTGTGCGCTGTTCTGAGCCGCATATCTCAGGAAGAATGTGCTGACCTTGGAATGGGTTCACAGGATGTTCACGAGAATGGTCCCATGAATGAAAAGCTTATCATATGAGAACGTTCAAGGACTCTGGGTCTGTCCTGGATGGAGTTCAGAGGGATGGGGGGATCTAATTGAAATATGCAGTATACTGAATGGCCTGGACAGTGTGCATGTTGAGGAGACTTCCATTGGTAAGAAGAAGGAAAGGAAATTCTGCCAAACCAACTGTTCCAGGAAGAAGTCTCATAACAGCAGTTTGTTTGAGTAGAATAACGTCGGATACAGAATAGCAGTTGGGACACATGATCACCTTTTCATTTTATATGAGTTCATCTACTATGAAAATCGAGAAACATTTCCTTATCCTTTTTCATCTTACGACATATGCGTTTGTGTGTGTGTCTGTACGTGTGTGACTCTGTGTCTCACATTTTTCGAGAAAAGACCGAGGTTACACTTCAAACCTGTTGTAACCAGTGGAGAAGTGGGACTGGAAAAGGAAACAGTGACCCTCCAACAGTGGTCGGTGCAAGAATGAGAAATTCTCACGGGGCTGTTCAAATGGGAATTCTCTTCCCCTGAGGTTTCATCCCAAGACGGCAGCTCAATACCACCACTTCCAGCGTAATTAGACATGGTCCATAAATGTTGGCCTATCAACAACACCCATATTCCATGAACAAATCAAAAATGATAAACTGCAGCAAAATTTATTGGATGGGGACAAGAGTGATAGATAAATGCATGTTGCCTTCCAGAATTGTGCTGCCTGTGTACTTTGACTGTGTGCGGTTTCCTAGTATTGTGTCTGGGTGTTTGCATTTATTCAAAGTTGAGCTTGTTCAACATTTAATGGACATGTCAATGGAGGAAAATTGTGGGCAGACAGAAAAGTGCTGCGGAGACCACAATCAGATCAGCCATGACCTTACTGTCTGCTCGAGAAATGACATAGTGTCTAATGACCCACTCCTGCTCCGAAGTCCTTGCTCCCTTCAGTCCTTAAAACCACCTGTACAGGAGCAGATAGAGACCACTTGCTTCAAATACCTGGTCCGCAGAAACAGTCATTCAGTCACTCAACACTGTTGGTTTCGTGTGGGTTCGAAAATGTGATGGGAAATCCGGGCAGGGTACAAAAGAGTCCTCCCACCTCTTTAAAGGGTGTCTCCTCTCTGCAACTGGTGTTTCATTTGTTGGTCATGTTGTAGACCCAGATTCACTGTGAATTTTGGGATCATATCTCGCCCAGAGACTCACAAAATACTTTTCTCTCACTGTCCTCAACAGTCAATAACAGCACTTCCAGGTTAATTGCAACCATTCACTTTCCAAAGACAGAATATGAGAAGATAAGAAACAGGAGTAGGTAATTCGGATGCTCACACTATTGTAGGTGATCATGGCTGACCTACTGTTGGCATTTACTCCTCTTCAATGCCCAATTCTTCCCTCCCCTCAGCTCTCTGGCAGGTCAAAAATCTATCTATCTCCTATTTAAATACTTGCAGTGATCTCCCTCCCCTAACTTTCTAAACCTGAGAATTTATGACATTCTCTACCCTCTGTGATATGAAAACACTCTCCACACAGACATCATCACCTATTAACATTAACAAAAGGGGTTAACTGACATGTTCAGTGAAGATGGATTGACCCTGATATCAAGACAGGATTTGAGTGAAGATTTTATCCTCAGAGGCACTTAAATTTCCAGAATCATACACCCCGAGTAAAATAACAAATACAAGCCATGGAGTTTATCATCTTCTCAGTGTCTGTGCAAAACATAAGGAGTGTTTGTCCATCACAATCAAGTTTCAATGCAATGACATCTTATTCTCTGACAGTGCTACTGATTAACATTCAGTCACTCCTCTTTTACCATCAACTCAGGGTTTAGTCTGGTAAAATTTCTTTACACTGTCTCTTTTGCAATGAAATCATTCCTTTTAAAGGAGAGAAATCTGTCCACAATACCCCAAATACTGCCACAACCACACTCTCGGTGATGATCACAGTAATTCCTTTCCCTCACTTATCGGTCTCCGTTTCTTTATAATGACATAAAAACCCATTCCTTCTCTATGCACTGCCATCAATGTGGAATTTATAAGTTCTTTACATCTGTATGTCAGCATCAGTAAAGCCAGCGCCAGAGGTGCCTGTGGAGATGAACATCACTCTTGGGGAGAGAGTGAGTCAGAAATAGGGAAATAGGGAATGGTCACCTACCTGAATGGAAATGAAGTGTAGGAATAATGAAAACAGGCACAGGAAGGGATCTAACTTTACTTTTGTTCTTCCCTCATGGGATGTGTGCAGCCATGGCGAGGCCAGCATGTTATATGGATCTTGAACTGAGTGGCTCCTTCAACTGTTCCACAGGACAATATAAAGTAAAACACATTAATGTGGGTTCGCACAGCCGTAACTGGGGAAGGATAACCCATTGACTTCTCTGAACGACATGAAGCATGCAGATGTTTTTTCTCACAAATGATGATAGTTTTTTTTTTCAATTACATCAATTTACTTCATGAGATATCAACAGATTATTATTTCGTGCCTCTAGATTATGTGTCAATGACTGAAGCAGTATGCAGTGTCTGCCTGTCTGACAGATACTGTGCAGTCAACATGTTCAACATGCTCAAGCCCAATTATTCTGTACTAGCCATGTGGTTAGAAGGGACTTGAGAAGTTATATCCAGCTTTCACAAAGACACAATCCGTGGTTTATTCAGAAGTTGCACTGAGGCTGAGGAAGAGACTGGGATTTTATGATGATGTTGGACAGGATTAGTGAGTTGGGAGGATATAGAAATGTAGAAATGTGCAGGGCTGGAAGGATTGTGGAGTTTGAGAGCAGTCTGATTCCTCCTCGCATATTGGTGAGTAATTTGTTCATTATAAGTTGTGAGGAATGTAATATTTCATTGGAATTGAAAATGTTGACATCCACCTTTCTAAATTTTAAATTATATGAGCAGCAATTCAGGTTAACCTGGCTTAATGAACAGATAGAATGACTTACCAGGAACACCAACTATAGCGAGGATAGGATAGGAACCGCCTTGAATAACCACCAGTACATTTTAGATCCGAAATGCTAATGACGTCCAAGGCTGAGAAAGCCAGTAAAGACTATCGGACATATTCGTGTCCATTGTTGGAACATTCCAGTCGAATGTTCTCAAATTCTGATCCATTGTTAGAACATTCTAGACTAATGTTCTCAGATTCTGATCTATTGTTAGAACATTCCAGTCTAATGTTCTCAGAGTCTGATCTATTGATAGAACATTCCAGTCTAATGTTCTCAGATTCGGATCTATTGTTAGAACATTCCAATCTAATGTTCTCAGATTCTGATCTATTGTTAGAACATTCCAGTCTAATGTTATCAGATTCTGATTTCTTATCCCCCTCTCTCTGGAGCTGATGATCCATGTTAGTGCTGTCGGTGATGCTCCCGCTGATACTATGGCGTAGCAATTTGAACCGAGTCCCTAATTAACAGAAGATGAAACCCTCCAGTGACACCTTTAGGATCCACGGATACTGACAACAAACACAGTTGCTGAACAAATAGCTCCAGTTAAGCCCTTTTAATGCAATACTACTTATTAAAATTCAAAATAATGATTAAAATTCACACATTCTGATAGGATATTTGGGGGTGACTGAGGGAACAAACGTTGGGGCTGGTAGATCAATCGTGTGTAACCATTCAATCTGCTTTGCATATGAGAGCAATGCAAGAGATTTATCAGAACATAAAGATGCTTCTCTGTTTATATATTGAAACATACATTCTGTGACGACTGATCAAGCATTACAGTATGAGTAAAACGTTGAGAGAACTTTTACCATCCATGATCTCAGAAGAAAATGTCCCTAAGATTATGTGCGGTTATAACAGACAACGACATTGATATATTAACAGAAAATTGTACCTAAGAGACAATGGGGACTGCAGATGCTGGAGAATTCAGTGTAGATAATGCACGGCGGTGGAAAAGGCACGTAGGTCAGGCAGCATCCGAGGTGCAAGAGAGTCATCGTTTCAGGCAGGACCCTTCTTCAGGACTGGGGAGGGGGAAGGGGGCTGAGAGAAAATGGGTGATCGGGTGAGGCTGGGGGAAATGTAAGCCATAGGTGAGTGATGGTAGGAGGTGATAGTGATAGGTCGGTAGGTAATATGGAGCGGGATGGTGGGAAGGAAGTTGGAGAGGTAGGTTCCCTCGAGAGGACAGACCTGTGTCGGAGGGTTGGATCTGGGAACTGGGTGGGCGAGGGGATATCTTTATATCGCGAATCCAATGTTCATGCTCTGTGTTTGTAGTTTCCTGAGGCAAAAGATGTGGTGACCCTGGTAATATCCTAGTAAATCTCTTCTGAACCCTCTTCAGCTTAATAATCTTCCTATAACAGGACTGCAGAAGAGGCTTCATCAATGTCCTGCACAATCTCAGCATGACTTCTCAACTTCTAATCTGAAAGGTCTGAGCAATGATGTAACCTTAAACACCCTGCACATTAAACTTCAAAGAATTCAACTGCGCCTTGGGTCCCACTTTTCTATATAACTACCAAAGCCCAGCATTAATTGTATAAGCCCTCCCCTTGTTTGTTTTACCTCGCATTTATCCAAGTTAAACTCCATCTGCCATACTTCAGCCCAGTGAATTATAGTGCAGAGTGTGTTTCAGGGTTTCTTTCCATAATTCAGCAGACTACTGATAATAGTCACTTAAACCGGAAATCATAGCCAAGCAATTAAAGATGTTCATTGTTCATCTCAACGGCACAGCGAATGCACTCATCATCCTATATTTGAGGCTATTAACTTATACTTTTTTCAATGAGGAATGTCCCCTGTACTATTTGGTTATGTTAACCAGAATTTAATAAATCCATATTAAATTAAAATAAGACCCAAAATCTGGGCATGATTTCGGCCTTGTGTTGTGGGTGGTGCACACGTTTCTAATCCAGAACTCTGGATTCGATTCCAGTCTAGGGAATTATGGTAGTGCCCCTATATCTAGAGAAGGTGGTGTGTATTCATGTCCTGTGGAAGTGTGTCATACCCTGTTAGAACAGGCTGAGGAAGAAACACACAGGAGCATCATGTTGCAGTTTTAGGGACTAATGCTAAATTATGGTAGTGTCCCTATCACTGTGCCGAAAATTCTAGTTTCAAACCCCACAGAGCTGTGTCATAATATGTCTGAACAAGTTGATTAAACTTTTTTGTAATCGTACCTTGATGGAGAAGGAAAAGGTACGACGACTGAATTTGAGATTATAGACCCAGGATGACTGAAAGCGCAGCCAATCGTCTTGATTGGAGTCACATTTACACTTTCTAGAGGTTTATAAAATTATGAATGACATGGATAGGGTGAGTGGTCAAGGTTATTCCCCCCCCCCCCCCCCCCCCCCCCAGGGTAGGAGAGTCTAAAACTAGAAGGCGCAGTTTTAACGTTGGGGGATTTGACAGACAATGCAGAGCAACATTTTTTTCCTGCAGAGGATGGTGCTTCTATGCAACAAGCTGCCAGAGGAACTGGTCGGTGCTGGAGCAATTACAGCATTTAAAAGGCAACTGGGTGGCTATATGAATAGTGGGATATGGGGTAAATGCTGGCAAATGGGAGTGGATTAATTTAAAATATTTGGATATCATGAACGAGTTGAAGCGTCTTTTTCCCTGTTGTACATCTCTATGAATCATTGATTTAAGTAAGGATAATCACTTTATAATCTTCAATTGTTAAACATTATACAAACACTGTCCACTATACAGCCAAACTTGATGTCATCCGCAAAGTTGCTAAATATACCTTATATAATTCTCATCTAAATCACTAATATAAATGGCAACCAAAAGTCGATCCAACAGTTTTGCCTGTGAATAATCGCTGCTCACAGGCTTCTAGTTCGAAAAACAACCATCCACGATTATCCTGCCTCCTGCCATTATACAGGTATACACAGAAACCACACAATCAAACAAACATACATATAGAGACACAGACACATGTCTTTAAGACAAAGTTTAGATCAAAACAACGAACAAGAGTTACAATGAGAAGGCGGGAAAATTGTGTTGAGAAACACACCCGACAGGATCAAACAGCAAAGCAGACTTGATGGGCCAAATGGCCTAATTCGAATTTCCTACGCTCTGTGGCCTTCATGGGGCCGGGATTATTTTCCCAGGGGTGCAATAGAAGCTAAGGTTGATAAATACATGACTGAACAGTCAATGGGGCAGTGGGATATGTTTGAGGGCTGAATGGTCTATATTTGTTTCCATTTTATGTGGTCTAGTTGCTGAAAAGAGGAGCTGACTTGCTGTGAGGTTAACACACTTTAAAATGAAAGGGGTCTTCCATTTCCATTTGAGATAATGTTGTTCCTTTCTCCTTTGGATTGTGCGATCTGTGGCGTTCTCATCCCCCGGGAGCAGTGAAGTCTGGGTCATTGAGGATATTCAAGGCTGACCTTGACTGACCTTTGATGAACAGGGGAGTCAATGTTTATTGGGAACAGACAGGAAAGGGGCGTTCAGCTACAATCAGACCAGCCATGATGTTTCTAAATCGAGTAGTAGGCTAGAGGGGCCGAATTCCCAACTGCTGCTCCTATCTCACATGTTGTTCTGTAAATTCACCCATCGAGGTTGATACAGAGGGAGAGAAAGATCCCATTCAGCCAGTCAGCATCGTGACAATACAGCAGGGGAAGGACATAATGCACCTCCATGGAGTTCGACTGGAATAGAATGAAGTATTTAAGTCATTTCAGTGAATTACACGGCACAGGAGGAAGCCATATATCCATCCCAGGCTGTTACGCAGGAGTAGGGGCGCCCTGGGTAGCATCAGGAAATACAGAGTAGAGATCATTACTCATTGTGTGTTTGGAAAGCTTCAACTAGTTGAATTCTTCAGGGGTCTGTATGAGGTCATCAACAAATTACAATCCATACCAATGAATTGGATGACGGGGTTGGAGCTCAGTTTGCTCATACATCAGAATAGTCATTCAATAAGTTGTCAAATGGAGACAGAGCGTCTGCAATGGGATAGAGACAGGGGAATGGCAGAACATCTGCAATGGGATACAGACAGCGGGAGGCAGAGCGTCTGCAATGGGATAGATACAGTGAGGGGAAGACCTCTGCAATGGGATACAGACAGCGGGAGGCAGAACGTCTGCAATGGGATACAGACAGTGGAGGGAAGACCGCCTGGAATGGAATACAGACAGGAGGAGGGAAGGGTGTCTGCAGCGGAATACAGACGGGGGATGGCAAAGCGTCTGCAATGGGATATAGACATTAGAACGCAGAGCGTCTGCAATGGGATACAGACAGAGGGGGTGGGCATAAAGTATGCAATGGGCTACAGACAGAGAGAGGGCAGAGAGTCTGCAATGATATACAGACAGGGGAAGGCACAGCATCTGCAATGGGATACAGACAGGGGGAGGGAAGAGCGTCTGCGATAGGATACAGACAGAGGGAGGGAGAGCGTCTGCAATGGGATAGAGATGGGGGAGGGAAGAGCGTCTGCGTGGGATACAGACAGAGGGAGGACAGAGCGTCTGCAATGTGATACAAACAGAGAGAGGGCAGAGAGTCTGCAAAGGGATACACACAGAGGAGGTGGGCATAGAGTATACAATGGGATACAGACAGAGAGAGGGCAGAGAGTCTGCAATGGGATACAGACAGGGGGAGGCACAGCGTCTGCGATGGGATACAGACAGAGGGAGGGCAGAGCGTCTGCAATGGGACACAAACTTGGGGAGGTCAGAGCATCAAGCAATGGCGTGCAGACAGAGGACAGTTGCGTTTAAGCCTTCAGCAGAAACAAATAACAGTACAATATATATGTGATGGGAATTTTCTGATTTCGGGAAAAGAGAAAATAGCAGAAAATTATTAAAGTGCAAGGAGAATGCAGAACTCAATGGAACAGAGGGATCTGTGTTTTGTAGTACATGGATCACATCAAATTACTCTGAAGATGCAGCAAGTGATTTGGAAGGTAAATGGAATGATTCTGTTTCGTGTAAGGGGTGTTGGGTATGATCTTAGCGATGTTTTTCTGCATCAGTGCAGGGTATTGCTAAGATTACATCTGATATATTATGTGTACTTATAACTGCCTAAACTGAAAAAAAATACAAAATTGCTTTCGAAACGTTTCAAAGATTTTTCTCTTTACTCAATCTTGGGATAAAGGCATTACGTTATGAAGAATTAACAGTTCAGCTTGAGAATGAGGGTTGTTTTATTGACCATATAACACCTTGAGAAGAGTGTAGTTGGTAAATACCGGATGGATATTTCTTCTTGTGTGGGAGAATAAAACTGGGAGAATAATTTAAGAATAAGTTAGTTTCAAATGAAAGGTAATTGAATCGAAAAATCGAACACTGATTTCTCTTCATACATGCAGCAAGACAGGCTGAGCTTTTACAGCAATTTCTGTATTTGTTTAAGAATAAAACATATTTATCTTAACACAGATATTGGGAAGGCATGAAACGTTTAATTTTACATTATGAAGGCACGTATTAACACATCTTCAAAACAAGTAGGGCCATTTATTGTTAATGAATTGATTCTGTATACGACAACAGCAATAATGCACTGACCTGGAGTCGAGAATGTGATGAAGTCATATAGTTCGGACAATGTTCAAGGAGAGCTCACATGGTCCCGTTTGGGCACTGATAACGTAACTGATTTAACTTACAGATAGAAAAATGTAGCCTATCTGTGAAGGGACAGTCTGTTGCTCCCTTTCTGTTTGCCTATCGCTTATCACAGCAATGTGTGGGAGTGAAAAAAAAGCCCAGTCGTCTTTCCGATTTATGGAGGATTCCTGATGAGGATTCATTGGAATTTCCCCACTGCCTGAAGCAAAGAAATTCAGCTAAATCCAACTGTTTCAGGAAGAAATCCCATTGTCAGAAGGTTGAGCGAGCAGAATAACTACAGAAGCAATTATTCAATCTCGATAGTGAGAGGAACAGACAGGTGATTCTGTGGCTGCAAATGGGAATCCAGGATGGTGCGTAGCCTCCCACGTGGCAGGGTCCAGGATGTCGCAGAGTGACTGCAGAACGTTCTCACTGGGGCAGGGGAAGCAACCAGAAGTCATTGAGCATATAGGTACAAATGACACAGGTAGAAATAGTGATGAGGTCCTGTAGAGTGATTATAGAGAGCTAGGAAAAACGATAAAAGACAGGACCATGACAGTGGTAATATCCGGTTTACTTCTAGTGCGAGTGAGGGTAAGAACAGAAGGATATGGCAGTTGAATGTGTGCCTAAAGGATTGGTGCAGGGGGCAGAGTTTTGTATCACTGGGATCTTTTGTAGGGCACGGTGACCTTTTCAGGAAGGACGGGTTGTACCTGAACTGGAAGGGGACCAATATCCTGGCAGGCAAGTTTGCTCGTTGTTCAAGGGAGGATTTCAACTAGATTGGCTGGGGTTGGGGAGGGGTGGGATCCTCAACAGCAGGGAGGCAAGTGCGAGGCTGCAATGAGATACAGTAATCAGAAACAGTAAAGTGAAGAGACAGGTTAGGTTGGAACACAACAGGGAGCAAGGAATGGATTCAATTGCAACTCTTTCAATGCAAGATGGCTGACAGATGAGGCTGATGACTTCAGGGCGTGGATAGGTACTTGGGACTGGGATTAGATTACATTGCAGTGTGGAAACAGACCCTTCAGCTCAACAAGTCCACACCGAACTGCAACCCACCCATTTACCCCTTACCTCACACTACGGACAATTTAGCATAGTCAATTCACCTGGCCTGCGGGAAGAAACCGGAGCACCCGGAAGAAACCCACGCAGACACGGGGAGATTGGGCAAACTCCACACAGTCAGTCACCTGAGGCGGGCATTGAACCCGGCTCTCTGGCGCTATGAGGTCACAGTGCTAACCACTGTGCCATCGTGCCACCCAATAGTATAGACATGACAGATACATGGCTAAGGGAGGGAGAGCACTGGCAGCTTAATGTACCACGGTACAGGTGCTTTATGCGAGACAGAGATGGTGGATAGAAGGGACGGGGAGTTCCATTTTTGATTAATGCACGTATCACAGCAGTAATCAGAGATAAAATAACTGATGGATCATCCAGTGAGGATTTGTCGGGGGAGCAAAGAAATAAGAAGGGCATGATGAAAATACTTGGATTGTACTACAGGCCTCCAAATAGTAAACGAGGATTTAGGGGAGCAAAAATATGTAGACAGACTGGGGAGACTTGCAGGGCCAATAGGATTGCATTAGTAGGAGATTTAAGTTTTCCAAACATAGACTGGGAATGAAATAGAATTCAGGACAGAGATGGAATGTATCTATTAAGTCTGTTCAGAATAGTTTCCTCAAACAGTATGTAGAGGGTGCAACTCGGGAAGGGACGAAATGTGACCTAGGTTGGGAGGAATATGGAACCGTGGATGTCAGGAGATATTGAGGCGTTGACCAGCAAAAAGGAGGCGTGGGTCAGGTCCAGGCAGCTGGGATCGGGGGAATACCTGGAGGTATACAGGGAATACAGTAGTTTACTGAAGAAGGAAATCAGGAGGGCGAAAAGGGGGCACAAGATCGCTTTGGCTGAGAAGATTAGGGTGAATCCAACAAGGTTCTTTAAGTATATTAAAGTAAAACGAATAACTAAAGGAGAATATGACCTCTCAATGTCCAAAGTGAACATGCATGTCTGGAACCATAGGAGGTGTGTGAGATTCTCAGAGAATATTTCTCCTATGTCTTTATCGTGGAGAAATACATGAATACTTGGGAGGTTAACAAGGGTAGTGGTGTTATCTTGGGGTGAGTCAATATCACAGAGGACGTATTGGATGCATTAGAATGTATGAAGGTGGATAAATCTCCTGGTCCTAAACAGATGCATCCAAGAACACTGCAAGATCCTACAGAAGAAACTACAGGGACCTGGGTGATATTTTTGCATCATTGTCAGCCACAGGTTAGGTCCCAGATTATTGGAGGGGAGCAAATGTTGTGCCATTATTCAAGAAGGGAAGCAAAGAAAAGTCTGGAAGCTATAGGCCGGGAAGGCTAACATCTGTGGAAAGTAGGTTACTTGAAAAGACTCTGACGGATGAGATATACATGTATTTAGAAATATAGGGTTTGTTTAGAAATAGTTTTTTTTTTCAGATTCCCTACAGGATAGAAACTGGCCATTTGGCCCAACAAGACCACACTCACCCTCCAAACAGTAACCCATCCATTCTCATTCCCCTATCCTACATTTACCCTATATTTACGAATGCACATAACACTGTGGGTAACTTAGCATGGCCAATTCACCTGACCTATACATCTTTTGATTGTGGGAGGGAAATGGAGCACCCAGAGGAAACCCATACAAACACAGTGAGAATGTGCAATCCTCCACACAGAGTGGACTGGAAGGCTGGTCTGGAAGTTTAGAATCGCATGGAATCCAGAGGGAGCTGGCAAATTGGACACACAATTGGCTTCATGGTAGTAAGCAGAGGGTAATAGTGGAAGGATTCTCTCGGACTGGAGGCCGAGAGCATCCTTCCATGAGAACACATGACGTGCCTCACGGGCCGCTGCTGAGCCCATTGCTGTTTGTTTTCTGTATCAATTATATTCTTGCGAATGTAAAAGGCATGATTAGGAGACTTGAAAATGACACTAAATAGGTGGTATCTTGGACAGTGAGGAAGTATATCAGAAATTGCAGCAGGACTTTGATTAAACTGGAGAAGTGGGCCGAGGAATATTTTGGCAACGTTCGATCAAGGTAGGAGTTTCATGATGATTGGTAGGACCTTAAGGCGTGTAGTTGAGCAAAGGGACCATGGAGGTTAGGTCCACCGTTCTCTGAAAGTGTGGTCATATTTAGACATGGTAGTGAAGGAGGCTTTTGCCACGCTAGCATGCATCGGTCAGGACATGGAGGAGAGCAGTTGGGAAGTTATGTTACAGTTATACAGGATGTCGGTGAGGCTGCACTTGTAGTGTTGTGATCAGTTTTGGTCACATTGCGATCAGAAGGATGTTTTTAAATTGAAATGTTTGCAGACAGAACTTATAGAGATGTTGCCAGGACTCAACAGTATGACTTATAGGGAGAGATTGGACAAGCAAGGACTTTTTTCTTTAGACCCTAAGAGACTGAGAGAGATCTTATAGAAGTTTACATGGATAGGGTGAATGGACCCAATGTTGGGGAATCGAGGAGGAGAGGTCATCTGTTTAAGGTGAGAGGGGAAAGAATAAAAGGGAAACTGATAGAAACTGTTTTACACAGAGAATGGTACACAAAGGGAATAAGCTGCCAACGGAAGTGGTTGAAGCATTTATATTAACGATATTTAACCGGCATTTGGGCAAGTACATGGACAGGAAAGGACTAGAATGCTATGGGCCAAGTGCTGCGAAATGAGGTTAGTGTGTTTGGATATTTGGGTCAGCATGGACCAGTTTGGGCCAAAGGGCCTCGCTGCCTCTCTCCATGATGTCAGGCTTGATGACTCTACAAATAGAACGGAAGTTGGGTCAAGCTCCAGTTTTCCTTTGGTCATGAGTTCGAATCACATTTGGACAATGTTCTTTCAATTTAACTTTGCAGATATTTTGCTTTTCAGTTTGTTATCGACCAAGTGTGTGTGTGTGTGTGTGTGTGTGTGTGTGTGTGTGTGTGTGTGTGTGTGTGTGTGTGTGTGTGTGTGTGTGTGTGTGTTCTCAGTATGTTTCAAAGGGAAATATCACTGTACATATTTGCAATATCCTCTCGTCATTCCTCTTTCCATCATAGTTTGAACAACTTTGTTTTGGTCATAAACGTGTTGTTTTAGCAGATTAAAGAAATCTGCCTGACTTGTTCCTAAAACTGACCCGAGCCCACTCTGAAAACTATATCGTTGCCCCCACCCCCCACACACACACACATACATACACACACACACAAACACACACACACACACACACACACACACACTCAAACACAAACTGAAACGCAAAATATCTGCAAGGTTAAATTGAAAGAACAGTTTCCAAATATGTTTTAGATGACAAACAGCAATGGGCCCAGCAGCGACCCCTGAGGCACTTCATGTGTCACAGGCCTCCAGTCCGAGAGCATCCTTCCACTATTACCCTCTGCTTACTACCATGAAGCCAATTGTGTGTCCAGTTTGCCAGCTCACTCTGGATTCCATGCGATTCTAACCTTCCAGATCAGCCTATCAATGGTAAACTTGCCAAAGGACTTACTGAAAACCATACAGACTATATCTATCGTTCTGCCCTCATCAACATTCCTGATCACCTCATGAATGAACTCAAACAAATTTGGAAGGCATGATCTTCCACTCACAAAGCCATGCAATCTTTCCAGTCTAAAAAACATCTATTAATAATAATTATTAAAATTAATAATAACAAACTAATTAATAAATAATAATAAGATGACACTTTCAGTGGAGAATAAATTATCCATGGTATGTGATATTGGAAAGTGCATCATGGGTGAAGGGCAGAATAGATTTAGGCCCTGTGACATCGAACTGTGTTGAAAAAAGCAAGGTTGGCATCGTGATTCAGTGGCTAGTACTGCTGCCTCATTGTGACATGGATCCGAGTTTGGTTCCAGCTTCGGGTGACTCGCTGTGTGAAGTTTGCACTTCCTCATTGAGATTGTGTGTGTTTCCTCTGGGTACTCCATTTTCCTCCCACAATCCAAAGATGAATAGCTCAGGTGAATTGGCCATGCTAATTTACCCACAGTGTTATGTGCATTCGTCAGGGGCAAATATAGGGTAGGGGAATGGGACTGAATGGGTTACTGTTTGGAGAGTCGGTGTGGACTTGTTGGGCCAAATGGCCTGTTTGCATACTGTAGGGAATCTGAAAAAAACTATTTCTAAGCAAACCCTATATTTCTAAATACATGTATATCTCATCCCTTAGAGTCTTTTCAAGTAACCTACTTACCACAGATGTTAGCCTTCCCGGCCTATAGCTTCCAGACTTTTCTTTGCTTCGCTTCTTGAATAATGGCACAACATTTGCTCCCCTCCAATAATCTGGGACCTATACTGTGGCTGACGATGATGCAAAAATATCACCCAGGTCCCTGTAGTTTCTCCTGTAGGCTCTTACAATGTTCTTGGATGCATCTGTTTAGGACCAGGAGATTTATCCACCTACGTACATTCTAATGCATCCAACACGTCTTCTGTGATATTGACTCACCCCAAGATAACACCACTACCTTTAACCTCCCAAGTTTTCATGTAAAGACAGAGGAGAAATATTAATTGAGAATCTCGTAAATCTCCAACGGTTCCAGACATGCATGTCCACTTTGGACCTTGTGGGGTCATATTCTCATTTAGTTATTCTTTTTACTTTAAAATACTTAAAGAACCTCTTTGGATTCACTCAAATCGTCTCAGCCAACGCTAGCTTGTACTCCCTTGATTTCCTTCTTCAGTAAACTAATGTATCCCCTGTACACCTGCAGGTATTTCCTCGATCCCAGCTGCCCGGACCTGAGCCACGTCTCCTTTTTGCTGGTCAAAGCCTCAATATCTCCTGACATCCACGGTTCCCTCTTTCTATCAACCTTGCCTTTTACCCTCACAGGAACATATAGACCTTGAACTGTAGACAATTCACTTTTGAAGGCCTCCCACTTGCTGGAGGTCCCTTAGCCTGCAAACAAACTCCTCCAACCAAACCCTAGCAGCTCCTGTCTGATTCCATCAAAATTCGCCTTGTCCCAATTTTTAATATGAACATGTGGAACTGTTTTATCTTTCTCCATAACTAATTAAAATTAATTGAACTATGGTCACTGGTCCAGGAGTGCTCCCCTACTGTCACCTCAGTCACCTGTCCTGCCCTACATCTTAAAGTAGGTCAAGGTTATTCCGATCCCGAGTTGCACCCTCTACTTACTGCTTGAGCAAACTATTCTGAACACACTTAATAGATACATTCCGTCTCTGTCCTGAATTCTATTTCATTCCCAGTCTATGTTAGGAAAACACAAATCTCCTACTAATGCAATCCTATTGCCCCTGAAAGTCTCCCCAGTCTGTCTGCATATTTTTGTTCTCCTAATTCCTCGTTTACTACTTGGGGGCCGAAAGTACAATCCAAATACTATCACCATGCCCTTCTTATTTCTTTGCTTCCCCGACAAATCCTCACTGGATGATCCATCAGTTATTTTATCTCTGATTACTGCTGTGATACTTGCCTTAATCAAAAATGTAACTCCCCACACCTCCTTCCACTATCTCTGTCCCGCATTAAGCACCTGTACCCTGGTACATTAAGGTGCCAGTGCTTCCCTTCCCTTAGCGATGTATATGTAATGGCTACTGTATCCCAGTCCCACGTAGCTATCCACGCCGTGAGTTCATCGGCCTTACCTCTCCGCCACCATGCATTGAAACAGTTGCAATTTATTTCAACAGGCATTCCTTGCTCCCTGTCGTGTTCCAGCCCTGACATGTCTCTTCAATTTACTGTTTCTTATTACTGTATCTCCTTCCAGCCTCGCACGTGCCTCCCTGCTGTTAAGGATCCCACCCTTCCCTAAACTCCAGCCAATCCATTTGAAAACCTCCCTTGCCCCATTAGAAAACTTGACTGCCATGATATTGCTCCCCTTCCAGTTCAGATACAACCCGTCCTTTCTGAACACGTCGCCTCTGCCCACAAAAGATCCCAGTGATCCAAAAATCTCTGCCCCCTGCACCAATTCTTTAGCCACCCTTTCATCTGCCATATTCTGCTGTTCATACCCTCACTAGCACGGAGCACTGGAAGTAAACATGATAGTACCACGGTCATGGTCCTGTCTTTTATCCTTCTCCCTATCTCTCTACAATCACTCTGCAGAATGTCATCACTATTTCTACCCGTGTCACTCTGTCATTTGTATCAATGTGCATAATGGCCTCTGGCTACTTCCCCCCACCCCCACCCCCGGTGAGAACGTTCTGCTGCCGCTCTGAGACATCCTGAACCCTGGCATGGGAGGCTACGCACCATTCCGGATCCCATTTGCAGCCACAGAATCTCCTGTCTGTTCCCCTCACTATCGAGTCGGATAATTGCTTCTGTAGTTATTCTGCTCGCACGACCTTCTGACAATGGGATTTCTTCCAGAAACGGTTGAATTTAGCTGAATTGCTTTGCTTCAGGCAATGGGGAGATTCCAATGAATCCTCATCAGGAAACCTTCATTACTGGGAAAGATGACTGGGCTTTTTTATCACTCCCACACATTGGCGTGAAGAGTGACAGGGAAACAGAAAGGGAGCAATAGACTGTTCCTCCACAGAAAGGCTACATTTTCCATCTGTAAGTTAAATCATGCACGTTATCAGTCTCACACTGAACTCTGTGAGCTCTTCTTGAACCTTGTCCGAACTATATGACTCCATTACATTCTCTACTCCAGGTCAGAGGATTATTACAGTATCAAATCATTAACAATAAGTGGTCATACTTGTTTTGAAGATGTGCAAATACGTGCTTGCAAAAT
Organism: Chiloscyllium plagiosum; assembly: GCF_037043375.1. Lineage (NCBI taxonomy): Eukaryota > Metazoa > Chordata > Chondrichthyes > Orectolobiformes > Hemiscylliidae > Chiloscyllium > Chiloscyllium plagiosum. The sequence continues at coordinate 85,954,356 of NW_028270152.1, read as the reverse complement.
GTAAAAATAAGCGTTTCATGTCTTCACAATGTCTGTGTTAAAATGAATATTCTTAAACATATACAGTAATTGCTGGAAAAGCTCAGCTTGTCTGTCAGCATATAGGAAGCATATTGTTCAAGAAGGGGAGTAGGGATAACCCTAGTAACTATAGGCCGGTGAGTCTCACTTCTGTTGTGGGCAAAATCTTAGAGGGAATTGTAAGGGATAGGATTTATGAACATCTGGATAGGAATAATGTGATCAAGGATAGACAGTATGGTTTGTGAAGGGCAGGTCGTGCCTCACAAACCTTATTGAATTCTTTGAGAAGGTGACAAAGGAGGTGGACGAGGGGAAAGCGGTAGATGTGATGTATATGGATTTTAGTAAGGCGTTTGATAAGGTTCCCCATGGTAGACTACTGCAGAAAATACGGAGGTATGGCATTGAGGGTGAGTTGGAGGTTTGGATTCGGAGTTGGCTGGCTGGAAGAAGACAGAGGGTAGTAGTTGATGGCAAAGTTTCATCTTGGAGTGCCGTCACTAGCGATGTTCCGCAAGGATCTGTTTTGGGAACATTGCTGTTTGTCATTTTTATAAATGACCTGGTGGAGGGGTTAGAAGGTTGGGTGAGCAAGTTTGCGGATGATACGAAAGTCGGAGGAGTTGTAGACAGTGAGGAAGGATGTGTCAGGTTACAGCGGGATATAGATAAGCTGCAGAACTGGGCAGAAAGGTGGCAAATGGAGTTCAATGTAGCTAACTGTGAGGTGATTCACTTTGGTAAGAGTAATAAAAAGATGGGGTACTGGGCTAATGGACGGATACTTGGTAGTGTGGATGAGCAGAGGGATCTTGGTGTCCATGTACACAGATCGTTGAAAGTTGCCACCCAGGTTAATAGTGCGGTGAAGAAGGCATATGGCGTACTGGCTTTTATTGGTAGAGGAATTGAGTTCCGGAGTACTGAGGTCATGTTGCAGTTCTATAAGAATCTGGTGCGGCCGCATCTGGAGTATTGTGTGCAGTTTTGGTCGCCATATTATAGGAAGGATGTGGAGGCACTGGAATGGGTGCAGAGGAGGTTTACCAGGATGTTGCCTGGTATGGTAGAAAGATCGTATGAGGAAAGACTGAGGCACTTGGGGTTGTTTTCATTGGAGAAAATAAGGTGTAGGGGTGACTTGATAGAGGTGTACAAGATGATTAGGGGTTTAGACAGGGTCGACAGTGAGAATCATTTTCCACGTATGGAGTCATTTATTACAAGGGGGCATAGCTTTAAATTATGGGGGGGGTAGGTATAGGACAGATGTTAGGGGTAGGTTCTTTACTCAGCGAGTCGTGAGTTCATGGAATGCCCTGCCAGTAGCAGTGGTGGACTCTCCCTCATTATGGGCATTTAAGCGGGCATTGGATAGGCATATGGAGGATAGTGGGCTCGTGTAGGTTAGTTGGGCTTGGATCGGCGCAACATCGAGGGCCGAAGGGCCTGTACTGCGCTGTATTCTTCTATGTTCTATGTTCTATGTAAGACACTTTACAGTTCAATGTTTCTGTCCAATGACCTTTCCTTTGAAACTGGCTTATTCTTAAAATATTTCCCCAGTTTTATTCTCCCACACAAGAAGAAATATCCATCCGGTCTTCTCAGGGTCTGATATGGTCAATGGAACATCCCTCATTCTCAGGTTGAACTGTTAATTCTTCATAACTCAATGCCTTCATCCCAAGAATGAGTAAAGAGAAACATCTTTGAGACGTTTCGAAAGCAATTTTGTTTTTTTTTCAGTTTAGGCAGTTATGACTACACGTAATTCAGCAGATGGAATCTCAGCAATGCCCTGTACTGATACAGAAAACATCGCTAAGATCATACCCAACACCCCTTGCACGAAACAGGATCACGACATTTACCTTCCAAATCACTTGCTACATCTTCAGGTTAATTTGATGTGATTCATGTACTAAGGCACACAAATCCCTCTGTAACACCGAGTTCTGCATTCTCCTTGCATTTAAATAAATTTCTGCTGTTTTGTCTTTTCCACAAAACAGAAAATTTCCATCACAAATATATTGTACTGCTTTTTTTTTCTCCTGAAGCTTTGCTCACAGTCATCCTCTGTCTGTATGCCATTTCTTGTTGCTGTACCCACCCCAGTCTGTGTCCCATTGCAGACGTTCTGCACTCCCACTGTCTGTATCCCGTAGCAGAATCTCTGCCCTCCTCTGTCTGTATCCCTTTGCCGATGCTCTGCCTCCCTGTCTGTATCCCATTGCAGATGCTCTGCCCTCACCCATCAGTATCCCATTGCAGACGCTCTGCCCTTCCCCTGTCTGTATCCCAGTGTCGATGCATTGCCCTCGCTCTGCCCTCCCCAATCTGTATCCCATTGCAGACGCTCTGACCTTCCCGTCTGTATCCCATTGCAGACGCTCTGCCCTCCCCCTGTCTGTATCCCATTGCAGACGATCTGCACTTCCCCGTCTGTATTCCATTACACACGCACTGCCTTCAGCCGTCTGTATCGCATTGTTGTTGCTCTGCCCTCCCCGTCTGTATCCCATTGTAGATGCTGTCCCCTCCCTTGTCTGTATCCCATTGCAGACTCTCTGCCCTCCCCGTCTGTATCCCACTGCAGACGCTCTGCCCTCCCCCCGTTTGTATCCCATTGCAGACGCTTTGCCTTCCCCTAGCTATATCCCATTGCAGAACTTTGCCCTTCCCCTGTCTGGATCCCATTGCAGATGCTCTGCCCACCCCGTCTGCATCCCACTGCAGACATTATGCCTCCCCTGTCTGTATTCAATTGCAGAAGCACTGCCCTCAGCCGTTTATATCCCATTGTAGATGATCTCCCCTCCCCTGTCTGTATCCCACTGCAGACGCTCTGCCCTCACCTATCAGTATCCCATTGCAGACACTCTTCCCTCCCCCTGTCTGTATCCCATTCCAGGTGTGCATCCCTTTCCCAGTCTGTCTCCCTTTCAGAGGCTCTGCCCTCCGCTGTCTGTATCCCTTTGCAGACGCTTTGCCCTCACCGTCTGCATCCAACTGCAGACAGACTTCCCTCCACTGTCTATATCCCATTTCAGATGCTCTGCCCTCCCCGTCCATATCCCATTGCAGACGTTCTGCTCTCCTTCGTCTGTATCCCATTGCAGATGATCTGTCCTCTCCCTGTCTGAATCCCATTGCAGGCCTTCTGCCCCCCACCCCGTCTGTCTCCTATTGCAGATGCTCTGCCCTCCCCCGTCTGTATCACATTGCAGACGCGCCGTCTTCTCCCTGTCTGTATCCCACCGCAGATGCTCTGCCCTCCCCCGTCTGTATTCCGTTGCAGATGCTGTGCCCTCCCCCTCTGTATTCCATTGCAGACGCTCTGACCTCCTCCTGTCTGTATCACATTGTAGATGCTCTCCCCTCCCCGTCTGTCTCCCATTGCAGACGCTCTGCCCTCCCTTGTCTGCATCCCACTGTAGATGCACTGCCGTTGCTCTGCCCTCCGCAGTCGATAGCTCATTGCAGACACTCTGCCCTCCCCCTGTATGTATCCCATTGCAGACGCTCTGCCCTCCTCCTGTCCCTATCCCATTGCAGACGCTCTGCCCTCCCCGTCTGTATTCCATTGCAGATGTTCTGCCCTCCTCCTGTCCCTATCCCATTGCAGAACCTATGCCCTCCCCCTGTCTATATCTCATTGCAGGCGCTCTGCCCTCCCCCGTCTGTATCCCATTGCAAACGCTCTGCCCTCCTCCTGTCCCAATCCCATTGCAGACGCTATGTCCTCCCCTGTCTGTATCCCACTGCAGACAGTCTTCCCTCCACTGTCTGTATCCCATTGCAGATGCCCTGCCATCCCCGTCTGTACCATTGCAGACGCTCTGCTCTCCCCCTGTCTGTATCCCACTGCAGACAGTCTTCCGTCCACTGTCTGTATCACATTGCAGATGCTCTGCCCTCCCCCTGTATGTATTCCATTGCAGACGCTCTGCCGTCCCCTGTCTGTATCCCATTGCAGACGCTCTGTCTGCATTTGACATCTTACCGAATGACTATCCTGGTGCATGAGCAAACTGAGCTCCATTTCCTTCATCCGGTTCATTAGAATAGATTGTATTTTGTTGATGACCTCACACAGATCTCTGAAGAATTCCACTCGTTGCAGCTTTCCAAACACAAAATGAGTAATGATCTCTACTCTGCATTTCCTGACAGCTACCCAGGGCGCCGCTGCTTCTGCATAACAGCCTGGGATGGTTATATGGCGTCCCCCTGTGCTGTGTAATTTACTGAATACTTCATTCTGTTTGGTGCGGCCTGTTTGGTGCACCCCATTTTGCCGCAGACCCATTTAGGCGCTGAACTATTTCAGCGCAGCTCATATTAATTCCTTTTCAGGCTTAGATAAAAGCATTAACCAAAGCAATAACAATAAAAATAGTGTTTATTCCCTTTAGTAAGAATGTTAAAAAAAACACTTGAGTATGTATAACATTGACTCAGAGTTTTATTTCAGAGCTAAAATGATAATTGGTCTTGCATTTCTTCAGATTGAAAACATTCATGAAGCTATTGAACATTTGACTGATTCGCTACCAGATGAATTGCAACCGCTGCTGGACTGGTTTGAGGATAACTATGGAGGTAGAAGATTTCACAGAGGAAATGGTCGGCGCCCACTGCCTTTTCCAGTTGGAATGTGGAATTTATATGAAAGAACTTTAAACAATGAGTTCAAAACAAAAAATAATGCAGAAGCTGCCCACCGGAGATTATAATGCGAACATGATGTGGAACATCCAGTTATTTGGAAATATATTGACAGTTTACGAAAAGTTCAGAGAGGAAGGGACATTTACTATGAGCATTTGATAGCAGGACACGATATTCCGTTGAAATTAAAGAAGCAGATGCTAGAATACAAACACTGGTAAGAAGATTTAGTGAGAGAAATGATGTCGAGTATTTAGGAGGATTGCCCATAATTTTGAATGAACGTCATGTTTCAGATTTTTCGTAATAAACTTATATCCGTTTATTTTTTTTCTTTTTAATATTTTTTACTGAATAGAATAAACATTATTTTTACTTTTAGTCTTTCATTAATGCTTTTAACTAAACCTGAAAAGTGAGAGAGATGAGATTGGAAATGCCAGCGAGTTTAAATTGAGAATTCTCTTTACTGAACATTGCTGCTTACTTGTTTGGTGGGACGTCAATGTTTCAGAATCTCCACACAAGGTGTCCTGGTCCTCTCTGACTCTTTCCAGGATCCGCCCCACATGTCGAGGTAGAGGGTGAGGGAACGGATATCGGACACTCTAACACCCGGCCTGGCGCTTTATGTCCTATTCCAGGATGTTTCTCCTGGAATGGGAGAAGAGGAGGGACGGAGTGAGGGTGGGAATGTGTGTCCCTGCTGTTAATGCTGGTATAGGGGAAGGGGGAAGGTTGAGGTGCCCGGTGGGAGTCTGACCACAGTGTTGTATCCATGCAGTGGTGTTAGTGTGCGGGGCTATTGCGTCAGCGACAGAAAATGTGAGGGAAGGAAGGTGCTGAATTCAACAGTGAGTGTGGTCGTGCTTGAGCCTTCTTTGGAGATAGTGTGACCCTTTTACTGGGGTAGGTAATATAACAGATATACAGCGAGTGCGAGGGAGCAGAAGAATATGGTGGCACTTATCCTGGCAAAGTGGGTAGAAAGAATATTGATGCTTGTCCTGTATTGCTGACTAATTCTTCAGATCATCTCAGCGTTGAGGTGAGTCTCCCTGAACGTCTTGTCCAAGTCTATCGGTAATAACTCCACAGACCCTTTCCCTCGCTTCGCACAGAATCCGTTTGGGTGGATCTTTCAAAGAGCAAGTTGAAGCAAACATTAGTGTGTTATATATCAAAACAAAATCTGTCACCTAAATACTTTACAACATATGCTCTGGAAATTAGGTATGCAAGTATATGCAAGGGGGATCAATGACACAGTGATATTATCCATGGACTCTTAACCCAGAGACCCAGATAATATTCTGGGGACATGAATTCAAATCCTGCCATGGCAGATGGTGGAATTTGAATTCAATAAGTATCTTCGATCAAGGGTTTATGATGACCAGGAATCCATTGTCGATTCTTGGAAAAACCCATCTGGTTCACTGATGTCCTTGAGGGAAGGATACTGCTGTCCTTACCTGGTGTGGCCTGCATGTGACTCCAGACACAAGACAACGCTGCTGACACTTAACTGCCCTCTGGTATGTGCAATAAATACTGGTTATCCAGCGACGCCCACATCCTGTGAATGAGTAACAAATAATCGTGGGGGCTGAAGTAATAATGGATGGTCTCACGTTGCAACGAAACTGCACTGACTACTAATACTGTGAAGAAAAACTTCCGTAAGTGTGTATTAGATAGGTTGAACAGTATGCTGTGAACCAAACTAGAGAACAAGTTATTTCAGATTTGGTGTTGTATTGTCAGGAGGACTAATTAATAACCTTGCTCTGAAGCAGTTTTGGAGGAATAGTGACATCAATATGTTGCATTTTTACACGGCGTCTGAATACAATATCGAATGTTTGAACAATCTGGTCAAACATCATGGAAGCCCGGAGGCTAGAGTGTCAAGTACGCTCCAATGAATTGGGGAAGTATAATATAACATTCAATGGGAGAAGCGATGACTCATAGAGTCCGACAGATCGGAGAAAGGCCCTTCAGCCCAAACTGGTCCATTCCGAACAAAATGTTGATTCGCATCAACCCCATTTCCCTGCCCTTGCCCCGTATCCTTCTTATTCTTTCCTATCCGTGTATTTGTCCAAATGCATTTTAAATTTTGTGAATGTACCCCCTCAACCACTTCTGCTGGCAGCTCATTCCATGTGAATACTACCCTGTGTATAAAAGTAATTGCCCCTCAGGTTCCCTTTTCCTCTTTCCCCACGGATCTTAAATTGCTGCCCTCTTGTTCGTGGGTTGCTCAATCCTGTGGGAAAAAAAAACTGAGTGCATTCACTCTATCCAATGCTTCCCATGATCCTATGCACTTCTATCAGTCTCACACTCTAAAGTAAAAACTCCTAGCTTGCCCAACCTCTCACTATATCTCAGACCATTGAGTCCAGGCATCATCCTTATAAATTTCTTCTGCACTATTTCCAGTTCAATAACATCCTTCCTATAGCAAATTGAACAACACTGAACATCACACTACCAGTATTGCCTCACTAGCATCCTGTGTAATTGCAACATAACTCCCAAATTTCGATACTCATTACTCTGACTGATGAAGGCCAGCGTGACAAATGCATTTTTCACTGCCCTATCTACCTGTGACTCCACTTTCAGAGAAGCTTGAACCTGAATTCCAAGGTCCCTTTGTCTCAATACACTCCTTTAGACCCTGTCATTCACCATGAAACTCCTGCCTTGATTTGACTTTCGAAAATGCAAGAACTGACACTTATCTGTGTTAAACTCCATTTGCCATTTCTCGGCCCACTTCCTCACCTGATTAAGGCACTACTGTAATTTCTGAAATTTCTGATAATCTTCCTCAATGTCCACGATACCACCTATTTTAGTGCCACCTTGAAACTTATAATGCATGCGTCCGACAAGCATGTTGCCACTATTACTCTATGTTTCCTACCATCAAGCAAATTTTGGATCTGATTTGCCAGCTCCCCCTCAATTCCATATCATCTCATCTTCCAGAGCAGCCTACTATGTGGAACCTTAATGCAGGCCTTACTGAAATCCATATACACTACGTATACCACCATGGCCTTGTCAAAGTTACTGGTCATTTCACCAAAGCACTCTCACGAAGTTTTGAGCCATGATCTCCCATGCACAAAGACGTGCTGACTGCTCATTATCACATCCAGCCTTGCCAAATGCATGTATATTGTCTCTCTCAGAGTCTTCTCAAGTAAGTTACCTACTAGCGATGTCAGGTTTACTGGTCTATAGGTCCAAGGTTTTTCTTTGTAGCTCTTCTTGAATAAGGGCACAGCATTCGCTAACCTCCAGTCCTCTGGGACTTCACCCGTTGGCTACTGCTGATACAAAAGTACCAACCAGGGCCCCCACTATTACTTCTCTGTCCTCCTGCAGTGTTCCTCAATATACCAGATCAGGACCAGGAAATTTGTAGAAATACTGCATAGTCTGAAAGATATGTCTACTTATTTCAGGTGAAAACATCAAAGAGTGAGTAATTGACTTAATGATAATTAACATAAAAAATTAAAGAAGATATTAATCACAGGAAGTGACTTCAAAAGAATCCAGACATTGTGGAATCCTAATAATTCTCAGAAAATGGCAATCCAGAAAAGGAGGGCCATGAAACTGATCAGGAAATCAAAAAGCGAACATGCATGCAAACAAACAGGAACACAAAGACTGCAAAAATCTATGAACTATATTTCAAAAGAAAAAAACATACAGAATGTGGAAATTTGCAATCGGGAGAAACGAGTTTATGGTGGATAACGGGGAAATGGCAAAGCAAATGACCAGTTATTTTACATCTGTCTTAATGGAGTAAGATCCAGAAAATCACCCAGAAAAATGAAGTGATCGCATAGGACTTGTGGAAGTAAAGACATAAAGTCAATTCATATCAGTAACAAGGCAATATTGAACATGCAGCTGGATTGAGCATTGCTAAGCTTGACAAACCAGATGTACTTCATACCAAAATCTTCAGAAATAAATCACAAATAGAAGTATTAATTGCATTGTCGACGACTGCGTTCTATTTTCCTGGACATTCTGCAGAGTCAGGAAGCTGGTGTAGATAAATGCACATTAGTAAACGTGATCCAAGCACGAGAGATGAATGGTAGGGAAGAAGAGATAGTGTGGAGAACTGCTGACAAATTAACTTGACATTTGTTGGGAAACTGTTGGAATCTATTATATAGAATGTGATATTGGATATTTAGACATAAACAGCAAAATTTGAGAGACTCAGTATGCAGAAAGGGAATTCATACTTGACAAACTTTGGAATTGTTTGAAGTTGATTCTTACAGCATAGATACTGGGGTACCAGTAGAATTGGCATATTTTAGATCATCAGAAGGCTTTCTATACGAACTCACACAGTGAGTTCGAAAATGCAATGATGTGAAGGGTATTTGGAGGAATATATGCAAGTGGAAACTTAAAGTTTGGTTTGCCTTCTTTGAAGGGAGTCAGAATATAGATGTAAAGACATGTTGAAGCAGTTTCACAGAGTGTTGGTGAGACTGTACCTGGAGTATTGAGAACAGTTTTGGTGACCAAATCTAAGAAAGAATATACTAACCACAGAGGAAGTGTAATGGAAATTATCCAGATAAATCCCTCAGATGGCGAGATTGCGTGATGAGGAAACTCGGCCTATGTTCTCTAGAGTTTCAACGAATCAGCGGTGGGTCACTGTGAACTGTATAAAACTCACAAAATATACGGCAAGTTGGAAATTAACAGGAAATTTATCAGGATGTCAAATCCACATTCAAGGCAAATAATGACAGGATAAGGGACAGACTATTTAAGACTGCAATAAGGAGGAAATTCTGCACGTGGAGGGGACTGACTAACACAGGGGCAAGGCAGGGCAAGATTACAGAGAATCCCCAGATAACCTATAAGTGTGTCAAGCGGAACAGGATAACCAGTGATCACGTAAGACTCATCAGTGACTTGCCAGGTTGCATCTAAATCAACTTTAGTAGTAGGAGAAAGAGGGGAGTGGTAGAAGGCTGTTTTTGTGACTGGAGGCTAGTGTACCGCGGGCATCGGTGCTGAGTCCCTTATTATTTGTGATTCGGAGGTGCTAGTGTTGGGCTGGGGTGGACAACTCTAAAAATAGCATAACAACAGACTATAGTCAAACAAGTTTATTCAGCAGCACTCGCTTTCGAAACGCTGCTTCTTCATCAAAGTACACAACCACGTGATGTAACTGATGTTGAGAGATTTTTAACCTTATTATTTGTGGTTTTCATAAATGATGCAGCATTGAATACGGACGAGGGGTTGGGTGTGTAATAAATAAGTTTGTATTTGATACAAAGATTGGCCGGGTGGTTGGCAGTGAGGGGGAAGGCCTTATGTTACAGGTAGATACAGATGGAATGGTCAAATGAGTGGATCAATGGAAGATGGAATGTAACCCTGATAACTATGAGGTGATGCACTTTGGAAGAAGGAACCAGTCAGGGGAGTACTCAATGAATGGCAGCACACTAGAAAGCTCAGAGGGTGATTTTCCACTCATTGCTGAATGTGTCTGCACAGGTTAATACACAATCTGGGAAAGGCTAGGGGAATGTAAACATAGCCTTTATTAATCGAGGCATAGATTATAAGAACTATGCAGAACATTGGTGAGGGCAAGATGGAATACTGTGTGTAGTTCTGGGAACAACATTACAGGAAGGATGTGATTTCAGTGGAGGGGTGCAGAGATGTTCCCTGGGATGGAACATATCAGCTGTGGAGAGAGGTTTGATAACCTCAAGTTGTTTAGTTTGGAGGAGAGAAGGCTGCGAGGTCTGTGATTCAGAAGGATAGGATTACGAGGTACATGGACAGGGTGGTTAGACAGCATCAGTTGCTGTTACTCAAAGGGTCACACTTTAAAAGTGGAGGATTTTCGGTTCAGTGAAGATTGAGAATTGTTTTTCATCCAGAGGGTGTTGGGGTCTGGAATGCTCTTCTTGAGAGTGGAGTTGTCATGGTAACCTCAAACCATTAGAAACGACAAGCTTGTGCACTTCAAATGCTTTAAGATTCACGGCTACGGTCTTGTGTCGGAAAGTGGGCATAATGTCGACCGTGCTGTATTTCTGGTAGTGCAGAGTCTGTGCTTCTGTGATTGGCTGGCTGTGGAAGGTAAATCATTGAGTAGCTTAAGGTAGGAATTGATGGGTTTCTGAAGAATATCTTAAGAAAATTGATAAGAGAGAACTTGTAACATTTTCTGGAAATATGTCAATGGCAAAATTAAGAGGATAAGGGTGCAGATTTCTTACAGTCTGATTCCATATAGCTGAGGACTGGGAAAGAGCAGAACTATGGAGCAAATACTTTAGTTATGCCTTCACAGAAGAAAACAAAACAAAAAAAGAAAACTTCCAAGCAATACTAGGGAACTTTAGTCTTGTGAGAAAAAGGGAATAGAATGAAAATAGCAACTAAACAGTTTAGAGAAAGTGTTGGACTAAACTTAATGGGCATAGACAAAGTCAACAGAGATTTATGAAATGGGAATCATATTTGAGAAAGTGGCTTTTAGTAAAATTATGTAGGAGGTATCAATGCCATACGAGCGGAATCTCAGAAAGATTTTTGATAAAGCCCCAAGCCTATTGTGCAAATTCGAATCCTATGGGACTCGGGCTAATATATGGTCATAGATTTAGAATGGGAGAGCTGGCAGGAAACAGTGAGTAGGAATAAAACAACGTTTTATTTTTAAATGGAAGGCTTGGAGGATATTGTAAGGACCGTGTCTTGGGCTCCAGCTATTCCCAACACACATCATATCTTTGGGTGAGTGGAGCAAATGCAATATTTCCAAGTCTGCTGACAGCACTAAACGATGTCAGCTTGTGAGTGGATGAGAAAGCTGTAAAAAAGTTCCAAGGTGATTGAGACAAGTGGATTGACTGGGCAAATATGTGGCAAGTGGAGAGTAATGGGGGAAATGAGATGTTGTGTAGTTTGATGGGAACAATAGAATGGCAGCCTCTCATTTGAAAATGGAGTGTTTGAAAAGTGTTGCACTATAAATGAACTTAAGTTGCATTTTTGTTTATTTCTGCGCAGGCCTCCGTGTCCATGTGTGGCAGTGAGTTCTGAAGCCAGAAGTCAATACTGGGGATGGCATTGGCACGCTGACCATTGTATATAGGCCCAGGAACTGTAACTTTGAAAGGAATCAGGATCTCCCTGTACACCAGTCACTGAAATCAATGTTGTAGAAAATCGTGCAATATTAATAATGGGGTATATGGAAAAAAAGAAGGTAAGTGGCAAACCACCAAAAATATCAGTAAAACCCAAAAATTAAATTTGGTCTAACACACAATCGGACAGTCTAAATAAATCTTTAAATTCCATGTTGTAATGGAACAGTGCTGTAAATGTAACGCTTTCACACGACAGTCACTCACTGGTGCACCACAATCTTCACCAGAAAGTGCGCGGGGGCTGACTGACCATGTGATGCCAATGCCGAATTCCAGTTCTCCCCAAGGTTCTCCCCACAGTTTGAAATAAAGTTCTTTCTAAATGTAGATTACAAATCCCAGTTTCAAGCTCAGTTTCAAGGCCTGCAGAGCCGATTGCATTCCTGTTTTTGTTGAACACATTGAGTGTACCTTTTGTCGACAGAGGGTTTCTGAGGCAGGATTTGCTGTTCAGCTGGTGCCCGACAAGGAATCGCGTCACAGTGAACGCCAGTTCACTTATTGCATTGCAGCCGAATTGTAATTAATCAACACGTATTATTGGTGAACTGCCTATACATAGAATGGAGGCGCAAAACTGATGGGCTGAATGGACTGCAGCAGTTCTCATTTTATGTTTCACAATGTTTAAACATATTAAGGGATATGTATATTGTAAAGGGAAAACTGCGTTGAGGAGATGTTCGGCCATTAACTAGAATAGGGAAAGCTTAATGAGTTAAACCTGTGCCCATACCTCTTTCCTCACCTCCATCCAAGGCCCTTAAGGAGCCTACCACATCCATCAAATCTTTACCTGCACATCCACTATTATAATTTATTGTATCCGTTACTCCCGATGCGGTCTTCTCTACGTCGGGGAGACTGGGCGCCTCCTAGTAGAGCGCTTTAGGGAACATCTCCGAGACACCCGCACCAATCAACCAAACCGCCCCGTGGCCCAACATTTCAACTCCCCCTCCCACTCTGCCGAGGATATGGAGCTCCTGGGCCTCCTCCACCGCCGCTCCCTCACCACCAGACGCATGGAGGAAGAACGCCTCATCTTCCGCCACGGAACACTTCAACCCCAGGGCATCAATGTGGACTTCAACAGCTTCCTCATTTCCCCTTTCCCCACCTCATCCTAGTTTCAAACGTCCAGCTCCACACTGTCCCCTTGTCTTGTCCGGACTTGTCCGACCTGCCCAGCTCCTTTTCCACCTATCCACTCCACCCTGTCCTCCCTGACATATCACTTCCATCTTCTCCCCCACTGACCTATTGTGCTTTATGCTACTCTCTCCTCACCCCCACCCTCCTCTAGCTTATCTCTCCACGCTTTAGGCTCTCTGCTTTTATTCCTGATGAAGGGCTTTTGCCCGAAACGTCGATTTTGCCTGTCCTCAGATGCTGCCTGAACTGCTGTGCTCTTCCAGCACCACTAATCCAGAAAGCTTAATGAGTTATATGATGTATTCTTTCCAGATGCTTCTGTGCAGTGTGTGGGAAAGCTCTGTAAATGTTGTCACAAGCTCTCAGCTGTTAGGAAGGAGGTCTCTGCAGGATCGACATGATTGTGTTTCCCTTTTCTGACAACGAGGCTGGTGCCGGGTGTTCTCTCTGGATTTATCGTTTAAGACCTGGGAGCAGTTTTATACAATTGAGAGCCTTGCTTGGCCGTTTCAGAGACCATTGAAGAGTATATCACATGCCTGTGTGTCTGGAGTCACTTTTAGGTCATACCAGGAAAGCACGGGAGATTCACTTCCTGAAAGTACACTGGGGAAGGAGATCGACGTCTATAATCGACATTGAACACAAGATTACTATTACTGACACGGACATTAGATCTCGATATTTTATTAATTGTTTTTAACTTGCACCAGTTGCCAGAGAATTATCCTAGTGTGGATTAGCAATTCAATGACAATTCCACAACAGCACCATCTCCACATGGGGGCCTGTTGGAAACCACACTGAACCGATTATTTCTGTGCTGTTTGACAGCTCTGTCAAAAAATAACCCAACCAATTTGACTATCGTGATGGGTCTGAGGGCGTGATAATTGGTCTGATTGGAATTATTCCCTTCATAGGGGATGGGACATAGTTGAGTAATTACCCACATTGCCAGGGAGTTGTCAGAGTTGGAGCTGGAATGAAACAGATTCCTCAGGTACACGGCTTGTAGGGTAACAAAGGTCCTCAGTTCTATTGCAGGAATGGTGTCAGGGCTAAATGCTTTGTCGTATCTACAGTGACCAGCTGTTGCTTCATGTCACGTGCAGTGAATTGAATTGCTTGAAGACGGGCATCTGTGATTCTGAGGGTATCATAGTGAGGGTAAGTTGGGTAATCGATTCAACACTTCTGGCTGAGGATCGTGCAGATACTGCATCTTTTACATGGATGCACAGGGCTGTTCCAATATTAGGATGGGGATACTTGTGGAGTCTTCTCCTCCAGTAAGTTGTTTAATGGTCCATCGACTTTTATGCATGGATATGGCAGGACGAGAGAGCTTATATCTGATTTGTTAGTCTTCGGATCAGCTCTCTCTCTGTATCAGATGTTAGTCCTGCTGTTTGTTGTGTAACCAGCGGTCGCTTTAATGGGTTGTCATCAGGTTTAGGCACTTGTGATTCCGACCCAACCATGTTCACCCACACTCGTCACTGACCCATGGATCGGCTTGATGGAAATGGTTGAAAGATGGACGATCCTGGGGGAAAAGGTACAGGTTGTCATTGAAATCTACCGCATCAAATGATAACCAAGTTTTAGCTGCAATTCAATTCTACTGACTGCCCCACTCCCCCAGTTCACACCGAGACCCATTCACCCATCAGCCCTGTACTCAGTGACCTACTCTGGTTCCATTTTCATATTCTCATTCTGCTGGAAGTCTTTCCTTGGTGTCACGCCTCCAATTTGTTACATAAACAATATGCATTTAAGGTACTAATCTGAATCTTTTCCTTTCAGTAATGCCATATTCTGTATTTGAAGTGAATGTGTTTCCTTCTGTTTTTCTCCCTGACCATGAAGCAGAGCCCTCCAGCATCAGTGATGCCAGCCTTATGTAGTTTCAGAGTCAAGGAACTTGCCACCATGCCTTACTGTTCAGTTCCCAGTGTACGGCGCTCCACGTTGGACAGGATGTTTGGGCATCTTTGACAATATGTCGTTGGAAATTGTTCAAAAACAGAAATTGCTGAAGGAATTGCGAAAGATGCTGCAGAATTTTCTGGAGTGAATGTAGAGTTAAACTTTCAGGTCCAGTGAACCTTCCATGAAGGTTTTTTTTTAAAAAAAGATTCCAGTATCCATAATTATTTGTTTAATTGAAAACTAGTTCTATGCCTATTCATTTCTGGAGAAACTCAGCAGGTCTGTCAACGTCTGCAGAGAAAGAGAAACAGAGTTAGCGATTCCAGTCCAGTGTGACAATTCTTCAAAACTAAATACAATTGCAAAATGGTCTTTTAATCCCTTGCCAGATGTGGAGGATGGGTGGCAGGGAAAAGAGGGTGTGGCAAAAGAAAAACGCGCTTTTAGCAGTGGTGAACGAGAAGATTCTGTATAATGGGTCGAAGTTAAGGTGTGAATCGGGGAAAGGGGTTCCCTCTGTTGAATGCAAGATAAAGAAGACACAACCACACAAAGTCAAACGGAGGCCAGGAGGGAGAATGTTGACCATGTGGTATTATATAAATCTGGCCACGGAAACTTTTTCACTGTCGTGATCATTACCCCCTTTAGACAAAGGAATTCAGGTGCTTGACTTCTTATTGGCACTAGTAAGCGTTCATGTTGCCTTAGTATTGTAACATGGAGAAAAACAAATCACAGTATGACGTTTGGGCTGAGTGTTGGTTACCTGTCATTTTTAATATCGTTTCAATTTGCAGTGCATATCTTTAAACGTTTGTTCTTGAAATCAGAATCAAATGGAGTGTAGGATGTTGAGGAGTGACATTATAGAAACTTATAACATCATGAGAGGTATGGATATGGTGAATAGCCAAGGTCTTTTCCAAAGGGTAGGGGAATCCAAACATAGAGGGAATAGGTTCAAGGTGAAAGAGGGTAGATTTAAAAGGGACTAAAGGGCAGCTTTTTTACACAGAGGGCGGTGTGGGTATGGAATGAGCTTCCAGAGGAAGAGTGGGAGATGCAAGGACAGTTACAAAATTTAAAACTCATTTGGTCAAACATATGAATGGGAAACATTTAGAGGCACATGGACCTAATGAAAACAAATGGGACTAGTATAGTTTGGGAAAACCTGGCAAGCATGGACATTTAGAAAAGCTTCACGCAGAGTCAGGGTGGGTTGTGAAAGGGAAATGATATTTTGCCCTGTAAAATAATGCAAAATATTTCTGGAGATGCATGAAAATGTGACAACGGTCTTTGTAAAGGGGATCTGGTAGACACGAGGCTTTCCAGAGATTTGCCAAAAGGTATTACAAAACAAATTTTCTTACACAAAACAGAAGCTCCAGGATGTCGGATACTGTATTGACATGGGATGATGATTGGTTAACACAGAAATCGGAGAGTCAGGATTAATGGATCTTTATGATAAAGGTGCGTCTGCTGGAGTATCAGTCTGATGGCCTCAGTTAATTGCAATCTATGCTGACAGCTTGAAGGAGGGAGCTGAGTGCAATTTACATCCGAGTTTGAGAATGACACTGAGAATCAAAAGGTAGGCTGTTCTTTAATGGAGAGAGCTTCCAGAAAAGGAGCAGTACAAAGGAATTGGAGTCTTCCTGAATATGAAACATAAAATCAGCATGTTGATGCAGCAAGTAACTAGGTTGGTACATTAGGCGGTTTCCTGGGAAGAAAGGGTTGTGTTATTGAGAATCTCTAAGATGGTGAGGCGATTTAAATAATGAGTGTTTAACTGAATGAGGAGTGATAATGCTGAAACCTACGAGACAGAAGAGGTTGGACAAGGAAGATGTTGAGAAGTTGTTTCCATTCTTGAGCAAAGTGTCGAACTCGAGGATATAGATACCGAATAAGGAACATCGATTTCAATCTGAGATGTAGAGTCATGGCTTCTCTCCGAAGGTAGTGAATGTCTGGAACTCCCTAACCCAGAGAGGTGTGGAGGGATACAAGGAGTCGGCAAGATAGTGGAGTTGGGGCCTGAGGTAGATCAGCCATGTTCTATCAATTGACAGAGTTAGCTTGAGGGGCTGATTGACCTACTCCTGTTCCTATTTATTAATTTCACATATCATGCTTTTGGAACGTAATAGGTTATTTTGCTGGAAATCGTGTGGCACAATGTTGCATTCAAGGAGAGCAGTGAATTTGTTGTTTTAACTCTGCGTGGGGTATGTGGCTGTTAACCAGTGTATCTACATCTGCAACATGACCCACATCTGGAGCAGAAGTTACAGATAAGAGAAGCCTGGAAACTGAGACTGGGGGTTGGCGTGGTGGTCACTTCCTGATCCAGCCTGGATTTTCCAAGTACATTTCCAAAACTACACCTAACCATCGGAGTGGCCTCGATCTGCCCCTGCTTTGCAGGTCCGAGGGCTGAATGGAACATCAGAACATAGGGCTGAGGGACACAAGTGGGCCATTCGGCCCTTTCACACTACTCCACCAGTAAATAAGGACATGGCTCATCTCATTGTGATCCCAGCTGCACGTTTCTTTCCATACACCATTATTCCTGATTCACCTGTCCACGGAAAATCAGACAAAGCCAGCTTAGATATAATATAAAGATCCAGCCATCCCAAACTTCTGGGAAAGAGAATGCCCACTTGACTGAAATCCCAATTCTCCTAATTCCTGCTCTGACGGAGGTTGGAGGATGTCACTGTTTCCTTTTCTAGTCCCACTCTTCCACTGTTCACATCAAATTTTAAATGTAACCAAGTTGGTGATATGGCCGATGAGAAAGGTCTCAGACTGGGTGAGGTTCAGTGTCAGGAACAAGTCAGCTAGGTTTCTTAAGTCAGCCACAAGTAACTAATAGAACTAACGGATGCACACAGTGGATCTGTGGTTAGCACTGCTACCTCCCATCGCCATGGAGCTGCGTTCAATTCCAATCTCGGGCAACTCTCTATGTGGATTTTGAACATTCTCCCCGTGTCGTGTGGGTTTCCTACCAGTGTTATAGCTTCCTGCCACAGTCCAAAGATATGCAGCTTAGAAAGGATTGTCCATGCTAAATTTCCCATAGTGTAGGTTAGATAGATTAGTCATGGGAAATGCAGGGTTACATGGATAGAGTAGGGGGGCAGGTACGGGAGGGGATACTGTTCCGAGGGTCAGTGTGGACTTGATGGACAGAATGTCCTGCTTCCACACTGTAGAGATTCTATAAAAACAACAAGAAGTTGGACAATACAAACACCCAGTGGGTATCTATCTGATCCACTCTCCTCTAGGTTTTGTATGTTCCAATAAGTTCACCTCTCAGTCCAAGAGTAACCTGTTAATGCCTTCATAATATAAGACCATCATCCCTGGAATACATGAAGTGAAACATCTCTGAACTGCTTCCAAATTAATTATATCCTTTCTCAGGTAAGGAGACAAAAATGATCTCACGCACAGTTGCAGTTAACTTTTGTTTTCTCAGTGGTGAGAGTATTTGGAACTCTCTTCCCCGCAGAGCTTTGTAGGAAGAGATATTGAATATGTTTGAGGCACAGACAGAAGGTTCATAAGTAACAACAGAGTGAAGGATAATCGAGGAATGGGCAGCAATTTGCAGTGTTGGGCAAAATGTAGACAGTGATACAAAAATCACACAGCTCCAGAACATCCAGGAATATAATGCAAACCGAAATGATAATATTGATAAAATGTTAAGGGGGAATCCAAGATGGCGGCGATCCGGAAGGTCTGCTTTGTTGGGCTCTGCATCATAGCACGGGCAAAGTGGTTCCCTAACCCACTCCATCCCAGCAACTTACTTAAAATTCAACCCTAAAAGAGTGATAGAGTGTTTACTGATCCCGTTTTATCAGGTGGAAATGACAAAACATGGGAAAGGACCGAGTCAGTCCCAACAAGTGGTGCAACCATCAGAAGCATCGAGCCTGCCGGAGGCTGTAGCTGCAACCCACTCTGCTCGTTCCATGGACCCAGTTAGTCACCAGACCTTGGTCACTGAGTTCACCAAGTTATGTGAAATGATTGAAGGCATGATTAAAGAAAAGTTCAGCCGTGGCTAGAACCACTACCATTCTCAGACGCGCTCCAAAAACATGAGCAGCAACTTGACAGCCTTAGAAACAAAATGGACGATGTCAAGGGCCGAACTGCATGACAGAGTCTGCGATAAATTCCTCACAAGACAGGATCATCACCCTTGAAAACAGGTCCGTATCGTAACTGAATATGATGACGACCTTGAGAACAGGGGCAGGATGAAGAATGTTCACATCGTCGGTCTGCTGGCCCAGACAGCAGGTGGTCAGCCAGTGAGTATTTTTTGAAAACTGGCTGCAGCGATTCCTTCACTTCGAAACTGAAGAGGGACGGGTGAAGACTGAGACAGTTCATCGGGTTACGGTGCACAGGTCAGGCTCAGACCAGCGCTCTCACCCTGTCCTCGTGCAGTTACATAGTTATGGGGATAAACAAAGACTAATGGAAGCTTTCAGAACCCAGGGGAAAGATCCAATAGCTTTAATTCACGGGCTCCAGGATTATGTGTTTTTGGGATTTTCAGCGGTGGTGATTCTGAAAAGAAAAAGCGTTTGATGATATGGAACATAGAACATTATAGCGCAGTACAAGCCATTCGGCCCTCGATGTTGCGCCGACCTGCCATACTAATCTGAAGCCCACCTAACCTACACCATTCCATGTAAGTCCATATGCATTTCCAATGACGCTTTAAATGTACTTAAAGTTAGCGAATCTACTATCGTTGCAGGCAAAGCATTCCATGCCCTTATTACTCTCTGAGTAAAGAAACTACCTCTGACATCTGTCCTATATCTATCACCCCTCAATTTAAAGCTATGTCCCCTCATGCTCACCGTCACCATTCTTGGACAAAGGCTTACCCTATCTAAACCTCCGATTATCTTATATGTCTTTATTAAGTCATCTATCAACCTTCTGCTCTCTAACGAAAACAGCCTCAAGTCCCTCATCCTTTTCTCGTAAGACCTTCCTTCCATACCTGGTAATATCCTAGTAAATCTCCTCTGCACCCTTTACAAAGCTTCCACATCCTTCTTATAATGTGGTGACCAGAACTGTACACAATACTCCAAGTGCCACTGCACTAGAGAGTTGTACAGCTATAGCATAACTTCATTGTTCCGGAACCTGGTTTCTCTATTAATAAAAGCTAAAACATTGTATGCATTCTTAACAATCCTGTCAACCTGGGTGGCAGCTTTCAAGGATCTGTGTACCTGGACACTGTGATCTCTCTGCTCATCTGCACTACCAAGAATCGTACATTAGCACAGCACTTTGCATTCTGTTTACTCTGACCAAAGTGAATCACCCCAGACTTGCCCGCATTAAACTCCATTTGCCAGCTCTTAGCACAGCTCTGCAGCTTATCTGTGTCTCTCTGTAACCTATAAAATCCTTCGTCATTATCCACAACTCCTCCGACCATAGTGTTGTCTGCAAATTTACTAACCCACCCTTCTACGCCCTCATCCAGGTCGTTCATAAAAATGATGGACAGCAGTGGACCCAACACCGACCCTCGCGGTACACCACTACTAACTGGACTCCAGGATGAATATTTCCCTGCAAGCATGGCCCACTGACTTCTTTCAGCAAGCTAATTACGGATCCAAACTGCTATATCCCCCACAATCCCATTACTCTGCATTTTGTACCATAGCCTACTGTGGGGATCCTTATCGAACGCCTTGCTGAAATCCATATACACCACATCAACCGGTTTACTCTCATCGACCTGTTTGGTCACCTTCTCAAAGAACTCAATAAAGTTTGTAAGGCACGACCTCCCCTTCACAAAACCGTGCTGACTATCCCTAATCAATTTATTCTTTTCCAGATTATTATAAATCCTATCCCTTATAACCTTTTCCAACACTTTACCAACAACTGCAGTAAGGCTTACTGATCTATAATTACCAGGATTGTCTCTACTCCCCTTCTTGAACATGGGAACCACATTTCCCATTCCCCAGTGTTCTTGCACTATTCCTGTAGACAATGACGGTTTAAAGATCATTGCCAAAGTCTCGGCAATCTCCTCCCTGGCTTCCCAGAGGATCCTAGGATAAATCCCATCCGGCCCCGGGGACTTATGTACTTTCACACTCTGCAATATTTTTAATACCTCCTCCTTGTGAATCTCAATCACACCCAGTCTAGTAGCCTTTATCTCAGTAGTCTCCTCGACAACATTGTCACTTTCTAGAGTGAATATTGTTGAAAAATATTCATTTAGTGCTTCCCGTATCTCCTCTGACTCTACACACAACTTCCCACTACTATCCTTGATTAGTCCTAATCTTACTCTCGTCATTCTTTTATTCCTTAAATACTTATAGAAAGCCTTAGGGGTTATCCTGATTCTATCCGCCAACAACTTCTCATGTCTCCTCCTGGATCTTCTGAAATGCTTCCTTTAGATATTTTCTGGCTACCCTGTAACCCTCAAGCGCCCTAACTGAGCCTTCACATCTCATTCTAACATAAGCCTTCTTCTTCCTCTTGACCAGAGATTCCATTTCCTTCGTAAACCACGGCTCCCGCACTCTACATCTTCCTCCCTGCCTGACAGGTACATACTTATCTAGGACACACGGTAGCTTTTCCTTGAATAAGCTCCACATTTCTAATGTGCCTATCCCCTTCATTTTCCTTCTCGCTCCCATGCTTCCTAAGTCGTGCCTAATCGCATCGTGATTGCCTTTCCCCCAGCTGTAACTCTTGCCCAGTGGTATACACTTATCCCTTGCTATCACTACAGTAAACATAACAGAATTGTGATCGCTTCCACTAAAGTGCTCACCTGCTACCAAGTCTAAAACCTATCAAGAGAAGAGTAAGGAAACTCGGGAATTAGTATTCCCCCTGGTACCCAACCGTTCTCCATATTGCATTTAATGGATCCATGAACTCGTTTGACTCTGCAGAGAAAGCGAAAACTTAGTGGATATTTTAAATTCCCCTGTCGATTTTGTTTAGTTTTTTGGCTTTTTATATGTTTAGTTTTGGATAGATTTGAGAGCTTGTCAGTTGTAGTAGTTTTAGATTGTGTAGTTTTTAAGCTCTATGAGACTTTGTTCATTAATCAGTAATTGGAGTTCTTCCTCTCTCGAGTTCAAATGTTGCTACAGTGTGTTGTGGATAATGATGTGCTTAAATGGTGTACCTGGAACGTTAAGGGGAGCCATTGACCATTCAAGAGGAAAGATTTACTTTCTAGTCCTAAAAAGAAGAGGGTGGATGTTTCCTATTGCAGGAGATGCAGCTTGATGACAAGAAACATTTGACGTTACAACAGGGAGGGTTTGAATGTGTTTTTTTCGTCTTTTAATACTAGGAGTAGGGGAGAAGCCAAACTGGATAAGAAGAATCTTCCATTTAAATTACTAGATTGTATTTGACACTCACGGGAGGATCATAATACCCCACGCCTTGAACTATGGTAAATAATCCAATATTTTAAATGGCATTTGGGACCACCCCCCTCCCCGCACACAATCTAAAAATCCTGGTCGATGCATTTTCCAAATTCAGTTATCTTGCATCATAGCACATTATCGTAGAAGGAGATTTCAACAATCTTATGGACCCCACGGTGGGCAGAGTGTCCAAAAGTCCCTCAATACCCTCGTTATAATGTTAGTGATTGGTGGATTTGTGTGCAGAACAAGAGCTGGTGGATATCTGGAGGCACATCCAGCACACAAGTAGGACTTTTATTTTGTTCTTTAACCCGCAGAACTGCTACACGCGGGTTGATATCTTCCCGATTCCTGCAGCAATCTTAGATTCGGTGGCATCCTGCACAATTGGGAATATTACCATTTCTGACCATACTTATTGATAAAGATTTAGGGAAATATAACAGATTCGAGACACTGGCGAATGTATCCCTTTATTCTTAAGGCTAGTTAGTTCATTGAGTATTTCTGAAATGAATTCAGATCTTTCTTAGCCACTAATTCAGATTCAACCAGTAACTCATCCGCTCTATGGGAAATTTCAAAGGCTTATGCCAAGGGAATAATGATTCGATGCCTTGAGGCACAGCTGAGGGCAGCCGAGAGGGCACACTGTGATAGACCCTCAGTGGCTAAGCTGCAGAGCATCACAATGCTTCGGTCTACAGTGAATTCCACGCTCACACAGACAGCCAAGAAGAAACTTACTTTTGCAAAACAAAGGCAGTTTGAACATGATTATAAGCCAGGCAAATATTTAGCCCATCTTGCCAGGAAAACGAGCGTCCCTCTCAAGCCATTGCCTCAATTAGGGAAGGTACTGGGATCCTTACCTTCGATTCCAAAACGATTAATGCCTCCTGTCCGAGATTTTACTCCGAATTATATCAGACTTGCCATGATGAGAATAGATGGATTAAATTCGAATCATTTTACAAGAACCTGGATCTTCCAAGAGTAACCCCTGAATAAGCGTTATGCCTTAATGTACCATTGTCAGCACAGGAGGGTGGGAAGCAGCTTCAGAATTAAAGGCGCATGTTCCTGACAGATTTCCTCGTGAAGTTTATAAATAAATTTATAAACCTACTGTCAGGGCTGATGTTTAACATGTTCTGTCACTCATACAGTCACGAATCCCTCCCTCCATCCTTAAGAGAGGCTCATATCTCTCTCATGCTGAAGAAAGGAAGACCCTGGAGGATTGTACTTCTTACAAGCCAATCTCACTTTTAAATGTTTGCTTCAAAATCCTATCTGAGACCTGTGCATTAAGGCTGGAAACTTTGCTGCCTTCTGTTGCCAAAGAGGACCAAACAGGCTTTATAAATGGCTGCAGATCTTCCGACAATGTGAAGAGGTTACTCAATATGATCCAACAACAATCTGCCCAGGGATTATTGATCTCTTTAGATGAGAGAAGGCATTTGATTGGATTGAGTGGTCGGATCGCTTCTGTACATTAGAACGGTTTGGTCTACGCAAAGTTTTATCAAGTGGGTGAGGGTTCTTTACCGTGATCCTCTGGCTGTGGTTCTCACTAATGGTGTGGCCAACCAGTAATATTAATATTTCTCCAGGCAGCCGACAAGGCTGACACCTTTCACCATTGCTGTTTACGTTGGTGATTGAGCCACTGGCGGAGGCCATCCGTCGGGATGCCAACACATCTGCCCCAGATTTGGGATAGAAGTCACTTGAGATTACATTGTATGCAGATGAGGGTCTTATGTTTTTGTCAAATCCCGCAATTTCGGGAGTTCATGTGATGCAATGCATTAATTCGCTTGTTGCCTTTCCGGGCGATAAGATTAATTTTACAAAGTTGGAGGCCATGCCCATGGGAGGTCTTAGGGAAATACCTGATAATGAGGCTAAATGGTCACAGGGGTGACTTCTCTATTTCAGTATATTTATTACTTCTGTCTTTGATAATTTATTTAACGTGAACTATGTCCATTTGTTTGACAAAATTAAACAAGACCTTCAAAGATGGGAGGCATTTCCAAAATCCTGGCTAAGTCGAATAGCTGTTATTAAAATGAATGTCCTTCCTCATTTCCTACACCCCGTGTGAATGCCTTCTTTGATGAGGCATGTGGGCGGCACGGTGGCACAGTGGTTCGCACTGCTGTCTCACAGAGCCAGTGACCCGGGTTCAACTCCCGCCTCAGGTGACTGACTGCATGGAGTTTGCATGTTCTCCCCGTGTCTGCGTGGGTTACCTGAGGGTGCTCCGGCTTCCTCCCACAGTCCAAAAATGTGCAGGTTAGGTGAATTGGCAATGCTAAATTGCACGTAGTGTTGGGTGAAGGGGTAAATGTAGGGGCATGGATCTGTATGGGTTGCGGGTTGGTGTGGACTTGTTGGGCCGAAGGGCCTGTTTCCACACTGTAATAAATCTAAGATGTATTTTTGGAAAAACACATGGCTGGTTTAGCTATTTTATTTGGCACCATAAGCGATTCTTTATCAAGCTAATAAAATTGCAACAGCTCCACAGATTGTGGGGAGTTGATCTCCCCGATTAAAAGCAATCAATTAAGTTTTTTTTTTCATCGTATTTGAGTGCCTGGGCTGCTGAAGTCCCTGCATCAATAGGGCTAGACATTGAGCCCTCTCAGACAAAGTGAACCCTTATTAGTCTGTTGTTCTTAGATAAATTGACCACGTTTATGGAGTATTGTCATAAACTAATGATGATCAATACTGTTAACGCATGAAGGACAATACGTCAGATTGAAGGCAATATAGCCAAAACCATGTTTCTTACCCCTATAATTGGTATCCCGGTTTGTCAACCAGGGATAATGGATTCCAGGTTTAAACTGTGGGCAGGGAAGCAAGGGGGATGTTGCTGCTGGCAACACATTCAATGCTCTCACAACTTTCTGTGTAAAGTTATGGCAGCAAACCACTGAGCCACCACGTGTTACTTGAGGGAGAAACAATGATATCATTTGATCAAAAAACTCGTAAGTATGGACTCCCGAGTAGAGATTTCTTCATTTCCTTCCAGATTAGAGATTTGATTTAAAAAAAAATGGACTCTTACAGATACGATACAGAGAAGCGGTGGCTTATTGTTAAGAATAGACTCTCTGTCAGTACCCTTTACCATTTGTTGGAGAGTGTCCCCTCAGAAAAGACTGTGCAGTTTCGTGACGTCTATGCGAGAGAGTTGAGGGTTTAGATCATTTCGGAGACATGCGAGGATATTTGTGAAAATGTTCAATGGATTTTGATCTTAATAGGACCCATTCCATGCAGTTGAAAATTCTTCATAGGGTCTATCTGACACCAGATTTTCTCTCACAATTCAAAGTGGGATTATCTTCAGCATGTCCTAAATGCAGAATGACTACAGGCACTCTGACTCATTGCATGTGGTCCTGCTGCAGACTTCGTATATATTGGAGTACAGCGTTAGATGTGGTAGAGTGGGTCTTGGGGACCGAATTGGAGATGGACCCGATTTCTCTTTCGTGGGCATGCCCAGAGTATTTTACACAGATGAATATGGGGAAAAGTCCTTACTTTCTGGGCTAGAAAAGATATTCTGTGGTGCTGGATGTCTGAAAACTCCCCGGGTCTGTTGGGTTTTTGTCAGCTCATCATGGGGAATTTCCCTTTGGACATTCTCACCAGTATGTTGCACCAAAAAACAAAGATCAATGTAAGTCATAGAGTCATAGAGATGATCGGCATGGAAACAGGCCCTTCGGTCCAACCCATCCATGCCGACAAGATATCCCAAACCAATCATGTCCTACATGCCAGCACCTGGCCCATAACCATCCAATCCCTTCCTATTCATATACCCATCCAAATATCTCTTTAATGTTGCACTTGTACCAGCCTCCCCCACTCCACCTGGCAGCTCACTCCATACACGTACCACCCTCTCTGTGAAAATGTTGCCTCGTAGGTCTCTTTTCTTTCTTTCCTGTCTCACGCTAAACCTATGCCCTCTAGTTCTGGACTCCCCAACCACAGGGAAAAGACTTTTCCTATTTACTTTATCCATGCCCCTCATAATTTTGTAAACCTCACAGCCTCCGATGCTCCAGGGAAAACAGTCCCAGCCTATTCAGCCTCTACCTATAGCTCAAATCTCCAAACCTGGCAACATCCTTGAAAATCTTTTCTGAAGCCTTTCAAGTTTCACAGCATCTTTCCGGTAGGAAGGAGACCAGCATTGCACGCAATATTCCAACAGTGGCCTAACCAATGTTCTGTACAGCCGCAACATGATCTCCCAACTCCTGTACTCAATACTCTGACCAATAAAGGAAAGCATACCAAACGCCTTCTTCACTATCCTATCTACCTGCAACTCCACTTTCTATGGGCTATGAACATGTACTCAATGTCTCTTTGTTCAGTAATACTCCCTGGGACCTTACCATTAAGTGTATAAGTCCTGCTAAGATTTGCTTTTCCAAAATGCAGCACCTCACATTTATCGGAATTAAACTCCATCTGCCACTTCTCAGCCCATTGGCCTATCTGGTCCAGATCATGTTGTAATCTGAGGTGACCCTCTTCGCTGTTCACTGTACCTCCAATTTTGGTGTCATCTGCAAACTTACGAACTGTACCTCTTATGCTTGCAATCAAATCATTTATGTCAATGACAAAAAGTAATGAATCCAGCACCGATCCTAGTGGCGCTGCACTGGTCACAGGCCTCCAGTCTAAAAAACAACCCTCGACCATCACCCTCTGTCTTCTACCTTTGAGACAGTTCTGTATCCAAATGGCTAGTTCTCCCTGTATTCCATGAGGTCTAACCTTGCTAATCAGTCTCCCATGGGGAACCTTATCGAACGCCTTACTGAAGTCCATATAGATCACATCTACTGCTCTGCCCTCAGCAATCCTCTTTGTTACTTCATCAAAAAACTCACTCAAGTTTGTGAGACATCATTTCCCACGCAGAAATCCATGTTGACTATCCCTAATCAGAACTTGACTTTCCAAATCCATGCACGTCCTATCCCTCAGGATTCCCTCCAACAACTTGCCCACCACCAACGTCAGCCTCACTGATTCATAGTTCCCTGGTTTGTTCTTACCACCCTTCTGAAACAGTGGCACCACGTTAGCCAACTTCCAGGCTTCTGGCACCTCACCTGTGTCTATCGATGATACAAATACCTCAGCAAGAGGCCCAGCAATCACTTCTCTAGCTTCCCACAGAGTTCTCAGGTACACCTGATCACGTCCTGGGGATTTATCCCTCTTTACCCGTTTTAAGACATCCAGCACTTCCTCCTCTGTCATATGGACATTTTGCAAGGTATTACCATCTATTTCCCGACATGTTATATCTTCCATATCCTTTTCTACAGTAAATATTGATGCAAAGTACTCGTTTAGTATCTCCTCCATACTTCCTGTGCCAGGAAAAATATTCTGTTATGGTGGATTTCTGAACACTCCGGGTCTGTTGGGTCGTCATAAGCTCGACTTGCAGAATATCCCTTTGGAATTTCTCACCAGTGTGGTGCACTAAAAAGCAGAGATTTATATAAGATATGGCAACCCTTTTTGTATTACCGCGTTGCAGGCTTAACTGCCACTCTAAAATGGGCTTTTATATAGCCATGAAGATATTGTCTAATGAATCAAATATGAAGAATTGTGAACATATGAATGTGTATCAGTTAATGCTCTCAAAGAACAAGAGCTACCAATTTGTTATTCTGAGCCGTATTATTTATTTATTATTTATTGTTTATTTTTGTTTCTCTTCTGTCCGTTAAGAGACTTTAACTTGTTTTGTATGCACATTCACACGGGTGTAATTTTGTTCAGTTATTTGAGTTGTTTTGTCATTGGTTAAATATAATAATAAAAATCTATTTTTCAGTAAAACATTTTGTTAAAAAAATAAAATGCTACCATTGATAGAATAGAATCTCAAAGAACTCTGATTAGATAAACCACTCGTGGTGGTTTACGCTGAAGGTCACCACACTACGGGTGATGGGGTGAGGTTGAGAGCGCATCCCCTTCATGGTAATCTCTGTCAGTGTGGGGAATTGAACCTTTGCATCACAAACCACACATCCAGCCAACTGAGGGGGAGACTGTGTAACTGTTACACACAGAATCCGTCACAGACAAAGGGCAAGAGAAACATTCATGACAAGGAAAAGGGTATGTTTGAGATAATCGTCATGATAACGGCTGAGGATAAAAAGGTTCTCTGCTAGAAATTATATTTTATAATGAGACAAGTGTTTGGAAGCTGGGAGTTGAATGACTGAAAGTTCCTGTAACATGAAACTGAGAAAACCATCAGATCACCCCCAAAACGTAATGAATGTTGGAGCATGTTTGAAGTACTGAATGACCTCCTGATGGATTTTAATTGTGTGTGATTTGAAAAACGTACATTTCTACTCCATCCTCTTACGTGTTACACACTGGGACACTGCCGCTTTACGGAAACTGGAAATAAGTTGGAACATTATCTGGAACATTACATACTTGGTATTCTCCAGAATATTCTATAACTGCTTTGGGGGGCATTGGAAATGCAAGAGAGAAACAGATGGAAGCTGCTGTATGCAGTAGTGAGAGTGGTAGAGCATGAGCCTTGTTCGGGGGTCGTTGCTCTAACAGATATACAGTGAGTGTGAGGGAGCAGAGAGAATACATTGACGCTTACCTTGACAGAGCGGGGAAGGTTATTGATGCTTGTCCTGTTTTGCTGGACATTTCTTCAGACCGCAGATAATGCACTGAGGTGGGTGGTGAGCTCACACCAGGCTCGGTGGGTCTGGTGGTGTGATCCCTCTGAGAAGAGAATGGACCCCCTCTGTACTAGCCCATCCACCAGGACCACCATGCCCCTGTCAAGAAACTGTGTGTAATCGCCCCTTATCTGCCATGAACGCAGTAAACTGTGCAGGGCAGCTCCGAACAGAGAAAGCTCAACCGTGTGCCCATTGGTCTTTGAAAGATGGACCCAGTGTCAGGGATCACGGGATATCCAGGGGCATCCGGGCGATGGTGAGTACCTCCAGCCATGATGGATGGGAGAATCGGGCTGGCATTGTATAAGAGGGACACCATGGAGTGGGGTGGGTAGTTAAAGAGATGAGTTTGGTAAGATAGCACCAAGAAACTAGCTCGGCCTCGTGCAGACAACCCCTCTGTCACACTCAATGAAAATGTCTCTGAGACACTTTTTTAGATTCAGCCCAGTGAGGCGAAGACTCTGCTATCCTCACTCCCAGGTAAAAACAATAACTGCTGATGCTGGAAAACAGATTCTGGATCAGTGGTGCTGGAAGAGCACAGTAATTCAGGCAGCATCCAACGAGCAGCAAAATCGTCGTTTCGGGCAAAAGCCCTTCATCAGGAATAAAGTTAGAGAGCCTGGAGCGTGGAGAGATAAGCTAGGGGAGGGTGGGGGTGGGGAGAGAGTAGCATAGAGTACAATGGGTGAGAGGGGGAGGAGATGAAGATGATAGGTCAGGGAGGAGAGGGTGGAGTGGATAGGTGGAAAAGGAGCTAGGCAGGTCGGACAAGTCCGGACAAGTCAAGGGGACAGTGCGGAGCTGGAAGTTTGAAACTAGGATGACGTGGGGGAGGGGAAATGAGGAAGCTGTTGACGTCCACATTGATGCCCTGGAGTTGAAGTGTTCCGAGGCGGAAGATGAGGCGTTCTTCCTCCATGCGTCTGGTGGTGCGGGAGCGGGGGTGAAAGAGGCCCAGGACCTCCATGTCCTCGGCAGTGTGGGAGGGGGAGTTGAAATGTTGGGCCACGGGGCGGTTTGGTTGATTGGTGCGGGTGTCTCGGAGATGTTCCCTAAAGCGCTCTGCTAGGAGGCGCCCTGTCTCTCCAATGTAGAGAAGAC
Organism: Chiloscyllium plagiosum; assembly: GCF_037043375.1. Classification (NCBI taxonomy): domain Eukaryota; kingdom Metazoa; phylum Chordata; class Chondrichthyes; order Orectolobiformes; family Hemiscylliidae; genus Chiloscyllium; species Chiloscyllium plagiosum. The sequence continues at coordinate 85,923,873 of NW_028270152.1, read as the reverse complement.
CGCATCGGGAGCAACGGATACAATAGATGATATTAGTGGATGTGCAGGTAAAACTTTGGCGGATGTGGTAGGCTCCTTTAGGGCCTTGGACAGAGGTGAGGCAGGACATGTGGGCACAGGTTTTACAGTTCCTGCGGTGGCAGGGGTAAGTGCCAGGATGGGAGGGTGGGTCGTAGGGGGGCGTGGACCTGACCAGGTAGTCATGGAGGGAACGGTGTTTGTGGAAGGCGGAAAGGGGTGGGGAGGGAAATATATCCCTGGTGGTGGGGTCGGTTTGGAGGTGGCGGAAATGTCGGCAGATGATTTGGTTTATGCGAAGGTTTGTAGGGTGGAAGGTGAGCACCAGGGGCGTTCTGTCCTTGTTACGGTTGGAGGGGTGGGGTCTGAGGTCGGAGGTGCGGGATGTGGACGAGATGCGTTGGAGGGCATCTTTAACCAAGTGGGAAGGGAAATTGCAGTCTCTAAAGAAGGAGGCCATCTGGTGTGTTCTATGGTGGAACCGGTCCTCCTGGGAGCAGATACGGCGAAGGCGGAGGAATTGGGAATACCGGATGGCATTTTTGCAAGAGATAGGGTGGGAAGAGGTGTATCCAGGTAGCTGTGGGTGTTGGTGGGTTTGTAACAAATGTCAGTGTCAAGTCGGTCGTCACTAATGGACATGGAGAGGTTCAGGAAGGGGAGGGAGGTGTCAGAGATGGTCCATGTAAATTTAAGTTCAGGGTGGAATGTGTTGGTGAAGTCGATGAATTGCTCAACCTCCTCGCCGGAGCACGAGGTGGCGCCAATGCAGTCATCAATGTAGCGGAGAAAGAGGTGGGGAGTGGTGCCGGTGTAATTACGGAAGATCAACCAGGTAAATTGACCTCACTCCCAGTTACAAAGCTGCAGAACAAATGCTCATCCAAAACTCTCCATTGCCTTTCACTCATAATTCTTTATAATACTGACCCGTGTTGCATGATACTATCGAAATGTCTTCATTTCAGTATTCTGAAACCTGTGAACATATCCTTCCATGACATTTTTCTCAGTCTCCCCCACTCTGCCTCCACCCCAAAACACACTCATTTACAGTCATACTGCACGAGACTGCCAGTAGTCATATTTAGCTATTTGACCCATGCCAACCAAAATGTCCATCCACACTCACCCAATTTCACTGCCCTTGCTCTGTATCCCTCTAATCCTTTCCAATCTGCCTTTTCAATGTTGGTATTATACCCACCTCAATCACTTCCACTGGCAGCTCAGTCCATATGCGTACCACGCTCTGTAAAAAAGTTGCCCCTCAGGTTCCTTTTTAATATATATTTTTTTCCTATCCAAATATTAATGGATGTCTTCTAGATCTCGATTTCCCAACCTTGGAAAACATTTGAAATATTCACCCCACGCACGTCTCTCATGATTTTATAAGAGTTACACTTATATAAGAACCCTCTCAGTTTCCTACGCTGTAAAGAAATAAGTTCTAACCTGTCCAACCTCTGCCTGCAACGGAGAGCCTTTAGCCCAGGAAACATCTTTGTAAATTTCTTCTACACTCTTCCTTGTTCATAAATATCCTTTCTAGAGCAAGCTGAACAAAATTGAACACAATTCTTCAACTGCAGCCTTACCAACATCCTGTACAACTGCAACATAACGTCCCAACTTCTATACTCAATGCCCTGATGTAGGCCAGTGTGCCAACAGCCTTCGTCACTGTCCTGTATATCTGTGACTCAAATTTCAGAGATCCGTGCACCTGATCTCCAACGTCCGTTTGTTCTACGACACTCCTTAAGGCACTATCATTCATCATTAAACTCCTATATAGATTTGACTTTCCAAAATGCAAGACGTCCCACTTATCTAAATTAAACTCCATTTGCTATTTCTCAGCCCACTTCCTTAGCTGACCAGGGTTCTGCTGCAATTTCTGATAATATTCCTCAGTGTAATCGATGCCTCCTAATTTAGTGTCATCTGCAAACTTGCTAACCTTGCGTTGTGCACTCTGGTCCAATCATTGTTATCTATAACAAACAGCAATGGGCCCAGCACCGACCCCTGAGGCACTCCACTGGTCACAGGCCTCAAGTACGACAAACATACCTCCACCATAGCCATTTGCTTTATAATGTCAAACCAATTGTGTCGCCAATTTGCCGGTTTCCCTTGGATTCCATGAGATCTAACCTTCTAGAGCGGCCTACCATGTGGAACCGTATCAAAGGCCTTACTGAAATCCATATAGACTATGTCCACCACCCTGGCCTCTTCAACCTTCCTGGTCACTTCCTCAAAAACTCCAACAAAATTTGCAAGGCATGATCTGCCACGCACAAAGCTATGTTGACTGCTCAAAGTCAAACTCCACCTTTCCAAATGCATGCATACCTTATATTTACAAACCTTCACAAGTGTTTTAAGAAGGACGGTAAGGACAAGCCAGGGAAATATAGACCAGTGAGCCTGACCTCGGTGGTGGGCAAGTTGTTGGAGGGAATCCTGAGGGACAGGATGTACATGTATTTGGAAAGGCAAGGACTGATTCTGGATAGTCAACATGGCTTTGTGCGTGGGAAATCATGTCTCACAAATTTGATTGAGTTTTTTTATGAAGTAACAAAGAAGATTGATGAGGGCAGAGCAGTAGATGTGATCTATATGGACTTCAGTTAGGCGTTCGATAAGGTTCCCCATGGGAGACTTATTAGCAAGGTTAGATCTCATGGAATACAGGGAGAACTAGCCATTTGAATACAGAACTAAGGTGGTGGTGGACTGTTGTTTTTCAGACTGGAAGCGTGTGACCAGTGGAGTGCCACAAGGATCGGTGCTGGGTCCTCTACTTTTTGTCATTTACATAAATGATTTCGATGCTAGCATAAGGGCTACAGCTAGTAAGTTTGCAGGTGACACCAAAATTTGAGGTGTAGTGGACAGCGAACAACAGGATCTTGACCAGATGGGCCAATGGGCAGAGAAGTGGTAGATGGAGTTTAATTCAGACAAATGCGAGGTGCTGCATTTTGGGAAAGCAAACCTTAGCAGAACTTATACACTTAATGGTAAGGTCCTAGGGAGTGTAACTGAACAAAGAAACCTTGGAGTGCAGGTTATTAGCTCCTTGAAAGTGGAGTCGCAGGTAGATAGGATAGTTAAGAAGGCGTTAGGTATGCTTTCCTTTATTGGTCAGAGTATTGAGTGCAGAAGTTGGAGGTCATGTTGCGGCTGTACAGGACGTTGGTTTGGCCAATATTAGAATATTGCGTGCAATTCTGGTCTCCTTCCTATCGGAAAGATGTTGTGAAACTGCAAAGGTTTCAGAAAAGATTTACAAGGATGTTGCCGGGGTTGGAGGATCTGAGCTACAGGGAGAGGTTGAATAGGCTGGGACTGTTTTCCGTGGAGCGTCGGAGGCTGAGTGGTGACCTTGTAGATGTTTTCAAAATTATGAGTGTCATGGATAGGATAAATAGGCAACGTCTTTTCCCTGGGGTCGGGGAATCCAGAACTAGAGGACATAGGTTTAGGGTGAGAGGGGAAAGATATAAAAGAGACCTAAGGGGCAACTTTTTCATGCAGAGGGTGGTACGTGTATGGAATGAACTGCTAGAGGATGTCGTGGAGGCTGGTAAATTGCAACATTTAAAAGGCATTTGGATGGATATATGATTAGGAAGGGTTTGGAGGGATATGGGCTGGGTGCTGGCAGGTGGGACTAGACTGGTTTGGGATATCTGGTCGGCATTGACAGGTTGGACCGAAGGGTCTGTTTCCATGCTGTACATCTCTGTGACTCTAAGACTGTATGGTTTACTGAAACACATGTAAGGCTTACTGGTCTATATTTCCCAGGCATTTCTTTGCAGCCCTTCTTGAATAAGGGCACAACATTTGTTCTCGCCCTATCTTCCGGGACCTTGGCCCCTGAACGGTCTCCTCTCGCCTCTTGCAGTGCTCTTAGATATAACTGGTCAGGACCAAGAGATTTATCTGACTTTCTGCATTTTAAAATGTCCAACAGCACTCTACTGTGATATGGACTGTACCAAGATATGACAACTAACCTCCCAAAGATCACAGGTCTTCATGTCTTTCTTCATGATAAACACAGAGGTGGAATTGAAGACCTCACCCATCACTTGAGGTTTTACACATGCATGCCTAGTTTCATTTTTAAGACCTCGTATTTTCTCTAGTTGTTCTTTTTCTTTCCTATACTGAAATTGGATTCACCCTAATCTGCTCAGCCAAGCCTATCTCATACCCTCCTTACAGCCTGTTGATTTCTTCTTCAGTAAACTCCTGCATCCCTTGTGTACCTCCAGGGATTCCCTTGATTCCAGCTGCCTGAACCTGTGCAACGCCTCCTTATTTTTCTGGTCAGAGCCTCAATATCTGTTGTCATCCAGCGTTCTCTCTTCCAACATCATTTACCATTCACCCTCGCAGGAACATATAGACCTTGAGCTCGAGCTATCTCACTTTTGAAGCCCTCCAATTTGCCCGGGATCCTTTCACCTGGAAACAAACTACTCCAATCAACCACTGCAATCCCCTGACTAATTCCAACAAAATATGCCTTGTCCCAATTTCGAACTTGAATTTGTGGACCAATTTTGTCCCTACCATAGCTACTTTAAAATTAATACAGCTCTAGTCACTTTTCCCAAAATGCTCCCCCACTTTACCTCTGTCACCTATCCTACCCTATTTCCTAACAGTAGGTCGAGTTTGTCCCTTCCCGAGTAGGACCCTCTACATGCTGCTTGTTGAAGCTTTCCTGAACACACTTAACAAATTACGTTCCATCTAAGTTCTTAACACTCTGGAAGTCCCCGTCTATATTAGGATAATTAAAATCACCTATTATGACAACCCTATTCCTCCTGCAAGTTTCACTAGTCTGCCTGCATATTTGTTCCTCTAATTCCCATTGATTATTTGGAGGCTTATAGTGCAATCACTATAACATTACCACCCCCTCTTACTTGTTTACACCATTCACAAAACCTCATTGGATATTATCTCAGTTATTTCATCTTTAAATACTAGAGTGATACTCGCCTTAATCAGAACTATTGGTATTTAAATTATTTCCATTGACAGCTCTTCCTCGCAGTGAATTTCACATTCGCAGCATCCCTTGTCAAGGCACAGTGGAGATATGGAGCTGTAAATGAATGGGAGCTGCACATCCGGTCACTTCCTGCAAAAGTTACATATTTCTCCACACTGGGCAGTGATCGAACACAGTGTTACCAAACAATGCAACAGCCTGGGTTTATATATGAATGAACCAATGCAGACTGCACAGCTCCCCACGCTGGACATTTAGCCTAGGATTATAGATCCAGCATTGGTGTGGGCTGCACATAGTTTCACTCTGCACTTAGCTGGGTTGTATTCAGCTGTTCACTAGCCGGATCTATACAGCGTTCTATCCTTAATATGAAATGAATGGGCTGGTTTTGTGAGTTGGATTGTGAATGTGAGAGAACTAAACATCTGACAATACCTTTATTTTTTTGTTTTCATTCTTGTGATTGGACCGTTCAAATCCTGACTCATCCGGTTTGACCCATCCCTCTGGATGAGTCATGGTGACTGTTGTTAAGGCATCTGTGTCGGCAACATGGCCAAAAATGGAGCAGAGGCTGCAGAGAGGACAATCTCCGTAAAATGGAATGAGGGAATTACCATCAGATCAGCATTCGTGAATGGTGGGGCAGGATTGAATGGACCACTAATGCAATTTATTCATATATTTCTGTTTGTTTCAAGCAAACGCCTCTTCTCTCCCAGTGTCCCATACTGGTGTGGAGTGAGTCACCTCCTGCTGTCCTTGCGTAACTGGATCCTGGGGCCTCACTAACCTCTAGATTTCCCTGTGCCCCAGTTTAGAGCTCTGAGTGACTCCCTCCTGTCCATGTGTCCCAATCTCAAGCAGTTGAGTAACTGCCTCCTGTTCCTATGTCCCAGTCTTGAGATCTGAGTGACTCCCTCCTGTCCATGTGTCCCACTCTCGAGCAGTTGAACAACTGCCTCCTGTTCCTGTGTCCCAGTCTTGAGATCTGAGTGACTCCCTCCTGTTCCTGGTCCCTGTCCCAAGCAGTTGAATGACTGCCTCCTGTTCCTGTGTCCCAATCTTGAGCAGTTGCGTGACTGCCTCCTGATACAAGGTTTGTAAAAATAGATGTCGTCCTCCTGCTACTGGCTAACAGGCTCCAATAGCTCTGTGCTCACCTGCTGCTCCTGTGGAATGGAGTTGAGGTCCTGAATGGCCTCTTCACATTCCTTACAGCTTCACTTGACTAAAATCCTTTCTCCTGTTTCTGTAAATCACCATCAAAATCTGAATGATGTATTTTTGTATTTTACTCTCAGTAATTGAGCAAATAAGCTGACTGACAGAATTCAGAAGCTGAATAGCCTCCTCCTGTTCCTGTGTTATACACTCAAGAGGCAATAGAGTCTCGGACATTTACGGCACAGAAAAAGATCTTTCTGTCTGATCGTCAATACCGACCAAACATCCTAAATAAATCTCATCCCACTTACCAGCACTTGGCCCATCTCCCTCTAAACACTTCCCATGCATGTATCCATCCAAATGCCTTTTAAATGGTGTAACTGCACCTGCCTCCACTACTTCTATTGGCTGTTCAATCCATACATACAACAGAGTCTGTGTGAAAATGTTGTACCTCATGTCCCTATTTAAATCTTTCCCCTCTCACCTTGAACCTTTGTCTTCTAATTTTGGACTCGTCTATCTTGGGAAAAGACATTGACTGTTTACCTTATCTATTCCCCTCATTATTTTATATACCCCTTTAAGGTCACCCCTCAGCCTCAAAACTTGAAAATAGCCCCAGCCTATTCAAACTCTCACTGTAACTCTAACCCTCCAATACCTGCAACATTCTTTTAAATCTCTTTGTACCTTTTCAAGTTTGACAACATCTTTCCGACAGCAGGGTGACCAGAATTAAAGGCAATATTACAAAAGTGGCCAAACCAATGTCCTGGACAGATTTTGTCATGCAAATGTTTAGACACAAAGCACATACCAAAAAGGGAAGATCGCCAAGTGCCTTCTTCACTGTGCTGTCTACCTGTGACAGCACTTTCAAGGAACGGACAGCCTGCACCACAAGGCGACACAGTCGCTCAGTGACTTGCATTGCTGCTTCAGAGCGCAGCGATCTGGATTTAATTCCATCCTTGAATGACAGCCTGTGTGGTGTTTGCACATTCTCCCCGTGTCTGCATGAGTTCCTCCGGATGTTATGTTTTCCTCCGACGGTATAAAGATATACAGATAAGGGTAGATTGGCCATGCGAAATTGCGTATAGTACCCAGGGCTGTGTAGGCGAGGTGGTTTATCCTTGGAAAATGCAGGCTCAGAGGGACAGGGTTGGGGTTTGTCGAGTAGGATACTGTTTAGAGATTCGGTGTGGCCTCGATGGTCCGAATAGCCTGCTTCCTCACTGTAGGGATTCGATCATTTCTATGGAGTTCTCCTTGATTGGCAGCTTTCGACAGGACCCTACCTACATGTCTTGCCTTGATTTGTCTTGTCAAAATGCAACACCTCACAGTTAACTAAAATAAATTCCATCTGCCACTCCTCGGCTCACCTAAGCAACGTCCCATTGTCGTCTGAGAGATCATTCTTCACTGTCGGTTACACCATCAAATTTGGTATTATCTACAAACTTACTGACAATACTTCATATACACAAACGCAAATGATTTGTATAAGTAACAAAAGGCAGTGGACCCACTATTGATCTTTGCGGCACGCCACTGGTCACAGGTCTCCAAGTTTAAAGAACAAATGTCCACTGTCACGCCCTGTCTCCAATATTTAAGAAAATTTTGGATCTAAATGACGAGCTCTCCCTGAATCCCAGGCAGTCTGACCTTGCTAACCAGTCTACCATGTAGAACATTTTGGTTTTCTTACTGAATTCCATAAAGACAACATCCACTGGCCTGCCTTCATCAAACATCTTCATCACTTCCTTAAAAAAATTCCACTCAGTCAGTGAGACATGATCTCCAATGTACAAAGCCATCTTCAGTCCTTTTCTTTCCAAATGCATACACATCCTTTACCTCAAAACCCCCTCCAACAATATAGTCACCATTGACGTCAGGCTCACCGATCTATAGTTACCTGTTTTTTTTTCATTACTTTCTTAAACAATGACACTATGTTCGCAGTCTTTTGACACATCACCTGTGGAAATCAATGATACAAATATATCAGCAAAATGCTGAGCATTCTCTTTCCTAGCTTCCCACATACTTTTGGGATACAACTGATCAGATCCCAGGAAGTTGCTCACCTTTATATATTTTAAAGTGTCCTACATCTCCTTGTAATATAGATACTTTTCAAGATATCACTATATATTTCTTCATTCTCTAGTTCTTCTAACCCCCTCTACATTAAATGTTGAGGAGAAATACTTGTTTCTAATCCCTCCCATCTCATTTAGTTCCACACATAGATAGCCTTACTGATCTTTAAGAGGCCCTATTCTCTCCCGAGTTAATCTTTTGCAATTAAAGGATTTGTAGAATTTCTTCAATGCCTCATTAACCCTATTTCTAAAGCCATCTCTTGTCCACATTTTTCTGGCCCGATTTCCCCATCTACTATACACTTGTTGTCTTATACACCTCTCGGGTTTCAGTTGATCTCAGCTCTGTTTACCTGACACATGCTCCCTTCCTTATCTTGATCAGAGCATCAATATATCTAGCCATCCAGCACTCCCTGCACCCACCAGCCTTTCCCATCTCACTAATAGGAGCACGTTGGCGCTGGACTCTATGAAACCAAGTTTTGATGGCCTTGCATTTTCCAACCATCCCTTTATCTGTGAATAGGGTATCCCAGTCAGCCTTTCACATGGCTCGGCTAACACTTTCAAAATTCGCCTTGTTTAAAGTTAGAACTTTAATGTTTACATCAGGTCTTTCCTATTCCACAACTAGTGTAAAACTAATATTTATGCGTAACAGATTTGAAAGTTAAATAGACACTTCCTGCCCCTCTGTAACAGGCTTGAGAGGCTGAATGACCTCCTCCTTTTCCTCTGAAATAGACTCAAGAGGCTTAATGTCCTCCTCCTGTTCTTCTATAACACACTCGAGAGGCTTCATGGCCTTCTCCTGTCCCTGTGTAACAGACCCGAGACATTAAATGACACAGCAACCCGTGGATTATGAGGAGCCGGTAAACTGTATCGGATGGAGGTCCATCCCTTCCCAGTTGCAGAAACACAAACAACACAATGTACTCCAGGTTCCCTCTCAGCAACACCTCATGCAGCTGTAGCGACACATCCCTTTGTTCTGAATGATTATTTTGATAAAATATGCCAATATTCCAGCTTTCCAACTTTTAAGTAGCAACAAGCTAATATGAGCTGAACGGTCTTTTCTATCCCCCTGTAAGACGTCCATAGGAACAGACTTGCTTCGGCCTGTTCATGAGCAGCAGTCTCAAAGCTCTGTCTCAAGATTATGAAAAGATTTGATAACAGGGCATTAAAACCAGGAGTAGCCTCACACTGGTCAATAAGTACCGTACTTTGTGTTGAGGTATCTATAAACTTGCCCAGCCGACTTTTTTTATACAGCCGATCTATTATTTCATAACTGCTGCCTTTCATAAACAGAGTGGAACATAGATAGACACCTGCAGTGTTCTGTTAATACTCTCATATACAAGGAAGACAAGATTTAAAAGTTTGAAAGGTTTATGGTCCATCCCTCAGCAACCCTCGTCCATTCCATCCAAACCCATTAAATGTTCCATTTTATAGTGTTATGAAAAGTGATGCATGGAACTGGTTAACTGAGCCTACTTGTTAAGTGACTGTGATCAATGCCAGTCTCAATGGATGGTAATTATTCCAGTGGAGATTTTCCATCTTTTAATGATAAATGGGCTCAGTTCAATGTGTTATCCCATAACATGAGCTGGACCATCACCGACAGCACTGACAGGGATCAGCAGATCCAAAGAGAGGGGGGGGGGAGAGATCAGAATCTGAGAACATTAGACTGGAATGTTCCAACAATAGACAGGCACTTATCCGATTACGTTTGGTACCTTTCTGCATTTGTTTGGAGACCATTATCATCGCAGATCTATTATGCTCTTCTCATTATTGGATACTTTTATTATCCCTTCCTGGCTACCGTTGGTGTTCCTGGTAAGTATCACTGTACAGATTTTGTTTTCTATAAACCAGTTACGAGTGTATTATTGTTCTTTCATATAGTCTACACTTCTTGCCACTTTTATTGTTCCTGTTCAAACTTTGGATTCAGATTTTCACTCTGAAGACCACGACAAACTACATCAATGAATGTGTTCAATTACTGTCTCCCTTTCTCCTCTGGCAGTGTTACTCACGGGTCTCTGTGTTGACCGACTCAGTTTCAGCGGAGAACGGCAATGCACAGTATAATTGCATTTATTATTTAAACATTAAGAACATGGAACTGTTCTGGTTACAAACTCCACTTTCTTCCACTGTATCCATGCCATCCCTGGCCAATATCTGCAGCTGAAGCAGGCAAGTCACAACCGTGGGAGGTCCCTTGGACTATGAGCTGATTCCTGACACCATTCCCTGACCATTTCTAGCTTGAAATGCTCACCACTCCAGAATATATATCACTGGCTTATTCCATCTGCCGGTTGAATCTTGAGCTATGAAATAGAGTTGTAATGAAGCCAATAATCTGCTCCTGACTCTCCCGGCTTCAAATCTGCCGAAGCAAATCTGATTCGAACTCACACCAAACTCCCATCCATCTCTCATTCATGTGCACGCCGATGTATATTGCTGTTTTGTCTGGCAATGCCTTTATTTTAACAATCTCAAACACTTTCCCTCATCTGTCCATGAAACGTCTCTCGTTCTCTCTGTTGATTGACAAAAAGCCAGGTGTTCGTAATTAAAACAGTTTCCTCCATATGTGTTCCTTCTCAAACAAGGAGTTTTGCATTCAACCATGCCAATCGCGCACGCACACACACTCTCCCTCAGTCTCTGATGAACACGCACACAAGCACAGACACGCAGCAAATCTTCCCATTGCAGACAGTAATCTGATGCGAGTATAATTAGCATATGATAGTAAAGTTTGCAATACCCTCCATGCTGGGCAAATAGTGCAGTTTACTGAGCAACACACTATCATGGTCTGCACAGCTCTCCATGCTGGGCTGTCATCTTTTCCCAGTTTATGTTGTTTGTGGTGTTCTGTGAAGCAGATTGAGAATTTGATGTAACAAACCATTCCAGCTGATCTGACAATGCCTTTATTCAATGTTCTAATTCTTGTAAGTTTGCTCTCGAAGATCTCACTTCTCCAGTTAGTCCCACTGCCCTGTCTTTTACTCCATATTTCCACAACATTTCTCAGCTAATTAACTGTCTGTTTCTGTCTTTAATGTGAATCTCTCTGTCCCTCTGTATTTTTCCTGGCCTTGGGATTTGGCTCCCTAGTGTATCAAGAGCTGGCATTGTGTAGCGCAGAAACAGTGAAATGATGTGTGTCAAGTTGTTGATCAATTCCCGGTATGTCCCATGTGATGGTCCAAGGACAGGCATGATTTAGAAGTTATGAGACACATCCTTGTAACTTGGACTGTACCTGTGTTTGTCGAACTCAGGTGACCTTGCGATCAGTAACACGAGGAAGTCCACTGAGTAACGGACTAGGCATCTAAATTGTGTGACAATGCTGTCATTTTTTTTTAAGTTTATTTTCTCCTTTTTTAAGTAAGAGTTCTTAAAGGACAAACTGCCTACTGAAAACGGCTCAAGTAAATAACTTACGAGGCTTTTAGGGTTTTCAAGAAATATGGCACAGACCAGCTTTCTAGATTTTTCCTTGTGGCAGCAGCAGTTCCCAGGAGCTTGGTGTCCCAGAAGGGTTAGAAGTTTTAATAAATTATCCCTATCTGCTATTCCCTCTGAAACCTCACTTGATGCTGTTTCCTCCTGGATTGGAGAACTGTATGCATGAAGGTATGTCTGAATGTTCCTTTTTACGAAGAGGTGTGTTTATGGGATGTTAGTATATTGGAACAGTTCATTTAAAGATGGTACTGTATCCATTATTCGGTTAAGGTTTCCAATAGCTAAGTTATTCTAAATTCCTCTTCATTGTGTATGGATTTGCATTAGAGTGTTTAAATAAATTGAGTTTTAATTAATGGTGAATGGTTTGACTAGTAGCATCGCATCTGGAACACCCACTTCACATCTACCTTTAAAATAAGGAAAGGTTGGCATCCAAGCTACCTTCTTAAAATAGTTTAAGGCATTTAGTTGGTCTATAGCAAATTAGGGATTCTTGGCTGGTCCTAAATCGATAATACCAAATTGAGTTTAGAAATACAATCCCTACTGTGTGCAAACAGGCTATTCGACCCAACAAGTCCACACCGACCCTCCGAGGAGTAACGTACCCAAACCCATCCCTCTACCCTATTATTATTACACATTTACCCCGACAACGGCTCCTAACCTACACATCTCTGAAAACTACAAACAATTTAGCATGGCTATTTCATCTGACATGCACATCTTTAGATTGTGGGACGAAACCAGAGTATCCAGAATAGGCTCATGCAGACACTGGAAAGTAAGCACCAGGAGACTATTGGGTTCAAAGGTCGCGTATGGTAGTTGTTAGTGTCTTTTGTTCCGGATGTTGAATTCGGTTGGTTTAAACAGTGTTTTGTGAATAAAGATACTTTCAGTCACTAAGAGTTCTCTGGGCGTGAAGAAGTGAAGTTGAGAGTTTTACAAATGAAGGCAAAGCTGGAGGAATAGGCAGACAAGGTGGACTTGGGGTTGAGTTTGTCTCTGAGAAAATGAGAGATAATTACAGCTTATAGCTCGGCAATTAAGTTTGGTGGAAACGCCAGCAGAATCTTTGGAAATGGCTAGAATTCAATTTCAAGTGAGGTACTTTGAACATGAGAAAGAATTGAAATAGTTTGAATTATGATGAAAAGTAGAAATAAAAGAAAAGGAAATGAAGAAGAAAGAGAGAAGAAAAATAGAGTTTCAACATCAAAAATTAGCAATTAGACAGGAAAGTTGACATAGAAGGCGGAAATGAAAGTAGACGGTAGGCTGGATAAGAAGAATAATGAGGTTGAGCAACCCTATAGTCGCCAATGGCCTGTTGAGGTTCTGTTTAAATGCATCCAGACATTATCTAAATTTGATGAGAAGGATGGGGAAGCATTTTGAATTTCATTTGACAAATGGCTAAACAAATGCAGTGGCCAGTGAGTATGTGGACTTGGTTGATCCAAACAAAGCTGGTGGGGATTTACATCCCTATTGGAAGAGGTATCCGGTCAGTATGGGGTGGTGAAGAAAGCCATCTGAAGTGCATATGAGCTTGTGCCAGAAGCCGACGTACAGTATTTCAGGAATCTAAAAAAGGGTCCCTGGTTAAACGCACATTGAGTTTGAAAAGATCAAACAAAGTAATTTTGGTAAGGGTATTAAAAACAGAGCAAAACTATGGCACTCTTAGAGAGATTCTTTTTTGGAGAAGTTCAACAATTCACTTCCTGCAGTCGTGAGAAGTCATGTCGAAGAGCAGAGATTTAAAACAGCGAGGTTAGAACTGAAATGGCTGATGATGATGATTGAGTTCAGAAATCAAAGTTTGGTTTCTGTGAAAGATTGAGAAGAATGTGCGAGATTTTCTTAAAACGTATATCTGTGAGAGTAAGGTTTACCGACAAAGGCCAAGAGTAGAAGGTAAAGAGGTTACAGCATTAAGAGTCACAGAAGCTGAGACATGAGAAGCCATATCATTCAGAAGGACTATTGGAGAGATGAGAAGTGCATCATTATGTAACGTGTGATTAGAGTGTCCAGTGGAAACATCAACAGATTTATTCCACAATGGGGAAGGAGGCCTTGAGCTTGATGTTGGCGTTACAACATTTCAGCATTTAAATTGCGAATAACATACCTGAGACAAATCTTTGTCATTGATCGTGACCCAGTAAAGTTTTTGCAGAAGTTTATGGAGAAAATTACCAGTATGTTTCAATTGAGCTTTTTATTGCTGACATTCAGTTTGAAACTATACAGGTGACAGGTCGAGAAAACCTACGTTTTGACACATTGTGGAGACTTGGATGAAGAAAGACAAAGGCATTCTGTGGCAGGAGTAAAATGACTGAAATCGAAACTAGTTGTGAACATTTGTATGCTCAGAATCAATGTAATATATATGCATTTCAGTCTACTAATAGAGGTAGATTAGGAGGTCTAAAATGAATCCATCTTTGTATATTGATGGATTATTTTATTAAAGGTGGAGATGTGAGGACAATATCCATACAAAAAGATTATTTTCTCTTGGGTTTTTTTTTGAAGAGAGGTTTTTAAAGGCAGAGGTGCAGAACTGCTATCTGAAAACAGTCCAAATAAATAACTGAATTTTTTTTTAGGTTTTATTAAAACGGTGGGAATAATGGAAGGACAGTGGTCAGCTCTCCCAGACCAGCTTCCCGCGTTCTGTTTTTAGCTGCAGCATTCAGAAGCTGTTGGGGATCCCAGAAGGGTTGGAAGCTTCAACGCATGATGCCCAAATGAACATAAAAAATGGAGCAGAGGCTACAGAGAGGGGAAGCTCGGAAACCACGGAGTAAGTGTGTCTGGGGAAAGGGATCTGCTGTATCCATCCTGGGATTTCCAGGAACAGCTTCCCAAGCTAAAATTAACCCAGTAGCAGAGTGTGAGGGGCCCTGACTGAACAAGGAGCTTGACACAGAGCGGTGTTACCTCCAACAACACGACCTGAAGCTTCACATCGGGTGGGGGGTGATGGTGCTGGTAGGGGCTGTTAGGGTCATAGTTTCATTCAGCTTCTATGATCCAGAACTTTCCAGGCAGGACTAGGTGACATATCCATCATCTCCCAGTGTCTCAACATCAATGTCACCATTCGGTGATGGAGGATATATGTGGTGGATGAGGTAAATACATTGTTTTTCCCATAGTAGGGAGCTGCCGAGTGTATCCAATATAGTGGGCATCTGCAGCGTACCCATGTCAATGGGCAGAGTTAGAGGAACTGAAAGAGCTCTCTCTCTATCATTAGATTTGATTTCATTAGTTTCCACATTACAGTGTGGAAACAGGCCTTTCGGCCCAACAAGTCCACACCGACCCGCCGAAGCGCAACCCACCCATACCCCTACATTTACCCCTTACCTAACACTACGGGCAATTTAGCATGGCCAATTCACCTGACCTGTACATCTTTGGACTGTGGGAGGAAACCGGAGCACCCGGAGCAAACCCACGCAGACACAGGGAGAACGTGCAAACTTCACACAGTCAGTCGCCTGTGGCGGGAATTGAACCCGGGTCTCAGGCGCTGTGAGGCAGCAGTGCTAACCACTGTGCCACCGTGCCACCCACCAAACTATTACCTATTGCCTTTACTTCTGTGAATCTATTTGTCGACTCTCCACCCTCTTTTGATAAAGTAATCTCTTGCCTACCTTTCTACTCTATCCTTTTATGAATAAACACTAAAATTATGCTTGCATATCTCATGTTAGTGAATACCCACTGTCCTGACAGCAGTCAGGGCCTCTTCATTCAGAAGCAGTCAGGCATTCCCATCGTCATCGGGTCTCCACATAGAAAGAAATTAATCTGTATTGGACAAAGACGGTCCCCTTGATACACATTTCAAAACCCCATCCCCACCACCAATCACTCACATCAAAGTATTCCATGTTTACGGAGAGCAATGGGGGCACTTGGAGTGTCAAGGAGCAGATGATCAGGAATGGAGCAAAACCTTCCATGTCTGAACGAGTCTGAGTGAACCCCCCAGTATACAGTATTACTAAGTCCTGTAATCCCTCTCCATTTCAGTAACATACTGCCTTTCATTATTCCTTAAATGGAATGACAGGTTATGTCATGTTAAATTCCACCTGCCAAACTATTACCTATTGCCTTTACTTGTGTGAATCTATTTGCAGACACTCCACCCTCTCTTGATAAAGGAATCTGTTGCTTACCTTTCTACTCTTTTTATGAATAAACACTGAAATTATGCTTGTATATCTCATTACTTGCAGTACATGCGTGTAAATCGTGAAAGTTGCACCCCTGTAATAACGTTGAGTTCAGGGGTAATAAGTGTCATGGTAGTGGGCATGGCACAGTACCACATGCGGTGAAACCGAAACAGGTGTTTCAGGATGCTCACCCACACAATCCCACTCTGAATAATTCCACCATCTGGATGTTTGCACTGTTTTGGGTTTGAACCTTTAGGAAGTGGGGACGGGAAGGCATTGGAAACAGCGCTGAACAGGTTGATGGGAATGGTCTGGTATATGAGGAATGTCAACAATAAAGGTCATTTGGAAAGTTGGGACAGTTTTCCTTGGAGAGCAGAAGGCCGAAAGCAGGCCTTGTTAAACCTTTCCAAGACATGAGTGGGATAGGCAGAGGAAATATGGAAGGGAGAGTGCTCCCTACGCCCGAAAGGATTGAGAACGATTTGGCAGATATTTAAAGTCATTAGTAAAAGAAGAAAAATGTACATGAGGAGAAACGTTAGGGTCTATAAACCAGTGCCTGACATTGACAAAGAGGCAGCTTCAATCGAGTTACTTAAAAACTAATTCGATGTTTATGTTGAAAGTAAAAGTGTGGCGAGTTACAGGGAGAAGGCAAGAGAATGATATGAAAAGAGAAACACATTTATCTCTGTGGAGAACCAGCACAGCTAAGGTGTTTTGTGAAACATTTGTGATTCTGAGTGGAATCATAGACCAACAGAATGTAGGGAGTTAAACAACGGTGATATTGGCAAATCCGGGACACATCGAAACAACAGAATCTTAGCCAGCACGTACATGCCACATGGAGTGAGGGTGGCGCTGCCTGATAATCCTGCAGGGTGTCCTGTGGATCAGACACAGCACGCTTCATTACTCAGAGAAGGTCAGGGCTCTGCAGCGCGGCCAAGCAGCCGAAGCCGCAGGATTCAGGTTCCAATTTGGCAGGTGGTGGAGGTTTGAATTCCACTGCTACAATTTCGTCGCATCAGCTGCAATGTATTAAAGTGCCGTGGTCAAAGGACAACTGCGGGTCTGTCTCTTGGAGAGTAAACTGCAGTGTGGGAGAGTGCAGATTTTCTCCAAGGGGTCAGTGTCCGTGCTGTCATGACGTGTTCGCCTTCTACACGATAAATCGCGGGCTCAAGCAGCTCTCCTGCTGCTGTTTCGTTCCAGGCAAGTTGAGTTTTCACTGGAACCGAAGAGAGACTGTTGTTTCGTCGCTGTTGTGAAACAAAGTCCTGTGGTGACTCCACTCGTCGTTATTTAATTTTCTGGCGGAAGGGAAAATTATTACAATGAATTGCGAGGTCATATGCTCTTAAATTTCTTCTATTTACTTCTTTTCTTTCCTGGAGACGGCGGAAGGGAAAGCTAATCTAATCGAGAATGTGATAGATGAAATTGACTTTCTATGGCCCATTCTTATTGTGCTCTTTCTTTCTCTCTTTTCAGCACTTTCTGGGAAGTGGTGGTGCACTAAGGCTCCCGTATGCTTGAAAGAATAATTTGGAATTGCCCTACTGTTCGTTGTGAGATTAGTTTATGGTTCATGCCCTCGGACTGTCTCAAATTCTGCATTCGCTGTGTCTGAAAGTGCATTTGGTTTGTCATTTTTGTTTGTGTTCCGTGTTAAATCGTGACTGTTTTCCCATCCGCTCAATACATTACGAGATAACACAGTTTGTGAGATAATTTCCAGCAGCAAAAATCCTCAACTGAGGATCCAGGAATATTTCACGAAGTATGGTCAATCGGGACAAAAGTAAGGAAGTCTTTCAGTTCTGCAGTTTTACACAATGCTACCTTTACGTTGAACAGTCGAATAGACTAAACTATTGCGCCACAGCGAGCGATGGCAAGCCCCGCTAATAGTAATCCATTAAAGGGGGTGTAAGCGACACAATGTTATTGAAGTACACAGCATGGCAACAGAGTCTTCTGTGTATCTCGTCCATGCTGACCACATCGCCAAAATTAAACAAGTGCCATTTCCCAACATTTTGCTTCCAGTTCAGCTTCTTTCTATAGTGTAGTGGTTGTCACATATGCCTCACCCACGAAAGGTCCCCAGTTCGAAACTGGGCAGAAAACGCCCTGGTGAAACGTTGTTAAGTATTTCTCCAACCTGCTTCTGAACATATGCCATTCTGTTTAAGATTGTAGTTCCCGTCTTCTAATCCTTCCACAAAAAATAGTAACACATGTGCATTCCTTGCGCAGGTGGCCCATTTCAAAGCCAAGGAGAACGCTGATGTGCTGGTGTCACGGTACACCAAGGTTTCCTAATGTAGCCCCTCTGTCAAATGTACCCCCAAGTACTCTCTGACAGGCCTCATTTGGAAGCTGTGTGCCGTTATTCAACGTGCGAGAATTAGCACCAGAAGTCCTGAATCATGTTTTTGCACGTTAGTAGCTCATTCCGTCAGCAACAGCAATAAATGAATTTAGAATCTCAGAGGAACCTCTGGACTTGTGCTGTCATAGCGTCACTAATATTAAGGTGCGCCCCGAGATCTAAGCCATGTTGGAACTGAAACGGAGGAATCGACAGAGAGGCTACAGAATGACATCGCATCCATTTGGTTTTCTTTAAATCACTGACAAGCAGGAAAACGTAAACGGGGAGGGCGAGTGGAGAAGTGAGGCAATTGCAGCTCTGGTGAAATTCCTTCTTTGTGATTCACTCAGCAACCAGAGACGTGAAGGTGACTCAGGCGTGAGAGCTCTTCACATCGAGAACAAAAAGCACTCAAGGGCAGTTAGCACCTCTTTGACATCTTATGGGGTGGGGGGGGGGGGGGGGAATCTCCTTATGACTTCTGTAAATATGTTCAGAAACTGCCTTTTAGATTGACGTGAACAGAAACTGCATCTCTAATAAATTTACTGAGTCGCTTCCCATCGATTCCCACACAGGTTTCCAACTCAGTTGGCAGCCATGTAGCTCATATCCAGATGGAGACATCTCCGCAGCAAGTTGCATAGTTAATGTAACAGACAAGGAAAGTGCCAAGTCGTACCGGCACCGAGGTATGAGCATGCTGACATTGTGATCTGTCTTCTCGGATTGTACTGCTAGCGCGGCTTTTCAGGTAGAGAACATTCTTTGTGACGCTTATTCTGCAAAACAGACACAGTGACTGAAACTATGCTGCACGGTATGATGTGGAACACGGCCTGCTCAGCTTTGTGCATTTTCCCTGTAGTCCGGTGTGTTTCTTGTTCTGTGTAAATGTGAAAGTTGATCTGTTTCGACCAATGGGCGAAATAATTTACTAAAGCAAGAATCGACTTTCCAGTAATGTCATGATTATTTTATCAAATCATGACGGAACATTTTCTCTCACACTCGCATATACATTTGTAGCTGAAAAGAGTCTCAGAAGTTAGATTCAGCTTTCCATTGATTTTTGTGTGGTTTGATGGGCTAACTTTATCTGTTGCAAAATTGACCTTGTAGTCGGGCATATCCCAGCTGCGATGCGAGCAGGACAGGGATCACAGAATGCTTTCCCTGTGAGTTTTCTTCTGTTGTTTTGCAGGAGCACAATTGAAAATGTATGAAAATAGATGGCACGATTTCGGGTGTTACCGTGGCCGAGAGGTCTAAGGCGCTGGAACCAGGTTCCAGTCTCGAAGGGGGCGTCGCTTCCAATCCCACCAGTGTCATTTCTGGTGTCAGTGGGTCAACAGCAAAGCTGTAGCGTGTTTAAGTGCCGTGTTCAAAGCAAACAAAAGAAAACCCAGAACTGGTGGGTTTGCTACTTGAAGAATTAACTGCGGCGTGGGAGAGTGCAGACTCTCTCAAAGGGATCAGTGTCCATGTTGTCATGATCGTGTTCGCCGCCCACACGATAAATCGTAGGCTCAAGCATCTCTACTGCTGCTGTTTTGTTCCAGACAAGTTGAGTTTTCACTGGAACCGAAGAGAGACTGTTATTTCATCGCTGCAGTGAAACAAAGTTCTACGGTGACTCGACTCGCCATTATTTTCAGTTTTGGCGAATGAGAAAATAATTCCAATGAACTTCGATGTCATATGTTCTTCAATTTCTCCCATTTCCTTCATTTCTGTCCTTGAGACGGCGAAAGGGAAAGTTAATCTAATCGAAAATGTGGTTGGTGAAATTCATATTTTTTGGCCCATTCTTTGTGTTCTTCCTTTCTCTCTTTTCAGCACTTTCTGGGAAGTGGCGGTGCACTAAGGTTCCAGGATGTTTGCAAGAGCAGATTGGAATTACCCTGCTGTTACTTGTGAGATTAGTATATGGCTCATGTGCCTGGTTGTGCCAGCCAGAACCTACCCTCGTCTTTCCTGACCCTCTCCGCTCCTCGATATCAACTACCCCTTCATCCTCCACACATTCTCTGGTGGGTGCTGTTGCCAGGCTGTTTTGTCTGTCAATTTCACTGTCCATCTTCCACCCCCCGGAACCAGCATCAACATATCCTCCACTCATGGACTCACATCTCGAGCTCAACTCCCCACTAACCATGACTGGCAGATACGTAGTCAGACCAGAGGGTGTTGCAACAGATGTGCAATTCAGCGCAGAGGAGGCCACACTGGCCTGCAAATCCCTTTATAATTAAGAATACGTGGCACCTCAAAGATCTCACAACCATGATAGGGCGTGCCGCACAACCAACAATACATTTCACACGCTTTGGGCAAGACACGGACCCCTTAGTAGAGCTTACACTGATTGGACAGGGCGAGTTTTGTGTGCGCTGTGCCCCCGAATTACTACAAGCTACTTTTACAAAACAAGGCACAGGCGCTGCCTCCTTCTCCGAGAGCCAACCGTTATTAGCTGATCTCCCATAAACACTGTGGGCACAGCAATAGAACCATGCAGGCCAGCTATTGTCCTCCCAAACACATACAGTTACTCTCATACAGGGAGCAATCCTGCCATCAACAGAACACCCGTATCACCCGCAGCAGTATTGGGAATCTAATCAGTTATTGAATCACCTTTTCACCAAGGAATCCTCGTGCCCACAACCAGCCCATGTAACGCTCCCTTCCTTCCTATCCCGAAGCTTGGAAGACCATGAAAATGGCACTTTGTACAAGATCTTAGGGCTATCAATGCCATTGTTGTTCCCACGAGTCCCGGACACAAATGCTATCCTGAACAGTATCCCCGCCTCCTCCAGTTGATATTCCTGTAATCGACCTTTGCTCAGCCTCATTCTCCATTAAGTTGCCCCCTGAACCTTTATGTTTTTTACATATGGCGGCTGCCAAAATACATAGACCGGTTTCCCTAAGGGTATTCGGATAGCCCCACAGTATATGCTGCTGCAGTTTTCCTCACCCTGTCCACACTTCACCTACCAGGCCACAGCACCTTCCTCCAATTTGCGGATGGCCTGCTATTGGCTTCCACCTCCGCTACTGCATGCAAGCAGTTTACGGTGGTCTTGCTCCGCAGTCTGGCACAGGATGTGCATAGGATGTCTTTCAAGAAAATGTAGTTGTGTCAGCAAAATGTCTAATATCTGGGGTGCAATCTTTCCTATGGCCTCAGAGCACTATCCATGGAGCAATTAGCTGTCATCACCCAGATTCCCCCGACTGTCACAAACAGGCAGCTCCAAGTGTTTCCGAGGCTGGTAAACTACTGCAGGCCCTGGATTCCTGTCCATTGTGCTAATGATGCATCTCTGTGGGAGGCAGCGTCCCCTAAACAGCCAGCCAGAGTGAAGTGGACACCCAAAATGCAACGGGCATTCACTAACTGAAGCAACAACAGATCTTCACTCATGCTCTGGAGTCCCAGATTACTCACAGGCCTTCTATCTTAATGTAACCAAGTCAGAAGGGTTCACGTCTGGCATTTTAACACAGCTTCATGGGGATCTCCGTCGCCCTGTTGCGTTTTATAATGCTTAGTTACGAGAATGCCGCATGTTTGTGCACGGTGGAAGCAGCCACAGTAACAGTGGATAAGGCCACCTTCATTGTGCTAGATCACCCGTGTATTGTTTTGGTTTCACTGTTACTCTCCCTGCTGCTTAATTCAACAGCAATACAACTCAGAGAACTGTTCATGAGGTCGCTTTATGATCTAGGCATACCTTTCCCTACACCGCGCCCTAGCTTTGAACCCCGCCACCCTAATTCCACTCACCTAACATGATTCTGCAGACAACCACAACTGCTTGGACCTGGTTTGGCATTCCTGACAAAGGGGTCCTGCCAGAAACGTTGATTTTCCTGCTTCTTGGATGCTGTCTTAACTGCTGTGCTTTTCAGCACTACTCTCATCTTGACTCTAATCTCCAGCATCTGCAGTCCTCACTTTTGACTGGTTCAGCAGGTGTCCTGACTGGTCTGAGAAAACCCGGACCAGATTCTTTTCACCAGAGGCTCTTCCTTCCGGCCATCAGACCAATACACATTAGCAGGTCATGTCATCTGCACCCCCTTCACCACTCTCGAATCAGCTGCATTATCAGATGGGGTGTCCACACAGGTGGCAGAGCTCTTTGGTCTCACCAGAGCCTGCCTCCTGGCACAGGGTAGCACAGCCAATGTCTACACAGACTTCAGATGTGTCTTTGGAGTCGTTCAGGACTTTCGCACAATATAGAAACAGAGGGTGTTCATCAGCTTAGCAGGGAGACCTCTCCAACATGCTGCACTCATTGCCAACATCCAACAAGCAGTCCTGCTACCTGCCGCTGTCACAATTATAAAATGTGACGCCAATATCTCTGCCACTGATCCCGTCACAAAAGTAAATGCCTCAGCTGATGCAACCACCCGGGAATCTGCACTACCCCTGGCCACTTTTGCCCTGCAGACCCCCAGGGTATTGAAACCGCCAGAATCCCCCGACTCTCTCGATGCAGTCCCAACAGATCAGCAAGCCGCCACGCCAGAAGAGAGGGCCCATGGGCCCGCATTGGTGCCGTACAATCACTGTTCTCACAGGTCCTTACCCACCCCTGCATCTTTTAACTGAAAGCCCACCTGCTCTTAATGGCCATGGTGGTACACGGAATCGGGCACACAGGCAAGATGCTGTCAGCCATTCTTGTTATGCAGCGGGAGTCGCTGCAGCTGCCCAAGCTCTGCTGTCACAGTGCCTCATCTTTCTACCGAAAAATGCAGGGAAGCTGATGGCCAAAAGTGACTACATGCCAGTTCCAGATGGTCCATTCACCCACCTGCTAATTGACCTTGCCCACATGCCTCAGAAGGAGGAATAAAAAATTGTCCGATTTATTGTCGACATGTTTTCAAAATGGGTAGAGTCATTCCCCGTCAAAAACAATGACGCCAGGGCAGTGGTAATGTGTATCCTGCAGGACGTTATTACATGAGTTTTATATCCCAGGGCATAAAGAAACATACGGGGGATGGTGCCCAATTCTCCGCGAAGCTCATTACTGCTGACTGTGACGCCCTTTGGATACCCTGGAGATGCCACATTCTGTACCACCCCCCCCCCCCCCCCGAGTCATCAGGAATTGTGGAGAGAATCAACAGCACCCTCAAAACCACCCTCCCCAAAATCACTCTGGACACAGGACTGGTTTGGCCTGACAGCCGGCCACTGGTGGTTCACACAGTAAGTGGACAGGGAAACCAAATGACGGATATAACACAATTTGAAGTGCTAATGGAATGATCCATGCCCACAGCCACCGGACACCCAAAACTAGCCAATGACACAGCGCTACTCTTAACACAGGAAACACGCTTAGATTACGTTCAAGCCATTAGTAGAAGGATCACTGTAAACCAAGATTTGCTAAAAGCTGCGATGAACTTGAGTGCTGCTTATCTTCCTGCTGGTGGAAACTGAATAAAGATTCGTGCACCTTGTGTCTTTCACTGTGTCTCAAACCTGCACACACACAACATGGGTGCTGAGGAAAAAATAAGCACTACTGCAGTTAGACAATAGTGTGGGGGTACAAAAAAAAACAAACAAAAGTAAAGCTGTCGTGTCCACACCACTGCAGGAACCACTTCACCCGTTTAAACTGGGCACTATATAATGAGACAGTCCCTGCCGAAAGATTCTCTCTCCCCGAGATGGAAAGGACCACTCTTGGTCTGTCTCACGACCACGACAGCTGTCACGCTCCAAGGGAGACCAGAATGCGACCCAGTGAAAGAGGGCTCCGCCCCCACAGAAGGACAACCAAGCAGAAGAGGATACAGTTCCAGACACCATAGAGGGATCCAGCTGCTCGCTGCACCCATTGGGATCATCACTCTTGGTCTGACCTGCACACCACCACTGATCAGTAACAGGGCACACAGAACAGGGCACTTAATCCATCGTGAGCCGTGGGTGAGCATTTTCTTTGACATGACCCACATTTGTGCCCACAGGTAAACCAGACCAGCTGCTGGGTCTGTGCCCGTATCCTTGAACATTCCCACGGGGGCATTCCCCATGGCGCAGTCCCTTTTAACACCACAGAGATGGCAGAATTGTGGCTGAAATTGGACAGGTCCCAGAGGTCACAATGCTCAGTCTACTAACCTGACCGGTCATTCATGTGGCTAATGGCTCAGACTACTGGAAATCCGCAGGATACCACCTAGACAGATTCACAGGATGGTTCTACGCAGCCCAGAACCTCACACATGAACACCCAACCTTGACCATCACTGACACCACCGCACTGGGGTCACGCAGAGAAACCATGTACCTAACGGGATGCCAGCCATCCGCATGGGTGGCTGTGTGGAACTGATGCACTAACTCACTGCTCTTGACCCCTGCAGCACTCTGGTCTGTAGCAGAGTGTAGCATCCTGGATTTATGTGGCCACAACATGTTTGCCCACAATTCCATTTTCAATAATATTTGGACAGGAACCCAAACCTACCACCTAAAAACATACAGTGACACATATTTTGTCTGCTGCCACAAGGCATACCCCGGCTGGCATTGTCATGGGCTGGCACGTGGTATGTGGTACCACTCCATTACCACTCCAAGCCGTCTCCCTTCCAGAAGCTTATTCCCACAAAAAACGCACCCTCACTCCCCTAGACGAGATAGACCCCCCCCCCCCCCCCCCACCGTTTTTGTGTCCACTTACGAAACCCTGCGCCTCGACATAGAGGCACATCAACTGGCCACCACGCTAGAGGAGATAACATGCTACGGCTGAAGTGCTTTCCCAGCTGAATTCAGAGGTTGTCGCCATTCGTACTGTCGCCTTACAAAACAGAATAACCCAGAATACTAGCTGGCCACAAAAGGGGCACTAGTGTCTTCATTGGCACAGACTGCTGTACCTACATCCCTGACCCCAGCGAAAATATAACGGACGTGACACACCGCTTTCCATAGGCTGCTGCTGCTCCAAATGAACCGGAGTCCCACTGGGACCTGTGGATCTTGGCAACCTCCTGGCTTGGCTCACGGGACACTGAACTGATATCCCGTATTGCGGTTGTGGGTACCATTATCCTGGTTATGGGCCTCCGTTTGAGCTACTGCCGGTTTTGTACAGCACTGTTACACCTGCCCTCCTCACAACCCAGCTTTTACAAGTTCACTGGAGAGAGATTCCCTCCCCTGACACAAATTACCCTCGGTCAGATTCAGACACGGACTACTACCTCTCTGACATCAAATACCCACCACCTGATAGCCTCCCCCGTCCGGGATACTTTGCACTTCTTCAAAATGCTTTGAATAAAAGAAGGGCAAACTTTGGGAGAAAATCTGCTACACTGCCCACCCACAGCAGAACTACATAAAAAACACAGAAGCATGTCCGCAAAACATAGAAATCATGCCTGCCAACACACACAGAACACAGCCACAATGCCTCAGTTTTGGCCAAACAGGCGGATATAGAATCCAGATATTCTAATCTACTCCCAGACCAGATAATACACTTCTCAAACAGCTTTCACAGTACGCTGCTAGCCTCGATCATCTCTTCAGTCCTAATACCCTAAGCACAAGTTCGTTTCCCATATAAACCGAAGGCGCATAAACAAAGAGGCAGACTGAGAGACCCCGGAAGACTTTGCTCCCAGGAGGAGCACAATGGACAGAACTGAAAGCCAGGAAAATGATCATTTACATATACTGGTGCAGACAGGAAATACTCGAGAAGACATTCTCACCTATTCAAGGAGATGGCTGGAATATCCAGTCTCAATTACAAATGAATTATTACTGTCAAACGTTTGTTTAAATTCCATTCAGTTTATTCTTGTTTTAATCGCTGTACAATTTTCACCACTGTACTGTTACTGCTTTACAATTGTCACCTTTGTGATGTACCCACATGAAATCTGTCTGCACCCACTACTCATGGGAGAATATTCTCGCAATCTGTGAGGAGAATCCATTTTTTGTGTCAGCCTGGTCAATTTCTTTTCCACAATGTCAATTTGCCAGCTTCGTATCTGGTCTCTGATCCATTGGAATGAATTTCTCTGACACCATGTGATCGTGAATTGCTTATGTTTTTACCCTGTTATCAGTCTCCCGTGTGGAATCTCGCTGAAACCCATATACAGTACATTATTTTCACTCCCCTCATTTAAAAATCTGATCACTTCCACAAAACATTTAATCGAATCTGTTAGACATCACCTCCTCGAACAAAACCATGCTGATTCCTTCATCAAATCTTGCCTGGACAAGTCGCAATTAATTCTCTCCTTCAGAGATTTCTACAAAAGTTTCCCGACCAATCCTGTGAGACTCACTTGGCTGTAATTCCCTGCTTTGTTTCTATCTGTCTTGTTAAAGAGTGGAACCTCATCAGTAGTCCCGCAGTCCTCGACCAACTCCCCTTTGGCCAAAGAGAATGGGAAACATTGGTCCGAACCCCTTAAATTGCTCTTTTTTCTCACAGAGCAACGTGAGATACAACTTCACCCTGAGATGGGGATTTGTCCATTTTAAGACTCTCAAACCTCCAGTATTGTCTCAGTCCCTAGAATGAAACTGATCAAGAACCTCTCAGTGCATCTTCCTGCATTCTATACAGATGTCTTCCCACAACAGGACTGTTCGCGAGCTGGATGTGTAAAGTGATTCATCCAGTTATCCTGTTTACAACTATACAGAACTGCACTGTCACACTGGAGGGAACACATTCACGTATTTTAACTGGAAAAAGACGCAGTTTTCAGCCTTTGCGCCTATAAACCCTTTATCGCTGATACCCAACGGCACATTGTTACAGTGAGAAAGCGTTTGAGTGTTCTCTATCTGTAAAATAAACAGTCACTTGATTACACCTCCCGCGTGGACTCTAATCCGTTCACATCTGAAATGAGGGCTGTTTTTCTCTCTGCTGTTCATCACATCCAGGAGAGAACTGCGGCAGAAATGATTGCTGTCATCATTGACCTAAGAAGTTGATGCCGATGGCTCACCTTGTAATGGGAACTATCCACAAGAGAACTTTTCAACAGGAACACAGTTCTGTCTTCTGTGCAGGGGATCATTGCACAAGCACATTATCAATCTTCTACCAGGTCATGCGCTGTCATTCTTCCTCGAACATTCACAGTATCCGACTCTAACCAGACCAAAACCAGATGGTGCTGGAAAAACTCAGCAGGTTTAGCAGCATCTAAAAAAAGAAATCAGAGATAACATTTCGATTCCAGTGACCATTCCGCAGAACTGACGATAGCTTGGAAAATGTTAGTCTATCTGCAGAAGATATAGTGGGGGTTGGAAGAGGGAAAGGAGTAAACGATAGGTGGGGATAGAGTTCAAATAGAGAGAAGAACAGTTGGACAAAGGAGTGGATGATGATCTGGCTAGCAGGGTGAATAGTTGTTAATGGAGACTGCTAGTAGCGAACCATATGTAATGTGTTATGGCAGGCTAGGTGACAACAAGGCCTGGCGTGTGTGATGGGGGATAGGACATGGGAGAATTCAGGCCCTAAAAGAAATTAAATTGATATGGGGCCTGGAAGGCTGCAGAATCCCCAAATAGAAACTGAGGTGGTGTGCTTCCAGCATGCGCTGAGGTTCGCTGTAACTCTTCTTGAAGACAGAACTTGGGTGTTCTGCAGTGTGGTCACCCAGTCCAAACTTCATTTCCCAAAATAGTGGAAACCACATTGCTAGCAGTGACTGCAGTAGAGTGGATTGTGTGAAGTGCAGTTCATGTGTTGCTTCACTTGGAACGTGTGTTGCGCCATTGGAAACAGAGGAGAGAAGACGTCAATGACAGGTAACGAGAGACAAGAAGCAAAAGGAGATATTATTAGAGAAATCATGAGGACAAGAAACCGAACAAAAACGCACTTCACCTGAATGCTCGTCGCATTTGTAACATGGTTGAAGAGCTTATGGCACAAATCAACACGAATGAAAATGTTTTAATTCACATGAGAGAGACACGGCAAAAGGATGGCCACGACTGCGAGTTAAATATCTAGGAGTACGAGATTACTTGGAAGGTCAGGCAGCAGCGTAAAAAAAAGTTGGAGTCTCTCTGTTATACAAGGCCGACATCAGGGCAGAGTGAAGAGACACTATAAGTTGGATGGAGAATGAGTTTGAATTAATTTGCGTGGTAACTAGAAATTCTATGAAGAAAAAGTCACTGATAGGCCAGCAAATAATAACATCACATTGGTGAATGCAATAAACAAAGAAATAAGCAATACCTGTAAAAATGGGTCGGCTATTATCATTATGGATTTTAATTTGCATGTAGCTTGGTCGAAGTAGCTCAGTCACAGTATATTTGAGGAGGAGTTCTTTCAGTGTACCCGTGATTGTCTTCTTGAACAGTATGCAATGGAACCAACGAGAGAGAAAGCAATCCTCGATCTGTTCCTGTGTAATGGAACAGAAATAATTAATAATCTCATAGTTAGGGATCACAGTATGGCACTCTTGGAACGAGTGATCACAGTATAGCAGAACTTAGAATTCAGATGGGGAGTGTGCAGATAAAATCCAATACCAGGGTCCTGTGCATGTACAAGGGGCACAACAATAGAACGAAAGAGCACCTGGCTAAAGTAGACAAAGGTTATTTGGTGGAACAGATATCGAGCAGTGGAGGACTTCCTAAAAAGATTTTTTTGTACAAGTGCTCAGCAAAAGTATATACCTGTGAAAAGGAAGGACTGCAAGAAAAGGGGTAATCTGCCCTGCATGTCTTAGGAAATAAGGGAGGCGATCAAAGCGAAAGAGAAGGCATACCAAGTGGCCAAGAACAGCATGAAACTGAAAAGGTGGGAAAACATTAAAGATAAACATGAGGAAAAATAACTAGCAAAGATTACAAAGACGGATAGCAAATGTTTCTATAAAAATATAAAACGAAAAAAGGTGGCTAAAGTAAAGGTTGGTCCTTTTGTGGGTGAGAAAGGCACATTTACGTATGCGATGTGATGAAATGGTCAAGGCATTGAACAGGTACTTTGTGTCAGTCTTCACAGTGGAGGATGCGATTAACATGCCAGTAAGTGGCAAAGAGAGAAATGTAGGTGAAGACCTGGAAACAAACATGATGACGGAAGAGGTAGTGTTAGGCAAGCTAATGGAGCTGAGGGTGGACAAGTCTCCTGGCCGTGAGGGAATGCATCTCAGGGTATTGAAGGAGATGGTGGGAGAAACAGCAAGTGCACTAGTGACAATTTTCAAATTCACTAGATGCGTGGCAGTGCCAGCAGATTGGAAAACAGCTGGTGTGACACCACTGTTTAAAAGGGAGGTGGATAAAAGATTGGGAATTATTGATCAGTTAGCTTAATTACTGCAGTGGGATGATGCTTGAGTGCATTATCAAGGAAGAAATAACAGGACATCTCGAGAGAAATTAGACAGATGTAACGTAGGTTCATGAAGGTTCAAGCAGAGATATTATGTTGCAGCTGTACAAGGTGCTGGTGAGGCTATCCTTGGTTTACAGTGTGCACTTTTGGTCCCCTTACTTGAGACCGGATGTACGGGAATGGTTGGGGGAGGGGTGCAGAGGAGGTTCACTAGGTTGATTCCGGAGTTGAGGGGGTTGGCCTATGAAGAGAGACTGCGTAGATTAGGATTATTTTCTTTGGAATTTAGAAAAATGAGGAGCGAGTCTTACTGAAACATGAAACATTGAACGGAATAGATGAGAGAGAATTATAAAGGATGCTTCCACTTGTGGGTGAAACTCGGACAAAAGGGCATAGCCACAGGATTAGAGGGAGCAGAGTTAGGACTGAGTTCAGAAGGACCTTCTTCACCCAGACGGATGTTCAAATATGGAATACCTTGCCCAGCGAAGAAGTTGACGCTAGTTCACTATTTTTTAAGCAAAGAGCGATACTTCTTTTCAACAATAAAGGAAAAAAGGGATACAGTGGGAGGGCATGTAAGCGGATTTGAGTCTTTAGAAATATCAGCAATGATGTCAATAAATGGCGGAGTCGGCTTGAAGGGTCGGACAGCCTTCTCCTGCTCGGGTTTTTAGGTTCGATGCATTTATGTGTCACAAAAGCAGATATGCAGGGGGAAGACTACATGGGGCGTGTTGGGAGAGGTGTTGAGAGTGAAAACACAGTGCAAAGAGTTTCCTGTCGGGAATGGTCCCTGTGCTTGGTGGACAGGGACTGGAGAGGGATATAAGTTTGATGATGGCATCTCGCTAGAGGTGGTCGAAATTTTTTTTTTAAATCGATGTTCACTTGAATCACTACTGTAAATTCATTAGCCAACTTTTATAGGTGTGCAATTGAGAGCTTTATGTCTGGATGTATCACTACCTGGTATGGCATCTGTACCATTCAAGATCGGAGACGGTTACAGCGAGTGGTGAACTAGGCACAAACACAAAGGCCAACCTATTATATGTTTGCATATTACTGATACATATTTGCTACTTAACACTGCGATCTGCTTGTATTGATCGCAAGGTAAAGCTTTTCACTGTGCCTCAGTACAAGTGACAATAAATTCAATTCAATTCAATTGTGGAATGTCGACGAAATGGATTTTCGTAGCAGCTTGTGGTGGAGCCAAGTAGGGATCAGGCAGTACTGGATTTAGAGATGTGCAATGACGCAGACGTGACAAGGGAGCTAAAGATGAAGGAACCCTTAGGAAGTAGTGATGATAATATGATTGAATTTACTCTGCAATTTGAGAGGGAGAATATTCAATCAGAGGTAACCGTACTAAAGTTGAATGAAGGCTATTACAGAGGCATGAGGGAGTGGGGTGGTTGGATGAAATTGGTGGGGAGAGGAGACTAGCAAGAAAGGAGGAAAGTGGAAATGCAATGGCAGGACTGTCTGAGCGTAATTCAGCAGACACATCCGAGATACATCCTGTGAAAAATGAGGCATGGTGCATGGTGGATGAGGCAACCATGACTGACTGAGGAAGTCATTGATAGCATAAAAGCAAAAGAGAAAACATATAATAGAACGAAGGGCAGTGGATAATCAGAGGATTGGGAAGCTCACAAAGACCCACAAAGGGCAACAACAAAACAAATGAGAAGGGAGAAGATTAAATGTAAGCTAACTACTAACATAAAGAAAGACTGTAGTTGTTTCTTTATTCAAATAAACGCAAAACAGAGATAGAAGTGGACAATGGGACACTGGAAAATGACACTTGACAGAAAAGAGTGGGGAACAAGGAAATGGTTGAGAAACTGAAAAAAATTATATTGTGCCGGTCTTCACAGTGGAAGACATGAGTTATACCCAAACATACAAGAGAATTGGGGAACAGATGTGAGTCTAGTGGCCATCACTGAGAAAGTGCAAGAAACACTGAATGGCCTGAAGTTGGATAAATCATCTGGATCAGATGGAGTGCCCTGCAGGGATCTAAGGTAGAAAACTGAAGAAATAGTGGATACGTTAGTGGAGAGCTTTCTGGACTCGGTAGAATCAGGAAGGGTGCTGCAGGGCTGAAAAATCACAAACATGATAAGCTATTTTAAAAAGAAACAACACCGATGCTGCAAATTACAGACGAATCAGCCGAATCTTGGTTGTGGATAATACCCTGGAATCCATTGCGTTGGAAGAAATTTCTGAATACTTGGAAGTGCATGTTAAAATAAGGCAAAGTCAGCATGGGTTCAACAAGGGGAGGCTATGCTTGACAAATCTGCTAGAATTCCTCTTTGAGGAAATAACGAGGAAGGTAGACCAAGGAGAGCCATTGGATGTTATGTGTCTGGACTTTATGAAGGCCTTTGATATTTGCCGCGCAGGAGGCTACTGAATAAGATAAGAGACCATGGTGTCAGAGGCAAGGTGCCTTTGCAGGACACAAAGCAGTGATTGGGAACAAAAGGATCCTTCTCAGGATAACAGCTGGTGACAACTGGCCTTCCTCAAGGCTGTATTGTGACCAAAACTTTTCATTTTCTCCATTAGCGATCTAGATAAAGTATCTGAGGGTAACGCGTGTCAATTTGCAGACAATGCAAAGGTCGGAGGACAGGTCGTATTGAGGAGGCGAGGATACTGCAGAAGGATATGGACATGTAGGGAGCGTCGGAAAATAAATGGCAGATAGAGCAAACTGTGGGAAGTGTGAGGTGATGCACTTTGGTAGGAAGAATAAAGATTCGGACTATTGTCTAAATGGGGCGAAAGTTCACATCTCTGGTGTGAAAAAATGCTTGGGAGTTTTAGCCCAGGATTCTCTCAAGATGAACTTGTAGGTTGAATCTGTAGTTTGGAAGACAATTGCAATGATGACATTTTTTGGGGAAAATTTGAATATAAAAGCAGGGATGCACTTCTGAGACTCTATAAGGGTCTGTTCAGACCACATCTGGATTACTGTGCGCACGTTTGGTCCTCAAATTTTAGGAAGGATGCAATGGTCCTGGAGTGTGCTCAGAGGTGATTCACGATTATGGTCCAAGGAGTGAAAAGGTTGACACATAAGGAACGTTTGAGGAATCTGGGTATATACTCGACGATGTTTAGAAGGATAAGGGGAAATCTAATTGGTACTTATAGAATCGTGATTATCCTGGATAGAGTGGATGCTGTGAAGGTGTTTACATTTTTAGTAGAGACTAGAATGCAAAGGCACAGCCTTGGAGAAAAGGGAAGACATTTGAGAGCACTACTAAGAGACACTAATTCAGCCACAGAGTGGTGAATGTATGGGATTCATTGCCAGATAAGGCTGTGGAAGCTAGGTCTTTGATTACATGTAAGACTGAGATATGTAGCAGCGTGGTTTTCAAGGGGATCAAGGTTTTTGGTGCGAAAGCTTGAGAACTGGGTTTAGAAAGATATCTACCATGATTTAATGGCAGAGCATACTCACTGCGCTGAATGGTTTAATTTCTGCTCTATTGTCTTATGGACTTATGCATCGAATGACCTCCATCTGCAAGTTCCCCGCCAAGGGACGTGCCAGCCTGACTTGGAGCATTGTCAGCAAAGATCTGATTGAGTGCTGATCCAGACTTGATGGGCCAAATGGTCTATTTCTGCCCTCCATCTTCTATTTTATCATGTTTCTGAAAAAAAAAATGATTACTGCAATAACTAGACTTGTGGCCGGTCCTCTGACTCTTCTTTGAACAGGCAGTCGCTAAAGTTCCAGCGTCATTTCCCTGCTCTTATAATCCCACCTGCGGTCAAGAACGGAAAGTATCTCTTACCCCGCGAGACCACTTGATCCCTTCTACAATCACCTTCAAAAATTCGTGAATGCCTACTCGAATTTCTCTTTTATGACTGTAAACCACTCAGTGTTCACACGTTTATCATTGTTCCTCCCCAAATTCATTATCACACACTTCACTGGATTGAATTCCTTTCAGTACATTTTC
The DNA here is from genome assembly GCF_037043375.1 of Chiloscyllium plagiosum. Taxonomy (NCBI): domain Eukaryota; kingdom Metazoa; phylum Chordata; class Chondrichthyes; order Orectolobiformes; family Hemiscylliidae; genus Chiloscyllium; species Chiloscyllium plagiosum. The sequence goes on along the minus strand of NW_028270152.1, from coordinate 85,889,930 downwards.
TTGCTAATTGTTTCCAATCTCCCTGCAGTCTACGGCTGTCTTCCTCATGGTTAACTACATGACTAATTGTTACAAGATTTGCAAACTGCTAAATGATGGCCACGACAAATAAGTATGAATTATTCACCTATATGAGAAAACAATGGAACTCTTAGAAGCCATGGTTCATAAGCTTGCAGAAGACAGCAGAATTGGAGACTGTAAGAAGGTGATCTCAGATTCCAGAAGGATCTTAATCCAATGCGTCTTTGGGCTGAAAAATGTCACATGGAGTTCAATCTGGATAAATGGAAGGTATTGCATTTTGCTACATCAAATAAGAGTAGGGCTGATACAATTAGTGATTGGGAGTTGCATCGTGTAGTGGAACACGGAGGCCAGGAATGCAAGTTCATAATTCTTTTTAGTTTGCTTCATATATTGACAGAATGGTTAAAAATCGTCATTTTGCCTTCGTTGCTCAGTCCATTTAGCGTAGGAGTTGGTATGTTATGTTGAAGTTGAATAGGACATTGTGTAAGGCCTCTTCTGGAATACTATGTCCAGTTTTTGCCGCCTAGTAATAGCAAGGAAATTATTCAGCTGGAGTAGGTTTAGAACAGTTATACCAGCGTTTGGCTAGTGGGGAAGGTTTGAGTTATAACGAAAGGCTGGATAGGCTGAGAATATTTTCACTCGAGCACTGGAGGTTGAAAGGCCACCTGATAGAAATTTATAAATTATTGAGAGTCCGGCTAGAGTTAAACTGTCTTTTCTCCAAGGAGGGTTACTTCAAGACGAGAGGGCAAATGTTTAAAGTGAAAAGCGGGATTTAAAATAAGACATGAGAGGCTTTTTTAAACAGAGGATGGTTGATGTGTGCAATTCACTTCCTGAGGCAGTGGTGAATGAAAGTATATTTACAATATTTACAGGATATTTGGATCAATAAATTAATTAGAAATTATCAATGGGATTAACAAAAGCTATTCATTCATGCCAAATCCATTTTATATTGCCTCGGGGGAAGTTCAGAATCAACCACGATATTATTGATCTGGCGTCACATGCCAGCCAGACCAGATAAGTATGGCAGTTTCCTTCCCTATCAGGCATTAATGAATCAGATCTACAACAACTGATTCAACGTCATCATTAGACTCTGCAACTCTAGGTATTTATTGAAATAAAATTCCAGCATCTGCCATGCCAGGATTTGAACCCGTGTCCACAGAGTTATATCTGGACATTCATATTAACAATGCAGTAATAATATCACAATGGCATTATTAACCCTCAGCAGTTACAAGAGCCGTCAGATGCGACTCGTTTAGTTTGGCATTATGTTTTTATGAGCTTGTAGGACTGAAAGGCCTGTTTTCATGCTGTGTGAGTCTATGACTTTGACGCTATGAAACTGGCAGCTGGTTTGGATTAACAGTAGCGTTGACAGTTTAATTGATCTCCTTCTGGGATATGTAATCTTGCTGGTAAATCTGGAGGTTCTTCTGCTCATTGTGCTCGTCCCACACACGGGACTGTTGAATAGTCTGTCCCCAGTTTGACTGAGTAGATGAGTTTCCACTTCAGTAGGTAATTGAATCCCGCATTGCCCTGGTTTCTCTGTGATATCGATGTCCTTGTATCTACACAGGGTGAACGATATGGTTCAAATCATGTCCAGGCAGACGCAAGTCCCGATGTCTATGTTGTGAATATGTCTTTATTCTTCCCGATACACCTACAGGGTGTGGATGTCGCTGGTTAGGACAGCATTTGTTGTTTATCCTGATTCGCTGCTGTCTCGCTGCACGAGAGACATGGATTCGATCCCAAACTCGTGTGACTGTGTGCAGTTTGCACATTCTCTCTTTGCTTGTTTCCTCCCACAGTCTGAAGGTGTGCAGGTAACTGGGATCAGCCATGGGAAATGAAGGGGAACGGAATAGGCATGGAGTGTGCGTCTGATAGGAAGTGCTTCGGAGTGATGGTGTCGACTGGAAGGGCCGAATGACCTGCATTCCCACACGGTCGTCATTGTCGGATTAAGGGTCTTGTATGTTGTTCAGGTCCTGGAGTCACAAGTAGGCAGGATTGGGTAAAGATGGTAGCATCCTCTACATAAGGGACATGCATGAATGGGATTGCAGGAAATTAAAGGCATGTTCTCTGTTCCTGAGGTCAGGCTTCCATTCCAGGTTTTATTCGTCGAACTTTAACATTACCAGTTCCGTGTGTGAGTCCCCAAGGATGACTAGTTTATTATAAAACCACAACACCACCTTCTCCAGGTTGCAGTATTTATTGGGAACAAGAAGCTGATTCTGAGCTGATGCGAGCAAAGGCAGATGCGACTGCCAATATCAAAAACACTGATCCAAACAGAAAAATGAAATTTCGAACCTTGCCACCCCAAAGGTAAAGGCTCCACACGCTTTAGATGCGCCAATCGGCTGTCTCAGCAATATGGACTGTTTGTGGTTATAATATTACAAATGGGGGAAAGTATTCCCTTCCAGGAGCTGTCCCAAACTTTTGACCAGGAGCTGTCCCAAACTCGGAAATGCATGCGCCTCTCTCTCGTCATTCCATCCCAATTTCCAATTGGATCTTCGTGGCTGCTTTACGGAGTTTGTCTGATTCTGGGTCTGGAACTGGGACTATGTGTGATTGCATGCAGCAGTTGGTACTGCCTTGTGTGGCCGATGTTCAACTATAATGCTATTGAAACATACGTTTCAACAATATTCTGCACTCACCCAAGAGTTTGGAGTGTTTCATTAATTCCATTCTCCCGTACTCTGATTCATGGAATCTCCACAGCCTCTGGGGACGCTAAAGTTAAAGATTCGGTTCATTCTGCGTTCCCACATGCCTGTCGCTAAGTCCTGATATTGTACATTATTCCTGACATTTCCTCTGCTACCATACTGTTTGCAGCTTACAAGCGTAGTCTGTTGAATGCTGCAACAGTTTAGTAGTTCGTATTCTGCGTTGTGATTGCAGTGACCTAGAATCCACATCATGGCGGTCAGTTCTCTCAAAGTTTTACTTTTGGTGAAACATGGGAAGAAATTAATCGTTTTTACATGATAATATTCTCCGAGGTGATGATCTGTTTTCCATCGAACTTTGTTCTCTGATATTTCTGCGTTTCATGTATCAGGATTTAAACCCAAATGTTCTCGAAGATGTCTCTCCCTCGCTCTCTCCCGAGCTATCTTTTCCGTCCCTCGTCCCATTTGACTGAGGCATTGCACAATCTAACATACACTTTCACGTTGATACCATCCAGTCTGTGCCGTTGCACTCACTGTTGCTGGATGACCATGCCCCAATCTCTTCATTGGCACCTTCAAATCTTTCGATCCGTTTGGATATCGTGGCTGTGAGGTCAATTCTCTTTTAGCAGCTTTTACTGACATGGACCAGAGATTATTGGATCGTGAAGCTCAATAAAAGGGCATAGGGAATAACTGGGGAAAAGAGACTCTTTTGGAAAAGATCCCCCATGAGGGCTTTCTGCGATAGCCTAGTGGTCTTATTGCTGGATTGTTAACACAGTAAAGCCAGGTAATGTTCTGTGGAGACGGGTTGGATTCCAACACACCACGACGATGGTAATATGTGAATGGAATAAATGGCTAGAATTAAGAATACGTTGTCTGAAAAACCCATCTGTTTTACTGACGTCCTTGAGGGAAGGAAACTACCGTTCTTATCTGGTCTGGCGTTCACGTGACTCCAAACCGGAAGGCAATAAATGCTGCAGAGCTACCCCCGATGCTGTTACAGAATGGAAATATGTTCATTCGGCTCATTGCTAGAATTCTCCAGGGATGAGTTCGCAGTGGGAAAGCTGCAGGAGAGATTCACTTGGATAGTATTTGGGCAGAAGAGTTTCAGTCATGAAGGGTGACAGGACAAACTGGGGTTGTTTGCCACCGTGCAGAGGAATTTGTGAGAGGTATAGATAAGGTAGACTGAAGAAGCGTTTACCATCGATGGAAAGAACGATCACAGGGGGCCAGAAATTTGATGAGAGAGACAGAAAGGTTTTAGTAGATGTGTAGAAAAGCGGTATAGGCCGAAGGGTGTTCGAATTTGGAACACACTGTCTGTAAGGGTCAGAGAGGCAGCAACCCTTATAACCTGAAAGAATATTCAGATGTGAATATGTTCTGCAAATACCTGTAAGGCTATGGGCTAAACCATTCGGGTGGTTAAGCTGTTATTTTTGACAAATGCAACCACAACGGGCTGAAGTGTCTCCTTTGAAACTGTTGTCCTCGGTAGTATAGTGGTTAGTGTCGCCATATGTTATGTGGGAGATAGGAGCTCAATTCCTCGCTGGGACACGGTAAATGTTTTAAAACTGTCGCTCCGTTTCCAAGTGCGGGTTATTAATGTCTGTCCTTCCATTCTCCATGGGACATTTCGCAGGAAGGTCAGTGCTGTCTGAATCAGCGTGGGGAAGGATTGCAGCTCCAGGCGAGAGAGAGTGTCAGTGAAAGTGCAAACACGTGACTTCTGCAACCTGTACCTTGTGTCTGTATTGGAATCTAAACCATTTAATAGAAAGAAGAAGGAAGCTGAAGAAGAAACAGGGTAAACCAATTCAGATGTGAGCGCAGAAACATTTTCTGCAGCATCATGAGGAAAACTGACAAACGACTTTGAGAAAGAGTTTGTCTTTCAGAATTGTTAGTTCACAGAAATATTTTTGTTCCACTTAAGCCCTTAAGAAATTGAATAACAATTTACCTAAAGATTTGAAATGTTAGAACACACCAGGCTATGAGTCACGTGATGGAAACTGTGTTTCCAAGCCAGATGTTTGATGACTGATAATGATACAATAGGCTGAAGGGCCTCTCGCCATGCTCTAAAAAACTCAAAAACTGTCATTTTTCGACTGGACAAAATAGGCAAAAACAAAGTCATCAAGAAAGGTTCCAAGCATTGCATATGGCTTCCTTGGTGCGAAAGTGCTGAAATTCAGCTGTCTCATTGCTATTTCCCAATTTGATTTCCAGTCAGGGAAAAATTATTTGTTGTTGCTTATGAAAATCTTAAATTGAACATGAGTTCCTGACATTACAAAACAGCAAAGGTCGCAGTTCTCTCAGAGTCAGTGAGAATTTCATATCGGAGATGAAATCAAATGGGAAGAAACGCTGAAATCAGTTGCCTTTGCCTGCTCAGACTCAGTACTACAAAAATGATCCTTACTGAAGCATACAGGTTTTTTTCAAGGATTTAATAATTTGAATGCAGAAAGTTTGGTTCTGTGACCAGAGCACCTCATATCGAATGACTTGGACATGCCGGTTTTGGACTGGGGTATGCAAATTTGAAAATCACACAACACCAGGTTATAGTCCAACAGGCTTAATTGGCAGTACTAGCTTTCGGAGCGCTGCTCACTCATCAGGTGATTGTGGAGTACACAGTTGTAAGTCACAGAATTTGTAGCATAAGTTTACAGTGTGATGTAACTGAAATTATACATTGAAAAATACCTTGATTGTTTGGTAAGTCTCCGATCTGTTAGAATGACCATGTTAGCTTCACTTCTTTCATATGTAAAGTGCAAAACTTGTTATTTTAAAGTTTCATTCTCAGGTGAAATTTAACAACTGGTGTCTGCCCCCGTGTTCTGCTGTCTGTTCCATAATGTTCAAAGTGATTCTAACTTATAAACATGAGTTACCAGAGAATTCCATGGATTCATGCAGTTTTTGAGCAAAGTACACTGTAACTCTGCAAGTACAAATTCACCCCAGAAACGTGTGTGTGTGTGTGTGTGTGTGTATGTGGAGGTGGGTTTCTGTTTGTAGATAGGGCAATGGGATCGCCTGTACTGTGACATGAACCCAAGTACCCGGCTGAGGCCATTCCCATGGGTTCTGACTTTAGCTATCAGCCTCTGCGTGGGCACTTTTAGCTGCTGCCTGTTCCAAAGCCCGCCCTGGAGGATTGACACCCGAAGGTCCGAGGTCGAATGTCCTGGACCACTGAAGTGCTCTCCACCTGGGAAGGGGCATACCTGTCAGCTGATTGATGTGCAGTGCCCATTCCGTTGCTGTAGCCTCTGCTCGGTTTCACCAATGCACCATGCCTTAAAGCATCCTTGCCTGCAGCGTGTTGTTTTTTTTTCAGATTAGCGTCAGTCTAAACATTATGGCACGGACACAGCACACAGGGACTAACATTGTCAACAATTTATCTCTGATGACACTAATTGGTAAAGTTCACCTGATAATGTAATTGTTAAAAGAAAGTTTTTCGATTTACATAAGAAAAAAGTGAACCTAACATAGTCATTCTAACAGATGGAAGATTTAACAAACAATCAAGGTATTTTTCAAAGTATAATTTCAGTGACATTACACTGTAACTTTTTGCTATGAATTCTGTATCTTACAACTGTGTACTCCACAGCCACCTGATGAAGGAACAGCTTTCTAAAAGCCATTGCTTCCATTAAACCTGTTGGACTATGACCTGGTGTTGTGTGATTTTTAACTTTGTATTAGAATGCGGATCCCACAATTAAAATAGAGATGAAGAAGCATTTATTCTCTCAGACAGTTCTGTATCAGTGGACTTTCTTTTAGCAGAAGGTTGTAGAGGAAGTGTCATTAGGTGTAATGAGGCTGAGATCTGCAGATCTTCAAACAGCAAAGACATCAAGCGTTTTGGGGAAAGGCAAGAAAGTGCAGTTCAAGGTTATCAGATGAGATATGAAACCATTCAATAGCGGAGCAGACTTCATGGTCTGAATGGTGTTCCTAAAATTGTTGGCCTTAATATGAAGCTGCAAGCCGACCTGAGTAAAACGTGCCAAGTTTTTAAAAAAAGCGTGGTCCCCCGGAACACTGAGCCGACGTGAAATGTACAAAGAACAACACACAAAGGGCAGACAATATTGGATAATTGATCCGTAGTGATCAGTATACCAAGGTAAACAGCAAAACCGACATTCAATATCTACATTGAACCTGGCTCCACGAGGCATTTTGTTAACTCTCACAAACCACTATTCCCCTTCCGTTTTCCTGACGCCCCCTCCGTTCTTGTTTTAACTGATTGAACGTCAGGCAATTGCAGATGACATTGCTGATGTGGAACCGTAGCATATAGAACATAGAACATTACAGCGCAGTACAGGCCCTTCGGCCCTCGATGTTGCGAATCCCCGTCATACTAATCTGAAGTCCATCCCATATACACTATTCCATGTACGTCCATATGCCTCTCCAATGATGACTTTAATGTACTTAATCTTGGCAAATCTACTACCGTTGCAGGCAAAGCATTCCATACCCTAACTACTCTCTGAGTAAAGAAACTACCTCTGACATCTGTCTTATACCCATCTCCCCTCACTTTAAAGTTGTGTCCCCTCGTGTTTGCCGTCCCCATAATTGGAACAAGGCTCTCCCTGTCCACCCTATCTAACCCTCTGATTTTCTTGTATGTTTCCATTAAGTCATCTCTCAATCTTCTTCTCTCTAACGAGAGCAGCCTCAAGGCCCTCAGTCTTTCCTCGTAAGGCATTCCTTTCATCCCAGGCAACATCCTAGAAAATCTCCTCTGCACCCTTTCCAAAGCTTCAACATCCTTCCTATAATGCGGTGACCAGAACTGTTCACAATACTCCAAATGTGGCCGTACCAGAATTGTGTATAGCTGCAGCATAACCTCCTGATTCAGGAACTCAATCCCTCTATTAATAAAGGCCAAATCACTGTATGCCTTCTTAACAACCCTGTCAATCTGGGTGGCAACTTTCAGGGATTTGTGTACACGGACACCGAGATCTCTCTGTTCATCTGCACTCCCAAGAATCTTATTATTAGCCCAAAACTTTGCATTCTGATTACTCCGTCCAAAGTGTATCACCTCACACTTGTCCACATTAAACTCCATTTGCCACCTCTCAGCCCAACTCTGCAGCCTATCTATGTCTCTCTGCAACCTACTACAGCCTTCGTCACTATCCACAACTCTACCGACCGTAGTGTCGTCCTCAAATTTACTAATCCACCCTTCTAAGCCCTCATCCAGGTCATTTATAAAAATGACAAACAGCAGTGGACCCAACACCGACCCTTGCGGAACGCCGCTAGTAACTGGACACCAAGATCAACATGGAGGAGAAGGTGAGGACTGCAGATGCTGGAGATCAGAGCTGAAAATATGTTGGTGGAAAAGCGCAGCAGGTCAGGCAGCATCCAAGGAACAGGAGAATCGACGTTTCGGGCATAAGCTCTTCCTGAAGAAGGGCTTATGCCCGAAACGTCGATTCTCCTGTTCCTTGGATGCTGCCTGACCTGCTGCGCTTTTCCAGCAACACATTTTCAGCTCAACCAAGATGAACATGTTACATCAACTACAACCCTCTGTTTTCTTTCAGAGGGTCAATTACTGAATCAAACTGCTATGTCTCTCACAATCCCATTCCTCCGCATTTTGTACAATAGCCTACTGTGGGGAACCTTATCGAATGCCTTGCTGAAATCCATGTACACCACATCAACCTGTTTACTCTCATCTACTGTTTGGCCACTTTGTCAAAAAACTCAATAAGATTCTTTGGGCACGACCTACCCTTTACAAAACCGTGCTGACTGTCCCTGATCAGATTATTATTTTTTAGATGATTATAAATCCATTCTCTTATAACCTTTTCCAACGCTTTACCAACAAATGAAGTGAGACTCACTGGTCTGTAATTACCAGGGTTGTCTCTACTACCCTGCTTGAACAAGGGGACCACATTTGCTATCATCCAGTCCTCAGGCACTATTCCTGTAGACGATGACTTCTAGATCAATGCCACAGCCTCGGCAAACTCTTCCCTTGCTTCCCAGAGGATCCTAGGATAGATCCCATCCGACCCGGAGGAATTATCTATTTTCACACACTGCAGTATTTCTAATACCTCTTCCTTGTGAACTTCGATCTCTTCTAGTCTAGATGCAAGTATCTCTGCATCTTCCTCGTCAACATTTTCATTTTCTATAGTGAATACTGTCGAAGAATTTACTGTTTCCCCATGTCTCCTCTGACTCCACACACAACTTCCACTATTATTCTTGATTGGCCCTAATTTAACTCTCGTCATTCTTTTATTCTTGACATACCTATGGAAAGCCTCAGGGTTAACCCTGATCCTATCCGCCAACAACTTCTCATGTCTCCTCCTGGCTCTCATGTCTCCTCTTGGCTCTTCTGAGCTCTCTTTTTAGGTCATGCACGGAAACGATTCTGTCTGCTGCGCAACATCATTCTGCTTCGAAAAATCAGGCAGTATTTCATATTGATTACTGAAAACGTTAACATTTAACAAACCATTTCAGTTAAAGCATTGAATCCTCATCACTATACTACCAGGGAAGATTTCTGTTAACACCACCCTGGACACCATGAGATTCGTCATTCTATACTCCCATCCTTCTGTGCATGACCTCTCGGCTCTATTCCGGTCTTGTTGGTTGGTTTACAATGCTGAGGCTATCCAATCATCTTTGCATTTCAGTTTCTAATGTACGAGACCTTCTCTCTGAGCTGGCAATGTGCTGGCTCAGTGGTGATAACACTGGCCTTGTAAACTAGAAAAGTGCTTGAAATAGACCACTCTTGTTTTTCATTCCAAGAACTTGAGCAAAACCGATAGGAAGGACAGGAAATAGCGGGCGTGAGCAATGATCAATTCTGACAGCAAGAACGAGGTGAGGCAGTACAAACTACAGATTGAAGGGGAAACAATGGGCAAGGAACACTGGTGCTGGAGGGGCTGAATGCTTCCTTTCATTGCTGTAACTAGACACTGGTGTTGAAGTCTAAAATGGGACAATATGAGCCAAGTCCGTGAAATCTTACTTTCTGCTTGTTTTCTCCCGAGGATTGTGTCACTCTTGGGGAAATGTGTCTGCATGCTTCAGCCTGTGGGTAAAAATGGGGTTCAGTTACACGGCTGAATGTGAATACATTTTCCCATCTCAAACTTTAATCCCATTTGTTGTGTTTTACGAGATTCAAACTTTCCAGAGAAATTAGCATTCAGATGAACACGTGAAACGTCAGAGCTTACAAGGTTACAGACCAAATGCTGGGAAATGAGATGAAGGGACCCATTTCTGTGCTGTAAATACTCGATAATTCAATCATTTTTGACGGGAAACATATCTGCTTGACATAATTCCAAAAACTGTGTTATGAAGAAACGGTGCAACTGCTTCTGCCCTCATCCCTGGTGGTCTAATGGTTAGTATTCAGCGCTTTAACTGAGTGGCCTGGGTTTCATTACCGTTCAGGAAATCAGGACTTCTTGTTCCTGATGCAGAGAGCGCAGCTCTACCAGGATTCTGTTTCATGCCTTAGATCACTCAATACCCCAGCTCTTCAAAGAAGGGAAAAGTGCCTTCCCTCTCTCTGCACAGTCGGACAGTTCATCCTTCATTCTCCTCTGATTCGACTTCCCAAAGAGTTTCAATATACTGTAAAAACTGAGTCTCAGCTATTTCTTTTCTGTGCTTTTCATACATAGGAGCTGCAGCGATTGAATGCGTTGGTTTCTGAAAACGAAACGTACCTATGAGCAATGTATTGGGCTATTCCAGAATTGCCTTCTCTGAAGCGCTGGGACATGACTGGTGTTCTCTATGATATGGAAGTGCCAGTGTTTAAGTTGAGTAGACAAAGTTAAAAATTCCACAATATCAGGGCATAGTCCACCAGGTTTATTTGGAAGCCCGAGCTTCCAGAGAGCCACTCCTTCATCAGGTGGGTGTTTTTCTGCAGAAAATTGGCGTGTATGTCAATATGCGCGATATTTTGGAAGATCATCTGGACTTTAACCGACCGTTCGTGGTGTCGATGGTACCCATGACTTGGAGGTGTTGGTGTTGGACTGGGGTGGCCAAATTTAAAAATCACTGAAAGCCATTTTAGATTCCAACAGTTGACAAATACCTGATGAAGAAGCAGTGCATGGAACACTGATGCTTCCAAATACGCCTGTTCGATACAATCTGGTGCTGTGTGATTTTTACTCTGATTGTTCTTGGTAATGTTTAAATGATAGAAGGCAGTGAAAGAATTTTCGTTCGTGGGGATGAAAATTTCAAATATTATCCACCTCAGCGGAACAAAAATGATTACTTTGAATGTGTGATGAATCTCCACAATGCGCTAGCGCCAAGTAAAAGTCGAACTTTCAGCTGCCTGATCCGTAGCCAGCTATACGAATGGTTGTACCACAGGCCAGGTGCACAGCTGAAATTTTACACGCTGTAGAGCTGTATGCTAACAAGGACATGAGCAATGTCACAAGGTGAACAAAGATAATCACCATCATTGATTCACTTCAAATTGTCCTCAAAAAACGACCATTCACAATCTGATCAGCCAATCAATGAGGTCCTTGGCCTCCTCCATCGCCAGTCACTGGCCACACGACGCTTGGAGGAAGAGCGCCTCATCTTCCGCCTAGGTACCCTCCAACCACACGGGATGAATGTAGATTTCTCCAGCTTCCTCATTTCCCCTCCCCCACCTTATCTCAGTCCCAACCCCCAGATTCAGCACCGCCCTCTTGACCTGCCATCTTCTTCCCGATCTCTCTGCCCCACCCCCTCTCCAGCCTATCACCCTCACTCACACCTCCTTCCACCTATCATATTAACAGCGCCCTCCCCCAAATTCCCTCCACTCTACTTTTTTTACCTCAGCCCACTTGGCACGCCAGCCTCATTCCTGAAGAAGGGCTTATGCCTGAAACGTCGATTCTCCTGTTCCTTGGATGCTGCTTGACCTGCTGAGTTTTTCCAGCAACACATTTTCAGCTTCCCACATCTTGTGTTTATCTGTGCCTTATGTGCAGCCTTCATCAATGGCGAGAGCAACGGGCGAGGGAGACACCAATGCGTAAGTCTCTCCGTTCCCAAGCACGGCACCAACATCGGCAGTTCTCCACTGTGCATTTACAGGTAGTTCTCGGTGCCCCTATACCCATGCCCTGCCCCTTTTGAAATATCTCCATTGTTTTGTGCTGTCTCTCTGTGCTCTTCCCACCAAGATGAATCACTTCTACTCAACCTGCTCCAGATTTCATCTGACAAAACAGTCATTAAGAATCCCACTGCATCAACATACATTTCGCATCTCTCATTATTTGGTTTTCCTGGATCTCTTTCATACAATAAAAGGTCACAGCAGCTAGACTTGAAAAATAAAATTGCGTTCCTTTTCATTATCCCAATGCGATCTACATTTCAATGCAGTTTAGACAACTGGCTCAAAGTATTCTTTGAGATTTTATAGTAGCGTCGATGCATACAAACTGACATTGGAGTTCCAATTTCAATAAAACAGCTGTGAGCGTACAAAAATAGCAACATTAAAACCAGCGACGAGAGTGGGACTCGAACCCACGCGCGCAGAGCACAATGGATTAGCAGTCCATCGCCTTAACCTCTCGGACACCTCGTCCCATGTACCCGGGTGCCAATGACCTTATTAATAAGTGAATTGCGTAAATTATGCAGAAGAGCAGATATTTCTCCCTGGTGTTGGTGAAATGATAAATAGGACAGTACGGTTCTTAGAGTATGGTCTGACCTCTGGGTTGTGGGGCAAGCGCATTCCCACTGTGACACTCTGCTCACAGTGGTCTGAACAAAAATGAAGAAAAGACTATGTAACAAGGTCTGTTGAATTCTGTGAAGATTTGAAGTCAACGGAATGAAGAACCCGAGAAAGCAGGTGTGTTCTTTCAAGAAAGAGTTGGATAGAGCTCATAAGGATAGTGGACTCCAGGGTTATGGGGATAAGGCAAGAACAGGATACTGATTGAGGATGATCAGCCATAATCATAATGAATGGTAGTGCTGGCTCGAAGGGCAGAATGGCCTACTCCTGCACCTATTGCCTATTAAATTGCCTGTGAGGAATTGTTTTCCAGACTGGACGAGAGTGCATAGTGCTCAATGTCATTATTCGGAACACCTTTCTCCTGCTCAGATATTTTTGACACGCACTTGTGTACAGGCCAGACAATTTCAAAATCCTAAATTAGGCTAAACTGACAATTGAATTCAACAATGCAAAAACCTTGATCTGTATCATTTTCCTGTGCCGTGCGACACCAAGTCACTGTATGATCACAGCAACAGAGTGAGCAAGTGTCAGAAGGAAAATGAGTGCAGTGCCAGAACGCATGCTGGGAGCAACAGTTGACACACGGGGAAGTGCATTTCCCACAATAGAAAAAATTCCCAAACAGCAGACTGTGGTGGAAGAATTCAGAGGGGGTTTACACTTTGGAATTTGATGCCAGAGACACAATAGGGATCTGTCATTGAGTCTGTTAAAGATGAAGATTTTAAGATTTCTACAGATGAAAAACAAAATAAAATGTTCATTGGTTAGTGAAGGCAAATGTTGAAATTGTATATTTCAACAATCTACCCATCTTTGCTCACTACTTTCCTCACTCGGGGTCAGAACCACTGGACAAGATGATCGTCTTATCCCCGTTACTAGCCATGGAATCAGAGAAACTCGGTTTCCCAAGCGTTAAGGTACAACCAGGAATGTGGAGGTAAGCATTAATGTGTTGCTCCTGTGCTGCAGGTGACCAGTGCACAGTATCTCTGTTCCAGTATATTGGGCTGTGCTGTCCCGAAGTTTTAAGTTTGAGCCTCACATGGAGCAGCTTCAATTTGTCATCGTGTTGAGGGGTGCGGATAGAAGGTGATATTGAGCAAAGCCAAGTTTATGGGAAAATACTCGAGATTGTGGATTGAGAAACGACCTTTTCTGGATAATGAATCCTTGATCAACAAACATACTGCAAGTATCTAAAACGTGTAGAGACATGTGTGGAGAGAGAGCCAAAGGCGATTTTTCAGTAGGTAGATAACGTTTCCCATGTGCACTGTGTTAAATTCCGGGAAAATAGATGTTGAACTGGTTTCATGCTACACAGTTTGTTACAAACTCACAAAGGTTATTGCAATAATAAAAAAAAAATCACATAAGACCGTTTGAATATTGTATTGAATTGAATTTTGTTCTGAGCATATTTCATCTTCAATGGCGTGCTGCAGAGAAGTACAGAGGGTTAACAACACAAAAGGACAGAGTCTTCTTGGTGCATTTCTTGGGTGGAGTTAAGAATGTACGAAATATACATAACATCATGAGAATGTGGTCAAATCTTTAAAGTAGGTGTTGTGTCTCCAAGTGACGATTAAATTCCTACTCATTAGGATATAGCTTCTCTCGGCAGTTATTTTAAGACATCATCTCCATTTGCAGAGTTTCACCTTGAATAATACGCCACACCTTACCAATCCATGAACTTTTTATACTCAATCTTAATCAGTTGTATGTGTTCATGAAATGTCTTTGTGTCTGAAGTCAACCAAATTCGAAATTGTTACGCAACCGCACTGACTTTCTCTCAATGGTAAATTCCCTCCTTGTATGTTTGTTCGTGTATCTTTTAAAACACTGTGAAATCAGCTTCTACGCTTTATTTCTGGAAATATGTTCACGATTTAACTAACTCTATTGAGTGGAAGAAACTCTCATCCAAACTTTTCTTAATCATTCACTGATGGTTTTGAAGCTCTAACTAAAGTTATTGATTCACTCGAAAAAGGTATTTCCCCATTTCGTCATTCAAACCTCGAGTTATGTGAAAATCTCATTCGTTTTCTTCAAACTTGCGTGTTTCTGCTCCAGCAGTTCCAGATCTCGTGAATAAATTCCTTCATTCTTTCTATCATCCCGTTTGTATCCTTTCTGATATTTTTATGTCTCAGTAAACAACATCACTTCACTTTCTAATATCTTGCTATCCAGGAAACAGCGTCTGTGCCCTTTCTAACCTCTTGACATGTTTTTGGTAAAGAAAGAGGACAAGGATTACACACAATGGTCCCACTGAGGGTGATCTACAGATTCTACAGTTACATTGTGAACTCTTTGCTTTTTAAATATGACGTCACTATGCATAAACTCAAATAAGGTAAATTATTATCTATCCAGTTCATGAACATCGTCTCCGTGGAGACGAAAATTATCTATCACTCCCTTTATTCTTCCACGAAATGTTCAAAAGGTTTGGAAGGCCAACATCTCTAACTCCACGTGCCCTGAGTGAGTCTTAACTATTTCTAAAGGAGACTGAAGTTCAAATACTTAATAGTGTTCTCCAGTCATTCCAGTGCAGATTGGTTCTGGACAGTAAATGCCCAAAGGCCACCGTGGATCTGAAATCAACAGTTTTCACATAGTAATTGTCGTAGCTATTGTGCATCGTATGTCGGTGTTCGTGTTCAATTTGTTCATAATTTCATGGGCTCCTGTAATGAATTCTACTGAATGATTAATTTGTGAATGGAGACATTCCCTTCACCACTCATTCGAAACTCCATGGAACATTGAATAATTTTACTCATATGCTTCCAGAGGACAGTCCTACCATTACTGGTATAAATCAGTGAACATTCCGGACGTATCCTCGAAGGCAAAGATTTCCTTCTCCAGTTTAGCGGATCATTACAGCACTGAATCCCATGTATGCGTTCATTAAAACCAAAACAGTTGCAGCAAGACTTTAAAACAAAGATTTTGCAATCTGCTTGCATTGGTTGTCCCAATCATTACATTCCACATTGTGGTATGTTTGTGGATGAAAGCACTTTCTGAATCTTGAGCAATTACATTTCAATTTTGTCAAAACATTGTCATTCGCTGTTCTCTCTTTCCCTTTCAGTTTCCCGTTTAATATCCCGTATTTTCTCAGTTTATCTTACGTTTTCAACCATTTCAATCAATCTCGCTCCTGATTACCAATCCGAGAGAATGCCACAATTATATGCAGTGCAGCTGTCGGGCGCGGTGAACAAGTGGAAAGGCATTGATCACGTGAACCAAATAAAAGTAGCGGGCTGGTGGAATCTGGCCGTTCCATTGCAGTGATATTGAAAACATTTCACGTAATCTTCAGCCAAATCATATTGGCAGAATATAAGAAAACATAAACGAAAAAATTGCCGGTGTTGCAAATCAAACAAAAACAGACATTGCTGGAAAATTTCAGGACGTCTGGCAGCATCTGTGGAGAGACGGACCCAGTGGATGTGAAACGTTAACTGTGATCCATCTGCACAGATGCTGCCAGCTCACCTGTGATTTTACTGCAATTTCTGATTTTGTTTCAGAGAAGATTTTGTCACAGTTCATGAGAACAGTGTTCTCGAGAATCAAACAGACAGCATGGACCTGATAGTGTGAAATGAGACAGTAATAATAAATGAGTAGAGCGTGTTGTACTGGAAAAGCACAGCAGGTCAGGCAACACCCGAGGAGCAAGAGAATGGACGACTTAGGCATAAGCCATTCATCAGGAATTAGGCTTGTGAGTCGGGCAGAGTGACAAAGCTAAAGCGAGGTGCCAACTTGCAGGCACCTCCTCCTACTGACCCCGATCATGACCTCTCCTCCCATCACCAAACCATCATCTCTCAGACCATCCACAATCTCATCACCTCTGGACATCACCCATCCACAACCTCCAACCTCATTGTCCATGAACCGTGCACTACCGGATTCTACCTCCTTCCTACGTTTCAGAAACCTGACTTCCCCAGTCGACCTATTGTCTCAGCCTGCGCCTGTCCCATCCGAATAATCTCTTCATACCTCGTCACAATCCTATCTCCCCAGTCCAGAAAATGTCCATTTATATTCGTGACACCCCTATGCACTTCACCTCCTCCACGAATTTCGTTCCCCTGGCCCCCAACGCGTCATCTTCACCATGGACATCCCGTCCCTGTACAAATTCATCTGCTGTGACAGAAGTCTGCAAGCCTTCCATTTCTTAATCTCACACCATCCCAACCAGTACCTTTCCACGGACATCCTCATCCACCTGACTGAACTAGTCCTCAAAATCAACAATTTATCTTTCCAATTTTCCCACTTCCTCCATCGAAACGGGTAGCCATGGGCATCCGCATAGGACCTAGCTATGCCTGCCTGTTTGTCAGATATGCGAAACTGTCCATCTTTCGCAGTTACACAGGCACCACCCTCCACCTGTTCCTCCGCTTCATTGATGAATGTATTGGCGCCACTTGGTGCTCCAACGAGAAGGTTCAATAACTCACCAACTTTCCCAATACCTTCCACCCCGACCTCAAGTTTATCCGGATAATCTTGGCAACTTCCCTCGCCTTCCTGGACCTCTCCATCACCGTCTCTGCCGACTGACTAATCACAGACATATACTACAAGCCCACCGACTCCCATAGGTATCTAGACGACATCTCCTCCAACGCTATCTCGTGAAAAAACGACATTCCTTATTCCCAAATCCTCTGCATCCACCACATCTGTTCCCAGGATGACCAATTACAACTCAGAAAGACCCAGTTCATCTTCTTTTTCCACGATCACAAATTGCCTTCCCACGTGGTTGACAAAGCCCTCCAATGCATCTCCTCCACTTCACACACCACCGCCCTTGAACCCCACGCCTCTCAACGCAACAAGGACAGAACCTCCTGGTGCTCACCTTCCACCCCACCAACCTCTGCATAAAACGCATCACATTCTGTCACTGATGCCACCTCGAGACAGACACCACCGCCGGAGATATATTGTGCTACCCAGCCCTGCCAGCACTCCAAAAAGACCATTCCCTCCACGACCACCTCTTCAGGTCCACACTTCCCCCCACTAGCCCACAACCCTCTCCTGGTACCTTTCACTGCCACCAAAGGAAGGGTGAAACTAGCACCCACACCACTCCAACCAAGACCCGAAGGGATCATTCCACATCCGTTAGAAATTCACCTGTACAGCTAACAATGTCATCTACTGCACCCATTGCACCCAGTGTGGTCTCCTCTTCATCAGGGAGACAGGACACCTTCTTGCAGATCATTTCAGAGAACATCTCTGGGACACCCGCACCCACCAACTTCATATCCAGTGGCTGAACACTTCAACTCCCTCTCCTACACCGTCAAAGACATGCAGGTACTGGACCTCCTCCAATACCAAACCATTACAACCCAATGCCTGGAGGACGAACGCCACACATTCTGAGTTGGGACCCTAACAGCACACGGGATAAATGTGAATTCGAACAATTTCCTAATTTCCCCTCCCCCAGGCCCAAGCCTTCAACTCGCCACCGCTATCTCGACCCATTCCATCACTGCCACTTCTGACCTATTATCTTCTCCATCCTATTCATTCATCTATTGCTTTCCAGCTATTTCCCCATAACTCCAGACCACTTCCATTTATCTCCCAGCCCCGAATCACAAGGCTTATTCCTGATGAAGGGCTTAAGCCTGAAACTTGAATTCTCCTGCTCCTCGGATGCTACCTGATCTGCTGTGCTTTTCCAGCATCACACGACCAACTCTGATCTCCAGCATCTGCAGTCTTAACTTTATCCTTAGAATTATCAATGTCATTGGAGTGAAGATATCCCTCGATTGCAGTGATCACAGTGTGACTGAGTTTTCCATTTAATTTGGGTGAGGGCAGGTTGGATCTGAGATGAGCACTTAACACCTAAACAACTGGAATAGTATCAGATAGCGAGGTTAGGGCGGGCTGAAGTGAAGTGGAAAATTCTGTCAGAAGATTGGTCAATACAACTGCCCCACATCACCCAGATTGTAAAAGACACACAGAAGGAGCGAAGCACCTTCAGTGAAGACACAATGACAGGTAAAGTGGAAAGGAGACAATACAACACACTGAGTTGCAGTGGAATTATATATGTGAAAGGATTCGATATATAAGCTACTTTACATATGGACAGCCCTCACATTGGAAAAAGCAATTTCCTGCAGTGTAACGGCGTCATTTGCCTGTGACATCACAATGCTGAGAGACACTGACATAGTTTCTTCTGTAGCAGCGTGGCCTAGAGAGAGCATGATCGGACCATCAACCAGAATGCAATACTTCAAAGCTCTCCTCTGCGTAGTACAACTTATTTGCTGCTCCTGTTGTCAGATCTCAATCGCTTCACAGTGTGTCTTCTGCTTCCTGCTTCACGGAAACACTTGAAACGTGAACAAATCACTCGTGTTTACACTTTCACCAATCTTTTGCAGCTCCCGAGTTGGCACAGGTACGAGTAACCGATTGGCCTTATCGAGCGCTCTCACACTGGTATGATCTGAATAATAAAGTGCACAGTGTCTGATCTGCAGAATGTCCCCACGCGAGACGGTGTTGTTTATCCCATCCCCGTGGACTGAGCTGTCTCTATTGGCAGAGTATTCAGCCATTTCCCTCCACTTGCAGGCATTCTGAGGGCATGTAAGTGCGGATATACTCTGAAGCTTCCTGTCACGGGCACAGCCAGGTACAAGAGCGCCGCTGGAACTTAGCATCTTTGATTGCGAACTTCCTCCAAATATCATTTATTTGAGAGAGAGAAAGGTGCTGAGCTGGTGGGAAAGCGAGAAATGGGCTGTGGACTCTCTTCCCTCAGTAAAGTTCAAATAAGTGCATTTTTGTGCAACCCATTTGATGTGCAGAATGAATCTTTGCAGAACAATCCTGCAGAAAGGCTTTTGTTTCAGAGGCGTCGGCTTCGTTGCTGCAATCGGGCATCAGTTAACATCTGAGTCCCAACTGTCCCAGATGAAGCGACTCCAAATGAAACCCTCACTCACTGAGAACCATCCCCACAGCCAGGAATTGCGGGGTCTGCAGGCAGTCCAAAGCGGAAGGGAGGATTAAAAACGAGCCATTATTTCTCCCTCAGCCACTCTGTCACAGAGACAGGCAGAGGGACGGCAGAGACGTGGGACGGTAGAGACGTGTGACGTCATTGACGTGCCGACAGAAGCCGTTCATCCCATCGAGTCCCCGGCAAATCTCTATTGCTTGCTTCTCTCTGACGTTATTCATCATCAGTGCTGCTTGTCCTAATATTAGGGAACTGTGTCTGTGTCGAAATGCTGTCTCTGACATACTGATCCACATGTCATTCACGGCTGTTCATTTCACCGGAGGACCCTGCTGTGTGACACAGGTGGGGAATAACTGCAAGGCGTCATGTGCATGGTACACGCCACAACTGATTTTTCTCACCTTCGCCAGTGTATTCCCAGCTCAGGCAAGTGACTTTGCAAATCAGGTCATAACAGACCGACAGAGAACAGCAAAAAAATCTTCCATAACTTCAAACGTGAGTTTCCTCAAACGTATAAATGTGGCAGGTTTATCTATTTCAGATATCATTGAGTGTAAGGACGCAGAAGGCTCATCAATATGTAATGTGAAGAACGGAGCACTGTTATAGCGAAACACTGGCAGTGGCAGTACACATGCTGAAAGCTGGAATTGTCATCGAGCAGAAGATGCTTTCCATTCATTAATTTCTGGATTATGCGCCCACCACGATCCCTCTGGGCCGCTCTGTTATCGCTGACCACAGCAGTTTCCCACAGTCTTCAGGTTTTTGTAGCATGTACTTCGAGGATGACGTCAAAAGATCTTCGCTGTTATTGTGTGATGCACTGTGGTACAGATGTGTCCCGGCTGTGTCAATATAACCACCCTGTAACTTCCCAAATTCTGCTGTTTTAATTGCAATTTCAGTCAGAATCACAAAACGTGTCACATTCCAGACTGAGGCCATGCAGCCCGCCTTCGCTCTGCTGGCTCCAAGCAATGAGGAAATGACTGTGTTTTGATTGTTTGAATATCACATGTACCTAAGTACAGTGGAAAGCGTTGTTTGCGATTGGTAAAGGCGGATCAGAGTAATCAGGGACGTGCAGATCACAGCGTGAGAAAAGCAAAATTTGACCAGACTCAGGAATTCAGGTTACTACGTATAGGACGTGCGCTCAGCAGAATCCACATTGGCAAGGTCAGCAGTATTTAAAGTTAGACAATTCATTTCTCAGAGCAGCAACGGCCGAGAAGAAGCGGTTCTTGAACTTGCCTGCGTATGTTTTCAAGCTTTGGAATCTTTATCTGACCCCGATCTCATCGAAATCATATCTTCTCAGTCAAAAATGAAGTAGAGTGCAAAATTCCAAGGCTCATGAACCCGAGACCTCTCGCACGTATGTCACCTGTCTGAGGCAATATCACACCCGAGACAAATGAGCCTGAACGGCGCCAGATGTGGTAACCATTATTCAGGTGAGTGTTTTTTTGGTTAACTAAGTCAATTTCTGCTGTTTCAGAGTGAAAGAAGCATCGAGTTTTCATCACAGCTCTTTTCCATTCTGACTTGCTTCTCCTAGGAGGCTCTGCTTGCTACTTTCCCGGAAAATGGCGTTCTTCATTGATAACTGGACGGAACTCACCTTCCATTGTCACGCAGTGTTGGTGGAGAGCAGCTTGAACGTGATCTTCATCTCCCTATCAAATACGGGTTTGTGGAGCGGGATAGGGGTCAGCCGGGAGTGCGAAGTATGGAAATTCTGGAAAGGTGTAGAAAAGTGAGATCGCGCCTGCACAAGAAATCATCTTCTTTTGGCAACCCTTGTCCAAATAATGCGATCTGAGATAGATAGAAAATGCAGAACTGCGAGGAAAGAGTGAATCTCTCCCCATTATTTGGGAGCAGTGTCTGTGCTTCTCGAAGTCACAGGGAGGCTTCTGCTGTCTGAATCAGAATGGGATATTACTGCAGCGAGTCCCGTCGCACGCAGCTGCTGTGCATACATTTTTCCACGTTGCCTCCAGTTCATATCAAAGATTTCACAGCTCACATCATCCCAGAGTGACAGGGAAGAGAAGGAAGAGATTCAGACCATCATCTTAACACAATCTTGGGCTCATTTGGATGTGGGAGAGCGGACAGTCTCGACTTGTTCCAGCATTTACAATCTTTGTTCGTGTGGCAACAAAAGCAGGAACCAGGAACTGTTTATATTGCTTCTTAAAACAGGTAATTAAATTTTGAAGAGCATAGACATTTCTCCCTGGTGTTCATGAAATGATCAAGAGCAGAACACGGTTCCCTGGGTATGGTCTGACGTCTGGGTTATGGGCCCAGGGCACTCCCACTGTGATATTCTGTTCACAAGATCTGACCACATGGAAAGAAATGACACAGTGACAAGATCGATTGAATGGGATTCCATGAAAAAAAGAAGCCGATGGAATGAAAAGAGCCATGAGAGCGGGAATGTAACATTATCTGTGAGGAAGTTGTTTCCCAGACTCGAGGAGCGTGCACAGTGCTGTTTCCAGGGGTCAATGTCTGGATAAGTAGACTGAATCAGCATCGGCTGTTATTGTACTGCATCTTTTGTACAATGTTGCAAAAGCACCGGCCTTTTGTATAGAGGGGACAACTTCAAAATCCTCAATGATGCAAAGCACACAAATGAGGTGAACAACAAAGCAACCACAGAAACTCGTTTTACGTCATGGGGTAAACGCCCCTGCTCAATTTTCACTCAAATTCGCTCTCTTTCAAAGTCCTGAGCCTGAGATTCAAACAGTGAATGGTGTATGTTAATAAAAACTGCTCGGATCTCACAACTTCAGTATTTAATACGCCCCTACATGTATGTCTGACAACAGTAATTGGTCACTCACTGTGTTACTTCAGCACACGTAGAGAAGAAATAAATATAAGAACTACAGACACGTATGTGACTGGGATTTGACCCGATGCTGCTGCAGCCAATCGATTCAGCTGTAATTAAAATTGCATCCACCTTTCCCGTGTCGGTAGTAAGATTGCACAGCTTAGTGGTGAGTTTTCATGCGTTGAATTGGACCCAGCATTCTTTCTCGTGTTGAAATTTACTGAGATATAAAGGCATGGTGAAAGAGACGGTAGAGTTTACTAGAATATAATGACGTTAGGAAGGACACGGTCAGATTTCACTTGATACAAAGTCGATAGAAAGGACAGACATGACGCTTACTTTGAGATAACACCACTAGAAAAGGAAATAGCAGATTTAACGGGACGGTGAGATAGATAAAGAATCATGCGGGAGAAACCAGGAAAGAATTATCAGTGTCTGAAGGGAGGTTATCCAGCTGATGTGACGTTGGTAAGACGAAATCTGCGGGGAATTCCTTCGTTTAGGTGAGTGGAAACTAAAGCTTGAAGGTACAAAACCAACGGGGAATGATGTAGACGTTTGGAGCGGATTTGTTTTATTCTGAGAATTATTGAAATCGAAGATGAATTTTCAGAAATAAAAACATTTTAGGTGCTGATTCCATTATATATCAAATGTCGTGTGCAGACACACAGGGACTGAATTTAACAGCGAGAGAGATTCTGGGCTGCCTGGATGGCGAGGCAAAAGGTACATACTCTCGAAGTGGATAACATTCTTCGGAAAGAAATTGCATAATACCTGCATTTGAAAATGACAAGTATAAGAAGAACTGTTGGCGTTGATAGGTGTTGCAGCTTATTCTACATGAAATATTATAATTTGTAAATACACTGAGCTGTTTGGTTTAGTTCTGCATTGAATGGAAGTCGGTTAGCTCAGTCCGCTGACTAACTAGTTAAGAGAAAAGTGAGACCAACAGCATGGGATTAATTCTCTCACTGTCTCAGTTTTGCATAAGGATCATCACCTAACCCACTCATCAGATCTGTTATACTATGGTGCCTCTAGTGAGTAAGATTTGGCCTGTAGATGTAAAACATCATTATCATTGCCATCTGTTGCCTTGAACTTTTGGTCACAATCACTCGAAAGGAGAGTGAGCCCATTTAATTCTCACTGATCTTCGCTTGAAAAATCCTGTGACAAGTCTCGACCTTATCACAGTTTGCACCCTCTGCTCCTCCCAACAGCAAAACTACTTGGTATGCCTTTGCCAGATTTACTGACAACATTCAAACTCCGCAAAGAGATAAATACAATACTTTCGATTGGATAATGAGCTGTGCATGGTTGCAGGAAATGGAATGATATGAAATGAGTTAAACAGACTTTCGCAGAGTGTAATCCAGTGCAGACTGAGCGATTTGAGAAAGGTCATTAAGCTAAAATTTCACTTCTGTTCCGCTCTGCATAGATGGATATTCACCTGGGGAATATTTGCAGCTTTTCAGGTAATACTTGACAGAAATGTGAAACTGGAGTTTTCAAATAAATGCTACTTTACTCAACATTGATTTCAACTGCGTTTTAGTTTGATGCGCTAATAATCCCTTGTCAATGTCAATAACAGCATATTCAGATAAGCATTGAACTTACAAACGTGGCATTTTACGCGCCTTTAAGTAGCAGGCGATAAACAATTGCGCGACTGAAGCTGCAGACAGCAAGCTGGTCACATGTCCTACTCATACCTCAGGAACTTTAACTCAACTGCTCTACTTTTGTTGTGGTTCTGAAATTAAAGCTAACGCAGACGAGATGAAACTGACATGGACCTGTGATTATTGAAGCATTAGGTTCAGGAAAGGGACTCATAAAATATGCAAAATAGACTTCATTGAAAAATGGGTTTTCCATTGGTTCCTGCGTTGTTTACAGACAATGTTACATTGCCGCTGTCGACAGACCTTTCCTTCGATCGGCTTCAATTCGAAGCAATAAAAATTCGCAACTTCCTTCTGAAAGTTCATACTGGTAACATGATACAGACTGCATTCATCAATAATCTTCACCATTCCAACATCCATGAACACGTTGCACGGTTTCGATGAATACTGAGGATGTAAGAGTGTAATGCAAGAATAAATTCATTTCAAGTTTAAATTGTAAAGTAGGAAGAATGCACAGTAAGACTCAGAATGCCAGAAATTCATGTACGTCTCCGTGTCCAGAACTGCAGCAAAACAGAGGGGTAATGTGTCGCTGAATCCCCACGTTTGCTTGCTCCATGTGTCCAGTTGGAAACCTGTGTGAAGGAGCATGCAGTCTGACAGAGTACCTGGGAGAATCCTCGATTGTCTGATCTAAAGCTGCAATAGGAGCTCTCCATTCTGGCTGTGAGAGCGGTGGGTTAAATGGGAAGACCTTGATAGTCCGTGGGTGTAGATTCACATTGCAACATGTTATTGTTGAAAACCCTCTGTCAGAAACAGCACTGACAGAGAGGAACAGGAGGACGCTATTCCAAACACCGGTCCTACTCCACCATTTGACATCGTTATGACTAACCAAATACATCAATATCTTTCCCCGGTCCATCCACAACAGCCTGTTGCCCAAAGGGAAAAAGACATTTAAGGAATCGATAATGCGTGTGCAACTATTGGAGGGGAATGCGTTTAGAGATTTGTGGGTTTCTGCACGAAGTTTGTAGGTTTCGTGGGTTAGCAGCTGGTCTGGTCTGATCATGCTTCAAATGATATGATTCCGTCAAAACTCACCAACAAGGGGGTCAGGAGTTTTCCGTGGTGAACAGCAATTTCGAGAACCCCAGACGACAGGAATTCATGATGAATCAGCAGAATACTAATTGGTTCAGCTGAAATCTGAACTCCGGTTCTGGTGGAACTCAGAACGGCAAACTTTGTATAGCAATGTTAACAATGCTGTAGAAATGTAACACGCTTTACATTGCACCACCGAGCGGCGCTAGCCACAATTTTACTGTACCCAAAGTTGTGGTTGTCATGGAGAAAATGTAATAAATCTCCAGGAGATGCGGGGAGTTCTTCAAGGAGTAGATCTTTTATTTGCAGTCAAAAACCGTGACACTCAGAAAGCAAACTCTTGAACGACCCCGAAACTCAGGATCCGTGGCTCGTTATACCCTTTCTTTAATTATATTTTTGTTAGCTGACCAGGATGCCCAACTGTGTTTGTCAGAATTATTTCACTCCAGGAATACAATAAACCACTATCTCTCTACTTCTACGTCAATTGTCCTGTTCTGCAAACCACATTTCAGGGGAGATGTGAAATACCAAAGACTAAAAAACGGACAAAAAGTTATAGAATCAGATTTAATGGAATTAGACACAATGCAGACAGAA
This sequence comes from Chiloscyllium plagiosum, assembly GCF_037043375.1. Taxonomy (NCBI): domain Eukaryota; kingdom Metazoa; phylum Chordata; class Chondrichthyes; order Orectolobiformes; family Hemiscylliidae; genus Chiloscyllium; species Chiloscyllium plagiosum. Next base: position 85,863,955 of record NW_028270152.1, on the reverse strand, counting down.
ATCATTTGGCCAATTGAGTCTGCTCTGTGCCGCCGAAGAGATGCACACTCCCCCACCCCATCTTTCTAAATCCGCATTATTGATCCACCTACAAAAATAGAAATGAGTTCAAAAGCTCAGCGGGTCAGGCAGTTTCGGTGGAGAGAAATCAGAGTTAAAATTGCGAATCAAAACCTGTTCCAAGGAATGATCTGTTGACCCCAAATGGTCATTCTGTTTTCCCTGAGGTGCAATTCCTACTTTTGTCTTTGATTTTGTCTTTGATTATACAGTCCATTCAGGTTTGGTTTGCCATCTACCTGAAGTGCACAACTTTGGACAGTGAGAAGGAATCGGAGCAGCCAAAGGAAGCCCACACGGAAGAGAGAGAAAAGGAGCGTGCAACTTCCACACAGTCAGTCACTTAAGTCTGGAATCGAATGCGGGTTTCTGGCCTCTCAGCCCTCCCAAGCTGCAAGCGCCCGTCCCGGATGCGGATTGAACCCAGTCTCACGCAGTGACAGGCAGTGGTATTGCCCTGGAGTTCTATGCAAAAAGAAGCCTATGCATCAGTACTGGAAATCAATAATCGATTAACTATCCGAACTCTTTTTTAAAATCACTTGACCGACAGCCTTGTATGTCTTGTCATCAAAAATTCACATCTGAATACTTCTGCAAGTTATGAGGAGTTCTGCCTCTCCAACATTTGCATGCACTGAGTTCCAGATTTCAACCACCCGCCGTTTCAAAACGTTTGTCTGCGCATTCACTCAAATATTTCCTCCTCTGTCCATAAATCTTGGACCCCGTGAGTGATCTCTCCATTATAGGTGAACGTTAGTTTAGTCTACGCCACCGTATCCCAGATTATTTTGTTTATCTCAATCATGTCTCCTCTCGATCTCTTCTGCTCTAAGTCTATCCAGTCTATCCAATCTCTCTTCATAACAGGAGCTCTTCTACACAGACAATGTCCTGGTAAATCACCCCTGCATCATTTCCAGTGCTAATGTGATTTCAGAACTGCACACAATAGTCTACATAGAGCCGAATGAGCAAGTGAAATAAATGATGTGGAAGCCCGCAGAAAGAGGTCTTTTTGAAAAAAAAAGTTTCTTTTCCTCAGTGCTGCCCTGTGTTCTTTTCCTGAGCCTGAAGTTCCAATAATATCCGATCCATGTCATTAAAAGCTGCGACTTGACCATTGATCTCAAAATGGCTTGACTGGTCTGAAGGTCGCAATGGTATGATTGCGGCACGTTTACCCAGCAACAGTGAGCGCAGCAGCACAGACTGAACAGGGTTCAATGTGAAAATAATTGTAATGGAAATGGGACGGGGAAGGTAAAGGAGGTCAGTGATTGTGGAAGGGAGAGATGTCTCCAAGAATGGGTGAGTCTGAATTCTGATATTTACCTCACAGAGATGTGTGAGAGAGGGGTTTGATGAAAAAATCATAATATCAGAGAACGTTTTCATGTCAAATCAATTAATTCATTTCTGTGTTTCATTGGTATGTACCACAAGGAGTTAAAAAGGAGAGAACGTTATATGCTGTATCTCGGATTCAAACGAGGTTACTGCGGCCACAACGCACAACACTGAACATTATTAGATCCCTGGGTCATGCAGAGATACGTGTTTGAAAAGAGCAGTAACTACAGTGACATAGGACATGTTAGGAAGAATGCAGAACACAACAGGACTATTTGGCGAGCAATAATAGACATGTGGGAACTCAGAATTGGCTGTATATTCAAATTGGATGTTTCAAGAGGCAGAGGAAGTTCCATCGAGTACTGCATGTTGAAGACTGAGGGTGATAGATTTTTACAAAACATCAAATTCTCAATACTGATACTGCAGGATATTGTTGAAATGTACGTTTCAACAGCAATGAGGTTTCACATTTGTTGCCTCACAAGCTTCCCCACACAAGGAAGTACCCATTTCTGCAGTGGATCACATTACCCCAATTCCTCCATCCAGAATCAGTGGTGCAGCTGCAAAGATCAAACTGGAAATTGGGACGGAAATGAGCACGTGAAGCTACGCTGTCGCACGAGTGATGCGATCGGTGAGCACATGGTCCTTTTATGATGGTACAGAGGCGCATGAAATTCTGAGGCTCGGAGTTCTCCTGGTCAAAGGCGGGGAGGAAGGGCTTATTTGTCTCCAGCTATTAGATTATTAAGATATAACGGCAGCATTAACCCACAGTGCAGTTCGGCTCAGCGGAAGCGTGCTGCAGCCATAAGCGAAAGGTCGATGGATTGCAAGCATTCAGTGCAATTTTCCTTAACAATGCAATGTTTTGTTATTTTGACTGTAAGAACTGTTTTTTTTATCACACCATTCTCTTACTCCTAGCAAACACTCCAGTACAACGTGCATCAGTTTCATTCCAACACAGCCACATGTCATATTCTCACTCCCACTGAGGTGATAGGACTTGGCAATGTCATTCTCTGAGATTGGGCAACGTAGCATTGAGATGGTAGTGCAGTGAACAAAGAAGAACAAAGAACACAGAACATTTATAACCCAGGAATAGGCTCTTTGGACCTCCAAGCCTGGGCTGAACCAAATCAACTGTCTTAACCTATCACCCAATTCCTCAGCATCTGTTTCCATCTGCTTATGCATTTATCAAGGCGCACCTTGAATGAAACGACCGTGCCTGCCTCTACTACCTCTGCTAGCAACGCGTTCCAGGCACCTACCACCCTCTGTGCAAAATGCTTTGTACATCTATCCTCCTTAACCGTTTCACCTCTAAACTTGAATGCATGACCTCTTATTATTGAACCCCTCACCTGGGGAAAAAGCCTATCTCTATACACCCGGTCTGTACCCTTCAATATTTTGTAGATCTCAATCAGGACCTCTCAATCTCGCTTTTTTCTACTCAAAACAATCATAAACTTCTTAACCTCTCTTCACAGCAAGCATTTTCCATACCAGCAACATCCTCGTAAACCTTCTCTGCACCCTGTCCTAAATGTCCACTTCCTTTTGGTAACTTGACGACCAGAATACTGTGCACAGTATTCTAAACGCGGCCGAACCAAAATCCTGTACAATTTTAGCATGACCTGCCAGCTCTTACACTCAAAGCCTGGTCCTATGACGACAAGCATGCCATATGCTTTCTTGACCGCTCTATCCATCTGTGCCGCCATCACCATGGTACAAAGCACCTGAACTCCCAGAACTCTCTGCTCATAAAATTTCTCCAAGGCTGTTCTGTTTACATTGTAGTTGGTTCTAGACTTAGGCTTCCCAAAATGCATCACTTCACATTTGCCTCGATTGAACTCCGTCTGCCACTTCTCCGCTCAACTCTCCTGTCTATCTACATTCTTCGTTCTTTGACTGAACCCTATGCTTTCTGCTACTCACCAATCTTCGTGTCAAATGCAAATTTAGTGGCGACATACTGGGCTAGCAACCCTTGAAGACTAGAACATGGCAGATGCTGGTATAACGCGATGAATAAAATCTGGAATATTAACCCCGATCAGAGGAACAGAGGCAAAAAATTTAATTTACTGAAAACCCATTCATTCTTGTCACTTTGAAAGGGGAATGTGCTGTCCTTAACGAGACCTGCCAACATATGACTCCAGACTCATAACAGTGCGGTTCACCCATAGAATCCCTCTGACTCAGTTCAAGGTGAATTAAGAATAAACAACAAATAATGTGCAGACCATGATGACCACATTCCCGTGGGAGAATAAAGCAGAATACAAAAAAAAGGATGACGGGGAAAATTGGGAGTCATCTCTGCGTGGACTCAAGTTCAACTGATTATCCAAGCTAAATAGACACTTGGATACACATAACGCCAAGAAGTCAGGTCAATAGGGGGGCTTCAGGAAAGGATTCAATTACCCGCTGAAGAGTAAACCTACGTGCCCAGGCACAATGTGGACAGGTCATTCGCCACTCCCATATGTGAGAAGGATCACTCAGGAGGCCAACTGGCAGAGTCACCAGCATGTTTACAAATGACGTCAGGGGTCCAATTGTGCTGTTATTGCAGGTGTTCATCACATCCAGCAATGCACCATGTTTTGACGCCTGTTTCCAGTGAAGTTTCCATGTTTCCTGATATAGATCAACGATTCAGACTTAATTGTAGGAGTCATGATTTAGAAGTTTGCAGAGGATGCAACAATTGGTCGTTTATTTGACTATGATGAATAATGTCAGGGCCTGGAGAGATGTATCAATCAGGTGGAAAATAAAAACGGCGAATGGAATTCAATCCAGACCAGGATATGTTAACGAATTTGGGGAGTTGTAACAATAACAGTGAGGATTCTGAGTGGCGAACAGAACAAACAGGAAAAAAGAGATTTTGGAGTGGGTATTCACAGATCGCTGAGGATTTTTGGACAGGGAGCTCAATGGATTGAAAGTATTTTTGGATATTTTCTGTTGTTGACCTCAGGCTGTGGATCATATTCGATCTTTAGCAACCGCCAGTTTAGGAAACAACTAAAAGAATGAGCACAAGTCTGGTCAATGCAATCATCAACATTTTTAAAAATTGTAAGATAAAGGATGGAGGACTGAAGTATACTACTTTGACCATCAAGACCGCTTCATCACTCAGTGAATTTACCACTGATACATCACCAAGTCATGCCCGTATGTGCCTTGGAAGGTAACTTGCAAATGGTAGCGCTTAAGTGCATCGTCAACCTTGTCCTTATAGTCGGTACAGTTTTTGAGCTTTAAATGTTCTGGCAACTCTTCCAGATGACTTACCCCACCGCATCTTGTAGGTGGTGCACTCTACTGCAATTGTGCCTTAGCCGTGAGGGTAATAAACATTCAGGTATTGAACGTGGTACAGTTAAGTGACTGCATTGTCGTGGTGGATGCCCAATTCTTTCAGTGGTATTGAAGCTGCACACATACAGGCAATTGGAGAGTGTTCTGTTACACATCTAATTTGTGCGTTACAGATGATGCAGGTTTCACGGAGACATGAGTTGTGTTAATAATCAAATGAAGTCGACAGACGGACATTTTTTTTGTAGTCAACTTCTTTATATGGGAGGTCAGGTTCCATTTCTCCTAAATATTAGTTCTGAGGGCGATTACACGGAGGACTTCAGTTACAACGAAGCCATTGAATGTCACTAGAATATGATTAGATTCTCATTTGTTAAAGTTATCTTTACTGTATTTGGTCCATGTGTGGACTAATCCGATTCTAATCGCTATCTGATTTCAAGTTCCAGTTCCCGTGCTGTCAGGGACAGCAGAGATTTACGAGGATGTTGTCAACTTTGGATAAAATGGAGCTTCGTGGAATGATTGGTCAGGCTGGGATTATTCTCCTTGAAACAAAATCGTGCGATCTTGACAGGGTAGATACAGGCATGTGGCTTGGCCTTTGCTCTGAGGAGAGCACCAGAGGACATAATCTCAGAATGAGATATCGCCCATTTAATTCAGAAATGAAGAGTAATTTCCATGCTAAGAGAATCTGTGGTTTTTGTATGGCAACCGAAATAGAGGCTAAGGTGTTGGGTATTTTCAAACTGTGTCAGGTACTTCATCAAAAAGATGATGAAGTTTGTCGAGGTAAGTGAGCAGAATGGAGTTGAAGATTATCAGATCAACCATGACTTCGTTGTATAGTGGGGCAGACATTATGCACTGAATGGCATATGTCCACTTTGTTTAACATTTGGTCTAACGCCAAATTTTATTCATAAGTTGAGAATTATGAGTGGATGGGATGAAGTGATAGAAAAGGTTTATCAAACAGATCAGGAACGAAGCTCGTAAGCTCATGAAGTAGAAATGTGCTGTGACCTGGGGGCAACAAATGACACTCTGCACAGCACAGGTGGCTGTTGACAGATGCTGTGATTGCTGAAGAAAATTGGTCGACCTTGTGCAGTTAGCAAGTCAGTCATCACGTTGCATTTGAAAGAATGAAAGGTTCGTTTCATTGGAGCAGTTTTCTGCGGCTCCAATTCCGAATGACTGTTTGAAATACTGATCAGATCATTGTGTGGACTGTTAGATTAAAATAACCATGAACAATCCCATTGGATAAACTTGTGCTCCCGATCACTTGTTAGTTATTTCTCTTTCTGTCGATGTAAATTCATAGAAAGACAAGATGGAATGAGGGACATAAAGAAAAAATGTGTTCCTTCTCATTACACCAATTTAATTTACAACTGAATAGAACATCTGCTCTCATTCTTTATTTCAACTTTAATGTGGTGTTTATTATTCGTGAATCTCCCGTGCAGTGAAGAGCAAGAACAAAATTCTCGATCCAGTGTATACCAGAGATGTGAGATGCAAAGTAAAAATGCATTAGTGGTTTGTGGAATTAGCAACCAAAGTGTGACTCGAACCCGTGAATGCGGAGCACGGTAGGAGAATAACCCAACACTGTAATCTCTTGGTCTCCTCAGCACGTTTTAAAAAGGGGTGACATGTGACCTCATCAAGGTTACATGTGGTGAAAGTCGTGGATGAGAAATTTCTAGAGCTAAATTGAATCTACACCATTGTGTTTCTGCTTTCACCAGAATTACAAGAACAGCAAAATCCAAGAAATAGCCATGCTCGTCGGAATGAACATCTGTCATTGATTCATTCTGAATCAGAACTGTGTCAGAATGAAACAGCGAACAAGAATTTCCCGTCATATTCACACCCAAATTTTGCCTTGACTCATAATTTCTTCAGTCACGTTCTCTCTGACGTGAGCAAGTAGTCATGGAGAGGGATATAAAGGCGATGTTGTGGTTCAATAGCAGTTCTCACATGGCTGAACTGAATTGGGTTAAATTGGAAGAAACGCTGTTTTGTTCGTTTCATTTTATTAATTAAACTGAAAGTCACACTGTTCATTGTAATAATCGGTGAATTAGATTTATATCATTGGAACGATTAATGATATATGCAAATTTGTTCCAATTTTATTTCAGCTGAAAGAAAATACTGCTTAGAAAAAGAGACGATTAAAGTCCTGAAGAAAAACCAACAGTTTTGTTGCTAGTGCTTTGGCAGATTTCACTGATCATTAAATGGACCAAACATTATGGTGATCACATCCTTTCGCCACGTGATTAAAGCAGGAAGTCGATCTCCAAGCAATGGCTCACTTACTGTTCATTATGTAATATCTTTCCTTTACAATAAAGTAATCCACTGAGTTCCATTTGCAATGTTTCAGGTGGCATAGTATGCCAAATGTTTAAAAATCCAGGGTTTTTGAAACAAAATCTTATTCAGCTGTGCACGTTCACGAAATTTCAAAACTTTTAAAGTCAACCAACTGAGACATTGCTTCCCCGCAGCTTCCAACCGACTACACCCCACCCCTACAACTTTACCTAGCCACAGGCTATTTCTATACTTGTGAAATTTATTCCTTGTATGTCAGCAAATGTGCCTTTACAAATATTTTGAAAAACAGGTTCTCGGAGTGTCAGCGATTCTGCTCTCATCATTTCTTTGTCCCTCAAAGGTTTCATCAAAGGTTTTGAAGGTTTGACGTTTAGATATTTACTAAATTGAAAGAAGGAATTTTCCACATATTTACTCTGTCCAAGCACATCATAACCTGGAAATCCTCCATTAAGTCTTCCTTGGTTCATGGATAACTGTTCTAAATTTTCCAAGAAAATAAGTGAATAAAATCTCGTCTTCAGTAAACTCCGTCAGCATCGTCTCTAATGACGTTACACCCCCGTAAACGCCGTTATTATCCGCTCCGATAGAATCACAGATTCTACAGCGCAGAAAGAGCATTTCAGTTAATCCAGTCCGTGTCGACTCTCGGAAGAGCATCTCAGCCAGATCTAGCTCCCTTCTCTCTTCCTGTATATTTCACCTGAAGAAGGGGCAGCTCTCCCTCTTATGATTTCAAATAAACCTGCTGGACTATAACCTAGCGTCCTGTGACTTCTGAACTTATTCCGGGCTACCCGTCGCTAATTCACTTAACTTACTTAATTCACTCCCTGGATACGAGAGGGCAACTTAACTTGGCCAATCTACCTAACCCTCAGCCCTGACAGCTGAGCTAACTATTGAGCCAATGTTCTATCACATTGAGCAAAATCTGTATAATTTTTAATGGTTTTATACCCTAGTAACTCAGCCTCATCAAGCCATGCTTCGCCCATCAACCCAAATTCAATTTATCTAAACACTATTCTGTGCTTTACTGTCTCAATAGTGCTGCAGGAAATGATTCTGCACTCACATTAGAATGCTTTTACCCTGATTCTTCCTCAGCTTCCTGGTTCCAGTAAGCACTTCAAACCGGAACAAGTCTGTCAAACGATTTTCATTACAATACAGACAAAGGATGCAACTTGCAGAAGTCCCATGTTTTCACTTTCACTGACACTCTGCCTCACTGAGAGCTGCAAACCTTCTCCACCTTGATTCATGAGGCACTGTCCTTCCTGTGACATGCCTCATCGAGAATGGAAGGACAAGTATCAATAACCGCACCTGGGAACGGGGCGACAATTTTAAAATATTTACACTGTCCCCAGCGGAGAATTGAGCCTTGTGACAGGCGGGGACACAAACCATTATATTGCCGAGAACAAGAGTGTCAAAGGAAGCCCTTCAGCCAATTGTAGCCATATTTGTCAAAAACAACTGTTCAACGAACTGAATTCAATTTCACAGCATTTATCCCACAGCCTTATTTGTCTTGGCATCACAAATTCACATCTGAATATTTCTTTAGGTTAAAAGGGTTTCTGCCTCTCTGAACATTACAAACAGTGTATTGCAAATTCTGAACAACCCGCTGGCTGATAAAGCTTTTCCGCACATTTTCTCAAACCTTCCTGCCTTTTTCCTTAACTCTCTGGCACCCGTTGATCGATCCCTCCATCAATGGGAAACTCTTTCCGTCTACCCTGTCCATACCCTTACTCAATCATGTCTTATCTACATCTCCTTTGCACTGCGACAAACACTTCACACTCTCCTGCCTTCCTTCCTAGCTGAAAATCTTCAGTCCAAACAATATCCCAGTAAATATCTCCTGCAAGTTTCTCTGTGTGATCACATCCCTGCTCTAATGTGAATTGCAAAACTGCACACCTGCTCTAGCTAGAGCCTAATGAGCATTTGTTTTAAATATTCTGTGTTAGTATGAGGGCGATTTTGGCTAGGCAGCATTTACTATCCGTTCCTAATTGCCCAGAGGGCTGTTGAGACTCAACCATATTGTTATGAGTCTGAAGTCACATTCAGGTCAGACTAAGTAAGCATAGAAGATGCTATCCCGAAATTACATCAGTGAACCTGATGGATTTTTTTACCCCCAACAATTATCAATGGATCTATAGTAGTCATTAGATTCTTCATTGCAGATATTTATTGAATCCAAATTTTACAGTCTTGGCAAGGTGGGATTCAAGTCCGTACACCCAGACTATTACCTGGGTCTCTGGATTTTTCGTCCTACGAAATTACCACGACACCATCGCAGAAAGCCACAAAAGCTGCTCTTTTCCAATAAAATCTATTTTCCCCAAAACTGCCCAGGGTCATTTTTAAGACCCTGATGGTTCAATTGTCTCTGGTCTATGTCACTAAAAGCTGCTATATGGGGATTGATTTCACAACCGCAGTATCCAAATAGACCGACTTGTTTGAAGGTCCCGATGGTGGGATGGGGGCACGTTCACCCAAAAACAGTGACAGCAGCACAGACAGAACAGTATCAATGTGAAGAAGAGTGATAGATTGTGCATTGCCTCAGAGAAATGGAAGGAGAGACGTAAAGAAGGTTTAATGATCGTGGGAAGGAGAGGAATCTCCGACAACGGGTGAGTTTGAATTCTGATATATGAAAGGCAGAAATGTGAGAGAACGAAATTTGAAGGTAAAACAATCAATTTCTTAGCAGGTGCCACTAAAAGGACAACGAAGAGCATACTTAGTGTCATGATTTGGTTTCGTACCGAGGTTGCTGTGGTCACAATGCAAATACAGTCAACTACGATCACAGCAAACACACAGCAGCATGCTGACAAGCAGCAGTAAGTATGCTAGCAGAGGAAATGTTCTGAAGAACAACAAATATGCAATATCATTACTCACCGGACATTGACAGACATGTGGGAACTGAGAATGAGCTGAATGTTTAACTTCGATGCCCTCAGAGGCTGCGGAGATCCCTTGAATGAGAATGTTGAAAACTGACATTGATGGATTTCCACAAAGTATCAAAGCCGAGGGGGACAGTGCAGGATATTGTTGAAATGTATGCTTCAATAGCATTGTAGTTTAACATCGGTGACTTCACCAGCTACTCCACTCAAGGCAGTGATCAGTACTGTAGATAATCACACATAATCCCAGTTCCGAGCCCCGGAATCAGAGAAACGGTGACGCAGCCGCCCAGGTCCAACCGGAAATGAGGATGGGAATGAGTGCGCGGAGTTACTCTCTGGCTCCAGTCATGCAATAGGTGAGCGTGCTGTCCTTCTATGTTGGAATAGAGGCGCAAGAAATTCCGAGGTTGTGAGTGCTCCTGATCAAGAGAATATTTGTCCCCGTTTATATTGTCGTAGGATCTATAGTGCATCTTGCCGAGACAGTTGAGAGGCACAACTGGAAAGTGTTGAGCTCTTAACTGTGCAGTGGGGGTTTAAAAGCCTATTTTGCTATTTGGATCTGCGTTTCCGAAACTGGCGGTGGCAGCTGCTTTTGCTCGCATCAGCTCAGAATCAGTTTCTTCCTCACAGTAAAGACTTCAACCTCGAGAAGGTGGTGTTGGAGTGATATTTTGAACGAGGCAAAAGTGAGAATTGCAGATGCTGGAAGTCAGAATATAGATCAGAGTGCTGCTGGAAAAGCACAGCAGGTCAGGCAGCATCCGATAAGCAGGAAAATCGACGTTTTGGGCAAAAGCCCTTCATCAGGAATAGAGGCAGGAAACCTCAAGGGTGGAGAGATAAACGGGGTGTGGGTGGGGCTAGAAAAGAGTAAAATAGGCGAATGGGTGCGGGGATAGTGGTGATACGTCGGGAGAGGAGTGTGGGATAAGGTAGCAAAAGTACAAAAAGTGAATGGGGTTGGGTGGAGGTGATAGGTCAGAGGGTAGGGTGGAGCGGATAGGTGGGAAGGGAGATTGGCAGGTAGGACAGGTCATGAGGACATTGCTGAGCGAGAAGGTTGGAAAGGAGGTACAGTGGGGGGAGGGGAAATGAGGAAACTGGTGAAGTGCAAATTGATGCCTTCGGGTTGAAGTGTTCCGAACTGGAAGATGAAGGCTTCTTCCTTCAGGCGTCGGGTGGTGAAGGAGCGGCGGTGGAGGAGACCCGGGACCTGCATGTCCTCAGGAGAGTGGGAGGGGGAGTTGAAATGTTGGGCCACGGGGCGGTGGTGTTGATTGATGTGGGTGTCCCAGAGATGTTCTCTGAAGTGCTCTGTGAGGAGGCAATATTTTAAACTAGTCATACTTGACGACTATGACATGGAACCCGTGATGGTTAAGTTCGATGTATTCACCTTGTAATGCAAGCCTGACTTCAGGAACAGAGATCATGTCTTTAATTTCCTGAAATCCTATTTATTCATGTCGCTTATGGAGGGGATTCTACCATCTTTACACAGTCCTGCCTGCGTGTGATTCCAGGACCAGAAAAACATTAGCTATCCCCTAATTTGAGAATCCCCACCGTGTGGGGAATCAGACTATTCGGCCTTTCCAGTCCACATTATATCTCGGAAGCGCATCCCACTAGATCTCTATCCCAAAAGCCTGGATTTCCTATTGCTGATCCCTGTAACCAGCACATCTTTCTTCGGAGGGAAGAAAATAACACAAACACACAGATAATGTGCAAACTGCACACAGACAGACACCCGAGGCTCGGATCAAAACCGGGTGCAGCCAGACAACAGTGAACTAAGGACGAAAAATAAACGTTGTCTTAACCAACGATCGCCACACCCTATGGCGGAATGAGGAAAAGGAAAGCCCATTCACAACATGGAAAACTGTATTTGTATTTATGTGGGCACTTTTTAAAGCAATCGTTTACCCTGGATTGAAAAAAGGACACTGATACCACAGAGAGAGCAGGGCAATGTGGGAACTGCGGAAGGGATTCAATTAACCACGGAAGTGGAAACTCATTTACTCAATCACACTGGGGAGAGGCCGTTCACCAGTCCCGTGTGAGGGAGGGGATCACTGAACAAAACAACCTCTGGAGTCAACAACAACATTACATATCCCATCAGATTTTCGGTTATGCTGTCAATGCTGCTGTTAATCCCAACCAGCTGCCTGTTTCATAGCATCAATCATAGAGTCATACATCGTGAAAAAAGGCCCGTCAGTCCAACCAATCCGTGTTAAACATACTGATAAACCAATCTAGTCGCATCTGCCAGCTCCTGTACCCGCGGAGGGGAGATAATGCCCTTGTAGATCTATTACTATATTGTTAATCCAAGAGCCCAGGTAATATTTTGTGTACAAAGGTCTCAGATCCTGGCATCGCAGACTGTGGAGTTTGAATTCAATAAATACTGGAATTGAAGAGTCTCATGATGACCTGAATCAGTTGTTGTGGAAATCCCTATCTGATCTACTCATGCATGTTAGGGAGAGCGAACTGCCATAGTCATCTGCTCTTTCCCACATGAGACTCCAGATGTGTAATATCGTGGTGGACTCTTAACTCTGTGATATAGCTGAAGGACTAGGCTTGAATGAATAGACCTTATATAAAAATATCTCACTTAACCTTTCCCATTGTTGTACCGATCCAATTGTCATTTAAATGTCGCAAATGTATCCTCATCTATCACTTCCTCAGAAAGTTACTGGCACACACAAAGCACCCTCTCCCAATGCACCTCCCATCTCTTTTCTAAAATCGGTTTTCCTCTTAAACATCTCATCTTGAAATCTCCCTCCTGGGAAAAGGCAGCTAACGTTAACTGTATCTAAACTCTCAATAATTTCTCACTTCTATCAGGTTGCCGCTCAAATCCCTATCCTCGAGTGAAAAGAGTCTCAACTAAGAGAAAGTGAGGACTGCAGATGCAAAAGATCAGAGTCGAGAGTGTGCTCCTGGAAAAGCATAGCAGGTCAGGCAGCATCCAAGGAGCAGGAGAATCGACATTTCAGGGAAGAGCCTGATGAATGGCACTTGCACGAAAAAATTATTCTCCTGCTCCTCGGATGCTGCATTAACTGTTGTGGTTTTCCAGCACCCCAATCTCGAATCTGAAAGTAGTATCGACCTATCAACCTTTCAATGTAACTCAAGACTTATAGACCTGGCAACGTGTGCATACAAATCTTCTGAGCCAACTCCAGCTGAATGATATCATTCTTATAACTGGGTGACCGGAACTGGGCACAGAATTCCGGAAGGGGCCTCCCCAATGTCCTCACACAACTTCAACACAACGTCCCATCTCCTATATACAAAGGACGAAGCATGAAGGCAAGTGTGCCAAATGACTTTTCAACTATTCTGTCTGTACGTGATGTAAACTAAGAAGAGTTACATACCTGCATCACGAGCTTCCGTGATCTACAACACTACACAAAGCCTTATCATTATCTATATAAACAATACTCATTTTGTTGTACCAAAATGCAGAACCTTCCATTTATCAAGATTGAATTCCATGTGAGATTTTTCAGTCCAATGGCGCATTGGACTAAGATCCTTTTGAATCTTAGCTGGTCTTCTTCAATGTCTCCAATTCCTGTGTCGTCTGCAAACCTACGAAGCAAGCGTGCCATGCATTCCATTGTTTTCTCTTTTAGATCATTGATTTATATTTATTTGTAGTGGCCGGGATTTAGTAGTTTGCCGACCATCCAACAATTAGTCATGTAATTCACCATGAGGAAGAAAGCCGCAGACTGCAGGGAGATATCAAACAATTGGAAAGAAAAATGGTGAAAGCAATTCAATCCAGGGAACTGGATGATAGTGAAGCAAGCTCAAATTTCATACCAGCCGCTCAACGTTAAGCATTCAATTTGCTCCACTTGTGGCACTCAGCTGTTTTAGCAGGATGCACTGTAGATTGCTGTGTTATTAAAAACAGAAGCAAATTGTCCCTTCTGTCCCGCCTTTGAGCAGGAGCACTCCCAACCTCGGAATTGCTTGTGCTTCTACTACCGTTACGGAAGGACCGTGCATTCACCGATTGCATCACTGGATTCATCGATTAGCTCTGCGATCTCGTTCCCGTCCCGAATTCCAGTTGGATCGTCGTGACTGCTCCCTCAGTTCCTCTGAATATGGGGCTGGGAACTGGGACTATGTGGCAGCAGTAGTTACTGCCTTGTGTAGGGAAACTGATGAAGTAGCCGAAGTGAAATTCATTGCTATTGAAGCGTACATTTCAACAAAACCTGCACCACCCACCGAGTCCTTGATGTTTTGGAGAAATCTATCAATCTCAGCCTTCTGCATATTGATGACTGAATCACCAGAGCCTCTGGGGACACCGATGTTAAACGTTCAGCCCATTTTGAGTTCCCGCATGTCTGTCACTGTTCTGAGAATTACTGATGTTGTGCATTTGGAGCTCTGCTTAACATTTCCTCTGCTGCTATATCTATGGCACTCTATCGCTGTCATTTTCTATGGCGTGCCATGATCGTGTAGTGGTTAATACTCTGCATTATGATCGCCGCAACTTCGGCTCAAATCCGAGTTTTGGCGGTACATTTTTTTTCTGCTCCAGCGTTTATGTTACACCTACGAAATCAATTTTTTTACATGGTAATATTCTCGGAAGCATTGTTTTTATTCACTGCAAGTTCCGCTCAGTCACATCTCTGCGTATCATACGTCAGAATTCAAATCCAACCGTTCTCAGAGATTTCACTCCCTCCAATGATCACTAACCGTCCTTTCCATCCGCCCACAGCACCCCCCCCCTCCCACCCCCATTTCATTAATTTGGAGATGCTGGCGTTCGACTGGGGTTTGCTAAGTTAAAAATCACACAATACCAGGTTGTAGTCTTACAAGTTAATTGGAAGTTCTAGATTTTAGAACGCTGCTCCTTCATCATGTGATTGTTGAGTAATTTCCTTTTTCATTAAGGCATTGCAGAATCGAAAACTCACAATGACATTGACACCACTCAGTCTGTGCTGCTGTGGTCACTGTTACTGGGTGAATGTGTCCCAATCTGACGATCAGGACCTTCAAACTAGTTGATCCATTTTGGATGCCACGGTTTTGAGATCTGTCTTCATGTAGCAGCTTTTACTGACATGACCAGAGATTATTGGAGCATAAGGTTCAGGGAAATGACACACGGCAGTATAGGGGATAAGTGACTTTATTGGAAAAGACTGGTTCATCACCTTTCTGCAATGGCCGAGTACTACTATCACTGGGCTGCCACTTCAGACCCAGAGTTAATGTGCCCGGTATATAGGTGCGCACTCCAACCATGTAAGGTGGTAGAATTGGTTGCATTAAATATCGAGTACTACAAATGCAGTGACTCCTAAGCATTTTTGACCAATTGTTGAAGAAACAAAACCATCCAGTTCATTTATGTCATTTTTGGATGGAAACTGCCATTCTTACTTGGTCGGGACAGTATCAACTGCCTGCTGGGCAAGTAGGGATAGCATTAAATGCTACCGAGCCAGCGAAGCACATTATCCTGTAAAAGAATATTTAAAAATGTTCATTTGGCTCTAGCCAGTGTATTGCGTGCAGTACTGCAATTCATATTATAGCATGGAAGTGACCGCACTGGGAACGGTGCAGGAGAGACTCGCTAGGATATTTTGCGGGCAAAAAAGGTTCAGTTATGAAGGGAGACTGGACAGACATGGGTTGTTTATCGCTGAGCAGAGGAGATTGAGAGAAGACATGATTGAGATGAACAAAATAATGAGGAATATTGATAGAAAGAAACTTTTCCGACTGATGGACAGATCGAAAATTGGGGGGCAGAGATTTCAGGAAAAAACAGCAAGGTTTCAAAAGCTTTATCAGCTAGCAGGTGGTTGGAATTTGGAATGCACTGTCCGTAAGGGTCAGAGAGACAGAAATCCTCATAACCTGAAGAAATATCCAGATATGAATTGGTGATCCAAAGACATATAAAGCTATGGGCTAAACGATGGAAAATTTGATTCAGGTCGTTAAGTAGTTGGAACATAGAACAATATAGTGCAGAATAGGCCTTTCAGCCCTCGATGTTGCACCGACCTGTGAACTATGCTCAGCTCGTCCCCCGACACTATCCCAAAATCATCCATGTTCTTATCTAAGGATTGATTAAATCTCCCTAATGTGGCTGAGTTGACTACATTAGCAGGTAGGGCTGTCTACGCCCTTGCCACTCTCTGCGTAAAGAACCTGCCTCTGTCATCTGTCAAATCTATCACTCCTCAATTTGCTGTTATGCCCCCTCATCCACGCTGACGTCATCATCCTAGGAAAAAAGATTTCCATTGTCTACCCTATCTAATCCTCTGATCATCTTGTATGTCTCCATTAAATCCCCTCTTAGCTTTCTTCTTGCCAAATGAGAGCAGGTTCAAGTCTTTCAGCCTTTACTCAGAAGACCTTCCCTCCAGACCAGGCAACATCCTGGTAAATTACCTCTTCACCTTTTCCAATCCTTCCACATCCTTCACCGAAATATGGGGCAAAAAACTGTCCACAATATTCCAAGTGTGGCCGCACCAGCTTTTTGTATACTTGCAGCATGATATTGCGGCTCCGGAACTCAATCCGCCGAAAAATGAAACCGAACACATCATATGCCTTCTTTACAGCACGATCCACCTGAGTGGCAACTTTCAGGGATCTATGTACATGGACTCCAAGATCTCTCTGCACATCCACACTACCAAGAATCTTTCCATTGATCCAATACTCTACCTTCCTGTTATCCTTCCCAAAGTGCATCACCTCACCTTTAGCTGCATTGAACTCCATTTACCAACTCTCAGCCCAATTCTGCAGTTTATGAAAGTCCTCCTGCAACCTGTAACATTCTTCCACACTCTCCACTACTCCACCAACTTTATTAGCGTCTGGAAACTTACTAATCCATCCACCTATGCCTGCGTCTAAGTCATTTATAAAAATGACAAACAGCAGTGGTCTCAAAACAGATCCTTGTGGTAGACCAATAGTAACCAGCTATTTTTGGCAAATGCGGCCACAACAGGCTGAAGGACTTACTTCGACGTTGTTTGCCTCGGTAGTATCGTGGTTAGTGTCCCGCCTGTCACAGTGTTTAAACCCCCGCAGGTGGCATTGTAAATATTTTAAAACAGTCGCTCAGTTCCCCAGTGAAGATTATTAATGTTTGTCGTTCCATTCTCGATTGGACATGTCACAGAAAGTACAGTGCTCTCTGAATTAGTGTGGGGAAGGATAGCAGCTCCGGGGCAGACAGAATGTAGGTGAAAGTGCAAACACGTGACTTTTGCAAGCTTCACACTGTGTCCGTGTTGGAATGAAATCCATTTGATAGATTTATTCCAGATTGAAATGTTTACTGGACGCATGAAGCTGAGGGAGAAACATGGTAAAGCGATTCAGATCTGAGTGCAAAAACACTTCCTCCAGCAATAATGAGGTTGCACAGCACGGAGCCGTGTTTGGATGCTTTGAATTCGGGTTGATGGGCGCAGCTTGCTTTCACTCGGCTGAGTTACGAGGTTATAAAGCCAGTAAAATGAGAGACATGGTGCTTATTGTGATGCTCAGTGGTTAGCAATTCTGTTCGTTCTGCAGGTTCGGTGGATTGGCCATGTTAAATTACCCTCTCGTGTACAGGGAGTGAATTCAATAAGTTAAGTTAATTAGCCATGGGTAATGCGGGGATAATGTCAGCAGTAACACGATGCTCGGTTTTATTCCAGTGGGTCTATTTGAAATCACATGCCAGAGGGCTGTCCCTTCTTCAGGTGAAATATATGGGGATAGAGAGAGGGCCTATGTCTGGTTGAGATACTCTTCTGTCACTCAGAGAAACCGTTTCCAAAACATTTAGAAAGGCACATTTGGAGATACACAAGCAGTGAGTTTCACTAGGCGAGAGACAGCCTGTGCCGGGGTATAAGTGTCAAAGTGGGGTGTGGAGGATGGAAAGTGCGAGGAATTCAATGTCTAATTTGGATGACTTTAAATGCAAAGAAATATTGTGAACGGGTGCAGCTGAATAAGATTCGGCCAAAAAAACCAACGATTTTGAAGAATTTGTATTAATCTTCCACATGAAGCATTATAATTGGGACTGAGCAGATGTGATTGATTGTCAAGGGAAGATATTCCATAATGACGAGGAAGTGACCCGTCGTTTGGAGATCAATTTCCTGCTTTAATCACATGCCTTAAAGATTTGAGGGCAATCACTACGATGTTGGGTTCATTCGATACCCACTGAAATCCGCCAATGTAACTGAGCACCAAAACGGGCATTTTGTTTTTGCAGTTTAACCTTGTATTTTTATCATCAGTGTTTCGTTTAAGCTGAAATAAATTCGAGGTGAAATTTATTATATTTTTAAACGTTCCAATGAAGTATATCCAATTCACTTCCTGTCATTGCACTACACAGAGTGAGGTTGCAGCAAAATTAATAAAATATAAAGAACAAAACAGCATTTCCAGGAATTATACCCAGCTCAGGTTCAGCCATAGGACAAAGGCCATCGAGCGATAATATGACCTTCACTTCTCTCTTCATATATGCTTCTTCACGTGAGAGAGAATCTGACTGATAAATTATGAGTCGAGACGAAATGTGCGTGTGAATGTGACGGGCATTTCTTGTTCGAAGGTTCATTCTGAGACAGTTCTCACTCGGAATGAATTAAGGACAGCTGTTCCTTTCAAGGACCATGTTGATTTCTTGAATTTTACTGGTATTATTCCGCTGAAAGCAGGAACATAATGGTGTGGATTCGATTCTGCTCAGGGAATTTCTCATCCCGACCTTCACCATACATACTCTTGATGTATCACATTTTGCCAGCCCATTAAGTGGCCAAGGGCTTAAAGTGGTGATTTAGTAATTCGTTGAGTACGTGTGTGTTCGACTCCTACGCGGCTTTCTCCTTCCATTAAACACAGATGTGGTCTTCCTTTGTATCTTCTATTCTTTGGCTGACATGGGATGGAGAACGTTGCTCTTGTATGGGAGGTTAACGAATAATTGAAACCACATGAAAGTCGAAATAAAGCATTTCGGTTCTGTTGTAAGTTAAATTGGGATAATGAAAGTCAATGCAACTTTTCTTTCCTCCTTTCATTCCATCTTGACTTTCTAGGAATTTATATCGACTGAAGGAGAAACAAATAAGGAAAGAACGGGAGCAATAATGTATCCAGTGGGATTGTGAATTACTGTTTTAACACTCCTCACTGACCAGTATTTCAAACAGTCAATTGGAAGTGGAACCACAGAAAACTTCTGCAATGAAACGAACCTTTCGTTCTTCTATAACTTCTTGCTGTATGTGAATCATACTTCGAACCATCCTTCAGCGTGATCACGAAGTTGCCAACAATATAAGGTTCACCAATTTTCTTCAACAATCACAGCTTCTGCATATATCCATTTGTGGTGTGTCCATTATCATTTGTTGCCTCCAGGTCTTGAAGATCTTAGACCCCTCAAGAGGGGCCTTTTGCTTCGAGATCGGTCAAAAGAATGCGGTCTGTTCAAAAAGCATGTGTCATTAGTTTATTGAATTAAGGTACCTTGAAGCAATTCTATCCAGCAACACAGGAGTTAGAGCTTCTGTGTTCCGTGGTGAAATTGCACAGTTATATTTGAAAATTAGGCATTATTTACACTTTTTTTGAGAAATACTACAGCCTTAATTACAAGAAAGACTAATCATATATAATATCGTGACATGATTTGCAGCAAGTTAATCCAATGATAATTCCTGGGAAAGAGTTCTTAATTACAAAAACGTCCACTCGACTGTAATATAGAGGCAAGATTGACAGCATGTTAATCCAATGGTAATTCCTTGGAAAAGAAATCTTATTTACATAAATTGAATGCCATGGCAAGCGTTCAAGGCTATTTCAAATGATCAATTAATGTGTCAGTATTCATTTTATGCAAACTCTGCTGTTCTCTTATCTTAGAATTTCAGCTTAATTCTGCAAATCACCAGTACAATTTCACAATGTTCAATCACTATTCTCAGCCAAATCATTGTTATCTTTTAAATTGAAAGAAAAATTTTGTGTTAAGCCAAAATCCACACATACTTATTGCTTCAAGCAATAAACTAAACTCAAATTTAAATCCTCAACTTCCTCCTTTGGTCATTCTATGACCACATCATAAAGGCATGGAACAAATCATTCCAATTCGATGGCAGTAAAAAACTGCATTACTTCCTCTTCCTTCGAAGGGGAAGCAAAGGCAGGCAATGGTGTTTCCTCATCTTCATCTAAGTGGAGAAGAAGCATTTTCTGGGTGGACCAATATTGTAATTAGAAATTAATATTTTAGCAATAATACACTTCACTATCGCAATACCAACAAAAAGACCAATTAAAACCATAGCAGTATACATAGCCGTATTAATTAGCCAGTTGCACATTTCTTCTTCATGAGCTTATGAGGCTAGTTCCTGATCTGTTTGATCAGTTTGATAAATCTTCTCGATCACTTCATCCTATCTCGTTGGAATTCTAAACTTATTCATAAAAGAAGGTGTTAGATCAAATGATGCAGTAGTGGAAGTCGGCCATTCAGACCATCGGCCATTCAATGAGCTCATGGCTGATTTGCTAATCTTCAACTCCATTCTCCTGCATTGCCTCGACAAAGCTTCATCGTCTTTATGATCAAATATCTGTCTGGCACAGTTTGAAAGTACCCAAAATCCCAGCCTCAACAGCGGTTTCGGGAAAGAGTTCCACAGATTCATGGCACCTGAGCAAAGAAATTACTCTTCATTTTCGAATTAAATAGGCAAAATCAAATTCTGAGATGATGTCCTCTGGCGCTCTCCTCACGTGAGGGAAACCACATGCCCGTATCTACCCTGTCAAAATCCAATGAATATTTAACGTTTATAAATGTTATTACATGATTATAGAGCTCTCTCTCCTCCCCCCTCCCCGCCTCCTTTGTTTCAAGGAGATTAATCCCAGCCTAACCAATCTTTCCAAGAAGCTCCATTTTACCCAATGTTGGCAACATATTAGTAAATATCTGCTGACCGCTGCAGCATCCTTGCATATTATTAAGGCAGGTAGAGACATTTCTGAGAGGCAACAGTTGAAATTTCAGGCAAAGTCGGGAATTGGAACTTGAAATCAGATAAGGATAGGAATCGGATTGGTCCACACAAGAACTAAATACCGTAATGAGAACTCCGCAAATGAGAATCTAATCATATCCCATTGACATTCAGTGGACTTACTGTAACCTAACCCTCGTGTAATCGTCTGCAGAGCTAGTATTTAGGAAAAAACGGACTGAGACTGGCTATATAATCACTTTGACAACAGAAACCTGGTAGATATTTTTGTTTACAAACTTAACTCTTGCCTCCGTGAAGCCTGCATAGTTTGCAAGGCACAATTGAGATGTGGAACAGATCTATCTCCATTTGCCTAGATGAGTGTAGCTTCAATTACACTTAAAGAACTGGACACCGTCCACGACAATGCAGTCACTTGATTCTACCCTCTTCAATACCTGAATATTCATTCCCATCACTGCGAAGGCACAATTGCAGCAGAGTGCAACAACTACAAGATGCACTGGAGAAAGTCATCCTGGCGTTTTTGACAGGCCTTTCGGAACTCAACATCCATAAGGATGATGCATTGAAACGCCACCATTTGCAAGTTACCCACCAAGGCACATAGCACCCTGACTTGGAGAGGTATCAGTGATAAACTCGTTGAGTCGTGAAGCGGTCTTGATGGGCGAAGTTGTATACTACAGCCCCCATCTGTTATCTTACAATTTTAAAAAAGTTTATTCATGCAATGACCAGACTTGTGCCCAGTCCTTTTGCTGTTCCCTAAATTGCAAAAGTTCTACTATCCTACACAGCCTGTGGTCGACAACAGCAAATATCCAAAAACCCTCTGAATCAACTGATTCCCCTCAAGATTAGAGTGTTGCTGGAGAAGCACAGCCGGTCCGGCAGCATCTGAGGAGATGGGAAATTCGATGTTTCAGGCAAAAGCCCTTCATCACGAATGAGACTGGGAGCCTATGAGGTGGAGAGATAAATTGGAGGAGGTGGGGCTATGGAGAAGGTAGCTGAGAGTGCAGGAAGTGGATGGAGGAGGGAGGAAGGTGATATGTCAAAGAAGAAGGTGGAGTGGATAGGTGGGGATGAAGATACACAGGTGGGACAGGTCAGGAGGACGGTGTTGAGCTGGAAGTTTGGAACTGATGTAAGGTGGGAGGAATGGGAATGAGAAAACTGATGAAGTGCACATTGATGCCATGGGGTTGAAGGGTCCTAAGGCAGAGGATAAGGGTTTCTTCATCCAGGCATCGTGTGATGAGGCACTGGCGATGGAGGAGGCCCAGGACCTGTATTTTC
This sequence comes from Chiloscyllium plagiosum, assembly GCF_037043375.1. Classification (NCBI taxonomy): domain Eukaryota; kingdom Metazoa; phylum Chordata; class Chondrichthyes; order Orectolobiformes; family Hemiscylliidae; genus Chiloscyllium; species Chiloscyllium plagiosum. Next base: position 85,841,382 of record NW_028270152.1, on the reverse strand, counting down.
GAGAGAGAGAAAGAGTGGGAGGGGGAGTTGAAATATTTGGCCAAGAAGCAGTGGGGTGATTCTTGCGGGTACCCGTGGAGATGTTCTCTGAAGTGCTCTGTGAGAAGACATCCGGTCTCCCCAATTTAAAGGAGTCCACATCTGGAGCAACGGACGCAATAAATGACATGTGTGGAAGTGCAAGTGAATCTTTGATGGATGTGGAAGGCTCCATTGGCGCCTTGCATGAGGTGAGGGAGAAAGATATGGACGCAGGTTTTGCAATTCCTGTGGTGGCAGGCGAAGGCGCCAGGGGAAGGGTGGATCATTGGAGGTCGTGGGCTTGACGAGGTAGTTGTGGGGGTATTGGACTTTGGGGAAAGTGGATAGGCATGGGGAGGGACATATATCCCTGGTGGTGGGGTCCGTTAAGATGTGGCGAATCTGTCGGCAGATGATGTGATTTATGCGGAGGTTGGTGGGATGGAAGGTGAGGACCAGGGGGTTCTATCCTTTTTGTGGTTGGAGGTGTGGGGTTCGTGGGCGGAGGTGCGGGGCATGGATCATATGTATTGGAGGGCATTTCAACCCCATGGGAGCGAAAGTTCTTGTCTTCAAAGAAGATGGGGATCTGGTGTGTTCAGTGTTGCAACTTATCCTTTGGCAGCAGATGGGATGGAATTGGGAATGCAGGTTAGCATTTCTGCAGAAGGTGGGGGTGGGTGGAGGTGTAATCCAGATAGCTGTGTAAATCAATGGGTTAGTAAAAAAAATGACAGTAACACTGACCTCCTGGGATATTTTTCCCTCCCCACCCCTATCCACATTGAAATAAGACGGATCCATTCGCAAATATCTAGTCAACTCCACACCCTCCAACGACCCACCCTCCCATCCCAGTACCTTCCTCTGCCACTGCAGGCATTTCAAAACCCGCGCCCATACACCCCCCCCAACTCTGTCCAATGCCCCAAAGGAGCTTGTCACATCCAACAAAGTTTCAACTGCACTACCACACATGTCGTTTTTTGTATCCATTTGTCCCGATTTGGTCACCGTTACATTAGGGCTACAGGACACTTTCTCGGAGAGTGCTTCAGAGAACATCTCCAGGACACCCGCAACAATCAAACGCAATGCCCTGTGACCGAACACTTCCACTCCCCCCACTCTACCGAGAGCATGAAGGTCCTGCCACTCCCTCACCACCCGACGCCTGGTGGAAGAACGCCTCATCTTCCGCCTCGGGACCCTATAACCCCATGGCATCAATGTGGATTTCACCAGTTTCCTCATTCCCTCCCACCACCTTACTCTATTTCCAATCTTCCAGCTTGGCACCGTCTTAATTACCTGTCTAACCTGTCTAATAATCTTTCCTACCTATCCGCTCCACCTTCTTCTCTGATCTATTGTGGGCGGCACGGTGGCACAGTGGTTAGCACTGCTGCCTCACAGCGCCAGAGACCCGACTCAGGCGACTGACTGTGTGGAGTTTGCACATTCTCCCTGTGTCTGCGTGGGTTTCCTCCGGGTGCTCCGGTTTCCTCCCACAGTCCAAAGATGTGCAGGTCAGGTGAATTGGCCATGCTAAATTGCCCGTAGTGTTAGGTTAAAGGGGTAAATGTAGGGGTGTGGGTGGGTTGCGCTTCGGCGGGTCGGTGTGGACTTGTTGGGCCGAAGGGCCTGTTTCCACACTTTAAGTAATCTAAGTAATCTAATCTAATCTAATCTAATCTATCATCTTTGTCCACAGCTCCATCCACCTATTGCACTCTTAACGAAATGCTCCCCAGCGCCACCCCTTCCCATTTATCTCTCAACTCTCGAGGCTCCCAGCCTTATTTCTGATGAAGGGCTTTTGCTCAAAGCGTGAATATTTCCTGTAGCTTGGATGCTGCCTGACCTGCTGTGCTTCCTCAACCCTACTCTAATCGTGACTCTGATCTCCAGCATCTGCAGTAAGCACCTCCGCCCATATGGTTCCCCTGTCCATTGATCTTCAGTGATTGTGAAAGTCCACTCCAAGATCTCTTTGTCCGTTTACACCACACAGTATACTCACTGTTATTGTTTCTTCTCCACAAATTCATTCACACTCATTGGTCTGGATTCAGTTCGATTCGCCATTTTACCTTTCCGTCTGATTGATGCATCCCTGCAGTCCCTGGCTTTCTTTGTCGCTGTCAAATACATGAACAATTGTTGCATTATCAGCAAACGTCTAAATCGTTGCTCCTACAACTAAGTCTAAATCATTGATCTCCATCAGAAAACAGTGGAACACCACTGGAAACAGGCATCCAAATATGGTTCATTGCTAGTTGGGATTAACAGCTGCAATAATAGCAGAATCGATCCCCTGCTGTCTTTTGTAAACTTGCTGATGATTCTGCCAGTTAGTCTCCTGGGTGATCAATTCTCACATATGGGAGTGGTGAATGACCTGTGTGCATTATGACTTTGCAAGTGAGTTTACACCTCAGCAGGTAATTGAATCCCATCCTGCAGTCATCCTATGGACCTGACTTCTTGGCGACATGGGTTTCCTTGTTTCTATTTAGTTTGGAAAATCAGTTGAATTCGAGTCCACGCAGACACAATTCCCATTTTCCCCGTCGTCTATGTATTTTTATTCTTCATTATTCTCCCACAGAATGTGGCTCTCATTGGTCTGAAGAGCATTTGTTTTTCATTGTTAATTCCCCTTGAACTGAGTCAGGGAGCACAATGGGTGAACCACATTGTTGTGGATCTGGAGTCACATGTTGGCAGGGCTCGTTACGGTCAGCAGATTTCCCTTTCAAAGTGACATGAATGAATGAGTTTTCAGTAAATTAAAGTTATCGTCTCAGTTCCTGAGATTGGGTGTATTTTCCATATTTTATTCATGGAGTTAAATAACAGCAGCTGCCATGTTCCAGTCTCCAAAGATTACTAGCCCAATATATCACCACTGCTGCATTTCTCCATTCAAAGAACGACATTGTCAATTCAGATTATCCCACATGGAGAGAATAGGACGCGTTTCTGTGTTGGAATGGAAGCAATTACGCTGGATTGGAGTGTTTACTGGAGCAAGAGACTGATGTGGTAACAATGTGAGCAAACACAACTCTTTCTGTCAAAGTAACTAAACACTACTTGTTAAGGAAAATTTCATAGGCCGCTTTCATGCATCGATCTCTTACTTAAGGCTCTAGTATGCTTCCTCTGAGCCAATCTTCAGTGCGGGTTAATGCTGCTGCAAAATCTTAATAATATCGTAAATGGAGACCAATATGCCTTTCCACACCACCTTTGACCAGGAGCACTCCCAGCCTCAGCATTTCACGCGCTTCTATCCCGTCTTAGAAGGATTGCGCCTTTACCAATCACTTTACTGGTGCCACAGAATAGCGCCACGTGCTAATTCCCATCGCCACTTCCGATTTGGTATTCACGGCTGCGCCACTAGGTTTGACTGATACCAGTTCTAGGAACTGGGATTATGTGACCGAAAGCAGCAATGGGTACTTCCTTGTGTAGAGAAGTTGGTGAAGCCATTGTTATTGAAACCATTGTTATTGAAACACACAGTGCAACTATATCCCGCACTATCCCCTGAACCTTCATTTTTTCTGGAAATCTACCAAACTCATTATTCAACATGTCGTACTCTATGAAACAACCACAGCGTTTGGGGATATCGAATTTAAAGAAACACACAAAGGAATTAGTTGATTTTATGTGAAAAAATTCTCCGAGATTATGACGTTTTCCATCAATCCCCTCTCTCACACATCTCTGAGAGAGATATATCAGGATTCAGACTCACTCATTTTCGGAGAATTCTCTCCCTGCCACAAGCATTTACCTCCTTTAAGTTCTCCCTCCCATTTCCCTTACAATCACTTGCACATTGCCCCCTGTTCAGTCTGTGCTGCTGCAATCACTGTTGCTGGATGACCATGACCAAGTCTCATCATCAGGACCTTCAAACCAGTTGATCCATTGAGATCAATCCTCATGTAGCAGCTTTTAACTGACATGGACCAGAGTTATTTCAACATCAGGCTCAGGAAAATGACACAGGGCAGCATTTAGGAAAACAACAGTTATTCAAAAAACGTCAGTTTCTGTGGATTTCCACATCATTTATGTGGGATATAGGTGAAGTAGTGTTACTTCTGCAGTCATATTTCCTTATGCAAGGTAAATGAACTGACACCAGTGTATAATTGTTTCAGCAAAGAGCTGAGTCAACAAGAATGAAAACTGTGAAGGAAATACAGAATTGTTTTTGTATAAGCTAAAATGTGCCTGCAACAATGATAGATGTTACAGACAAATAGATAAGGTGCTGTGAGGGGAGAGGGTTAATCTAGATATGCCTTATAAACAGTAGTTAAAGGTATCTGTTTCCCGCTTCTGCAAAAACAAGAACAAACCACAATCAAGAAGTCATGAGGTCATAAGGTCATAACAAGTAAGGGAGGATATACCTAACAATGACCCACAGTAGGATGTGGTCAAACGGCCTTGTGAGGCCAGAAATAAGCATTTTGTCACAGACAAGGCCGGAGAAGGCAAGAGATAAAAAAAGAGAATTGGGCGACGGTCTTAGGTGGGAGATGTAAACAGTGGAGGAGCAATGGAATGAAAGAATAGGAACCAAATTATATAAATGTTGTATACTAGTGGAATTCAGTTTGTGTGTGTCCTGCCTTGTGGACACTGGACACCATACCCTCTTACAAGAGTAAAATAAATGACACTACTGATTCAGATCTTGTCTCGGACTGAAATTATTGAAGTGAGTCACCCTCGTTTCTCACATTTATTTCACGCGTCCATTCGGCTCCAGCGAGACTATTGTGTGTAGTTGTGCAATTCAGGTTATACCAGGGATGTGATAGCACTGGAAATGATGCAGGGGAGATTGGCCAGTATATTGTCTGGGCTGAACAAGCGAGATTGGCCAAACTGGAGCTGTTTTACTTAGAGCAGAGGAGATTGAGAGGGGTTAAGATTCAGATGTACAAAATGCTGAGGGATATGGAGAGCAGACACTGAAACACTGTGTGTTTCAATAAAAATGGTTTCGATAGAGATTTCAATCACAGAGAGCTATCGGTTTAAGGCAGAGGTGGAAAGATTAGAGTGAATGCGTGGAAAAACGCTTTCAACCAGTGGCTCGTTGAAATCTTGAACTCAGTGTATGCAAGGAACAGAGAGGCAGAAATCCACATAACTTTCTAAGTATTCAGATGTGAATTTGTGATGCCAAGACATATATGTCAATGGGTCAATTGGTTTATAAAGGAGTTAGGATAGTGAAGCGATTGTTATTGAACAGTTCAGATATTCTGTTCCTATGTGCGGGTTATTGATACCTGTCCTTCCATTCTTGAAGCGGCATGTCACAGGTAGCACTGGGTTACCCAGAGTGGCAAAGAACAGCACAGAGAACAGGTAAAAGACCAACAGGTATCGGATGCTAGTAAGATCTCCGAGAGGTGCCTATCTGGAGAAATAGATTGCATAGAAAAAAGCATCGACACCGACCTGGAGAGAAAATCTACAGAGGAAGATACAAAGAGAAGATTCGACAACTGGCTGGTTTTTAAATTTGAAAATCTTTGTAAATATTAATGGGGTCGGGGTTGGGGAAGGCTTTTCAGACCAGTGTTGTGGAGCAGAAGGTTAAAGACAGGTTAAGTTAAAGGAGTTGTAAGTAGTTGTAAGTTAATTATCCTCTGTAAAATGTAAAAAAGGATAAAGTTGTTATTTTTAACTTTAAATACTAATATTTGCCATAGTTCTTTGCCTCTTGAATTTTAGCGGAACACAGCACGGGTTGAATGCGTTGTGTGTTGCTGGTTTACATTCGCAGAGGAGTTTATCCCGTTACGTAATACCAGTTTCTGTGGTTGCTGTGTTGTTTCGCTCATTTGTGCATTATACCTCATTAACGATTTTGAAGTTGTCCTCTCGGCGCAAGAGTTCCGTGCTTTTGCTCTATTGTACAAAAGGTGCAGTGTGTCTAAGCAACAGGGCTCCCTACAATAACATCCGACACTGATTAAATCTGTCTATCCTGGTATTGATCCATGGAAGCAGCACTGCGCACTCTCCTCGAGTTTGGAAAACAATTCCCTCAAAGGTAATGTAACATCCCCGCATTCAAAAGGATTTCATTCCATCGCCTTCAATTCCTCACAGAATCCGATTTAGCAAGTTTTGCCACTGAGTCATTTATTTGTTTGTGTTCAAATCATGTGAGCAAAGGGTCACGGTTGGAGAGTGCTGGTCCCATAAAACAGAGGTCAAACCATACTCTGTGCACTGTACTCTACTCTTCATCATTTCACTAACAGCAGGTAGATGCATCTTTGCTCTACAAAATTTTCACGCCTGTTTTAAGAAGCAAGATAAACAGTTCCTGGTTCCTACTTTTGTTGTCACACAGACCAAGACTGTAAATGATGGGAACATGCACTGGTCGAGACTGTCTGCTCTCCAAAATCCCTTTTCTCCCCAGCAGGTGGTAAGATGATGGTCTGAATCGCTTTCTTCTGTTCCCTGTCACTCTGGGATGATGTGAGCTGTGAGAACTCTTCTCTGAGCTGGGGGTAACGTGGTAAAGTTTATACAAATCAGGTGCAATGTGCCTGAGCAACAGGACTCGCTGCAGTAACATCCCATGTTGATTCAGAGAGCAGAGCCCTCGCTGTGAATTCGAGAAGTACACAGACACTGTTCCCGATTACTGGGAGAGATTCTTTCTTTCCCAGCATTTCTGCACTTTTTTATCTGTCTCAGATGGAATTATTTGGACAAGGTTCCCAAAATAATATGAGTTCCTGTGCATGCAAGATCTCCCTTTTGTACAGCTTTCCAGAATTTTCATAACTACCACTCCCATGAGCCCCCTCCCCCGCTGCAGAAGCCCGTGTTTGATCGGGAGCTGAAGAGCGCATTCACCTTGCTCTTCCACAACACCGATTGACAATAGAAGATGAGTTCGTCCAGCTGCCAGCGGGGGAAGGGCTGGCGCAGCCTCCTGGGAAACGGGAGGCAGAATGGCAAGGAGCTATTATTAAGACACATTGCTGCCTTCACTCCGAAACAAAAGTAAAAACCTTTTTTAAACAAAGAGACTCACCTGATTTATAGATCACGCTTAAGGTGCGGTTCTGTCTCGTTGGTCTTGGGTATGCTATCGCCTCGGGTGGGTGATGTACGCGCGAGAAGTGACACTTGAGCCCTGGAGTTTTGCATCCGGTCCCATTTTTGACTCAGAAAGTATGATTTCGATGAGATCGACGTCAGATCAAGATACTGAATCTTTAAGACAGACACCAGCAGCTTCTTCTATGCCGTTACTAGACTGAGAAATGTATTCTCCAACTTCAAATGATGCTGATCCTGTTAATGTGGATCTTGCCGAGCGCACGTCCTGTGCTGAGTAACCTGAATGCCTTTTTTCTCTCACGCTGTGATCTGCATGTACTTGATTACGATGATCTGCCTTTACCAATTTGCAAAGGTTTTCACTGCACTCAGGTAAATGTGATAATCAATCAAATATAATCCATCAATCGAATGACACAGACATTTCCTTATTGTTTGGATCCAGCACTGCGAAGGTGGGCTGTATGGCCTCACTTTGCACTATTTCGTGATTCTGACTGAAATCACAGTTAAACCAACAGAATGTGGGAAGTTACTCACAGGTTATATTGACACAGCCGGGACACATATGCGCCACAGTGTATCACACAATAATAGTGACAATCTAGTTGAAATCATTCTCTGAGGCACATGCCACACGCCAGATGAAAAACGGAATTTCGCTGGAAACTGCTGTAGTCAGCGCGAACAGAGCGATCCAGCGGGAGCGGACTGGGCTCATAACCCAGAAATTAATGGATTGAATACATCCTCTGCTCGTTGACAATTCCAGGTTTGAGTGTGTGTACTGCCTGGCCAGTGTTCCTCCGTAACAAAGCTCCATTCAACGTATTGCAAGTTCTTTTTCAATTTCCACTTCCTTTCTCTCAATGTATCTGAAATGAATATCGCGTACTGATACACCCGCCAAATTTACACAGGTGAGGAAACACACTTATGAATGTCTGGAAGCTCTTTTCCTGTTCTCTATCTGTCTTCTCTGATTTGATTCGTAAAATCACTTGCCAGAGCTGGGAATAAACTGGTATAGGTAAGATATATCAGTTGCAGAGTGCTCTATGAGCATGACACCCTGCATTTATTCCCCACGCTGTTTCACACAGCAGTGTCCTTTCTGTGAAATGAAAAGCCATGAATGACAATTGGATCATCTTGCTGGAGACAGCATTACGATACTGACACAGTTCCGCATTATGAATACGTGCATCACCAATTATCAATAACAACAGAGATATACAGGTGACACAGAGTTGCAGTGGACTCGCTGGGCTGAACGGCTTCTGTCAGCGCGTGAGTGACGCCACGCATTGATGCTGTCCCTCCTCCTGTCTCTGGAACAGAGTGGCTGAGGCTGAGGGTGAAACAATGTCTCATCTTTAACCCTCCTTCTGCGTTAGATTATCTGCAGCCCCACAGCTCAGAACTGTGGGAATGGCTCTCAGTAAGTGAGGGTTTTACTCGGATTGTCTTCATCTCGGACAGTTGGGGCTCAGATGCTAACTGCTGCCCGATTGCATCAAAGAAACAGGTGTCCCTATTAGAAATTTTTTTTCTGCAGGATTGCTGTGTGAAGATGGATTCTGAACACCAAACAGGCTGCACAAAAATGCCTTCACATGAATTTACCTTAGGGAAGAGTATCCTGAGTACATTTCTCTATTTGCCACTATCTCAAAATCTTTGTCGCGATCTCAGATAAATTATAAATTAAGTTCCCAATCAAACTTCATCATTTCCAGCACTTGAGGGGCCTGGTTGTGCCGATGAGAGAGAGCTTGAGAGCGTATTCGCGCTTGCCTCCCCTCACACTGCCTGCAGGTGGATGGAAATAGATGAATAATCTGCCGATGGACACAGCTCAGTCCAAGCGGAAGAGATAAAGAGCACCGTACCGCGAACAAGGAGAGGGAATGAGTAGGTGATATTCTTGAAATCTCTTGCTTTTTCGAAATCCGAGAGCAAAGTGGGATGTAGTTGGATCTGAGTGACTCTCAGCTGGTTTAGTATTGGAAATGTAAGAGTGTCTAGGGGTGTTATCTTCGCTTTGTAGCTTGTGTTAATACTGGCATGTGAAAATTCTTACTTCAAGTCGCCTTCGAGCCTTGGTTGTTTGATTTCACTTTTGCCCGGTCGCCCAATTAACTGTTACATAAAAAGGCGCAAATTGTGAAGTTGCACCCCTTGAAATAACTTTGTGTTTTGGGGTCAGAAGTGTCATTGCAGTGGGCATGACACAGTACCATATGTGGTGAAAGCGAAACAAATGTTTCAGGATGTTCACACACACAATCCCACTCTGAATAAATCCACCATCTGGATGTTTGCACAGTTTTGAATGTTGACCTTTAGGAAATGGGAACGTGAAATGATTAGAAACAGCGCTGAACAGGTTGATGGGAATGGTGTGGTGTATGAGGAATAGCAACAATAAAGGTCATTTGGAAAGTTGGGACAGTTCTCCTTGGAGAGCAGAAGGCCGAAAGCTGGCTTTATTGAACCTTTCCAAGTCATGAGTGGTTTAGACATATGAGAAAAGGGAAGGGAGAATGCTCCCTACGCCTGAAAGTATCGAGAACGATTCGGTAGAGTTTTAAAGTCATTAGTAAAAGAAGAAAAATGTACATGAGGAAAAACGTTTTCACACAGCGAATGGTTAGGGTCTGTAAACCACTGCCTGACTTGACAAAGACACAGTTTCAATCAAGTTATTTAAAAACTAATTCGATGTTGTTGAAACTAAAAGTTTGCAGAGTAACAGGGAGAAGGCAAGAGAATGATATCAAAACAGAAGCACATTTATCTCTGTGGAGACCCAGCACAACTAAGGTGGTTTGTGACACATTGTGATTCTGAATGGAATCACAATTCGACCAACAGAATGCAGGGAGTTCGATAACAGTGATATTGGCAAAGCCAGGTCACATCTACACAACAGAATATTACCCAGCAGGTACATGTCACAGGGAGGATGGCGCTGAATGAAAAGCCTGCAGGGTGTCCTGCCATCAGACACAGTGCACTTCACTATTCAGATTATACCAGAGTGAGAGCCACAGGATGCAACTTGCTTAATTGTACGTTTTTGTTTCAGCAGGGGAATTACGAACAATGAGGGCAAGTGGAAATACTGGTGATTTGTTCACATTTGAAGTGTTTACGGGAAGCAGGGAGTTGCGGAAGACACATGGTAAAGCTATTGAGATCCTCCTACAGGAGCAGCAAATACGTTGGACAGCGCAGAGGAAATCTTTGAAGTCTTGAATTCTGGAAGATGGAAAAAGTGAGGACTGCAGATGCTGGAGATCAGAGCTGAAAATGTGTTGCTGGAAAAGCACAGCAGGTCAGGCAGCATCCAAGGAACAGGAGAATCGACGTTTCGGGCATAAGCCCTTCTTCAGGAATGAGGAAGGGCTTATGCCCAAAACGTCGATTCTCCTGTTCTGGTAGATGTGCCGAGTGTGCTTTCACAAGGCCACACTGTTACAAAAGATAATGTGTCCTTGTCTCTTGGCCTTGTGTCGTAGCATGGCACATATTGCCGTTACACTGCAGGAAATTCCATTTTCCACCGAGAGGGCAGTCAGCATTTAACAAAGGATATATTGCAAAACCTTTCACATAAATTGTTGCATTCCATCTTAGTGTCTTACTTTGTTTCTTTCCCACTTGACCGATCATTGTGCCTGCACTGAAGGTGTTTTGCTTCTTCTGCGTGGTTTTTACAGTCTGAATGACATGATGAAGCTGTACTGCCCCATCTTCTGATGCAATTTTCCACTTCCATTCAGCTCACCCTAACTTCGCTATCTGATACCTTTCCCCTTGCTTCAGTTTTAAGCGCTCGTCCTAGACCCAACCTGTCATCCTCCAAAATCAATACGAAACTCAACCACACCGTCATCACTGCAAACCAGCGACACCTACATTCTGAGGCCAATCATTACTGCGGTCTCATTTCACATTATCAGCTACCGTGCTTTCTGGTGGCTTCTAGAAATCACTATGCTTATAAATTGCTGTAACATCCGCCAATATGAAATAAAAACAGAAAGATTCAGGAAATTTTATCATCCACAAACAAACGACAATAAGGAATGTAACTGTTGGGACAAACGTTAATGCAAGCAGATTGCAAAATCTTAGTCTGAAAATCTTGCTGCAATTGTTCTGCTTTCAATGAGCACACACATTGAGTTCAGTGCAGAACCGATCCCAACTCGGAGAAGCGTTGAAGATGCGTTCAGAATGTTCACTGGATTCATCCCAGTCATGGGAGGACTGTCCTCCGGGAGCGTATGAGTAAAATCATTCAATGTCAAAAGGGGTTTCCAAACATGAGTGGTGAGAGGAATGTCTCCATTCACAAATCAAACGTTGGGTAGGATTTAATACAGAGACACACGAACAAACTAGATAAGAACACAGAAAGATGATAAACAATCGATATTATAATTAATATTTGGAAAGTTTTTGATTTTAGATCCACGGTGGTATTTGGCGACGGGTATGTCATGTACACAATCAGTCTGCACTGAAAACGACTGCAGCTACAATGTGATGTGATTGAATCTCAGTTACCTTTAGAAAAAGCTGAGACTCACTCAGGTCAGGAGGATTTAGGGACGCTGGCCTTACAAACCTTTTCCCAAATTCCTTGGAAGTACAAATGAAGTTTTCGTGGGGAGGTTGTTCATGATCTGGTTAGATAATAATGAACGTTGTTTGAATTTATGAATAGGGAAATTGTATTACAAAGCTAAGAGTTCATAGTGTAATTGTAAAATTTAAAGGTCAAACTCAGTGCAAACATTGTTTGTAATCCTTGTGCTCACTCTCCAACAAAAAAAACGTAAAGACATTAGAAAGGGCGCAGCCACAATTTCCTGTATAGAAAGGCATGAGGAAACTCAGGGTTGAGGTTTACTGAGGCATAAAAACAGTAGAAATGATACAAACCGGTTTTATGTGGATGATGGACAGAATGAGGGATTTTATTCACATGGTTTTGAAAATGCTGTACCGGAAATATGCAAGTCTGGGAAGTTAACGAAATACATCTTTCACATAACACAAGGTTTTAAGTGACTAAATCAGCGGTAGTCCCTTTTTCGAGTAAATAAATAAAGAGATTCTCAGATTCAAAACCATTGGTCAATGATCCAGAAAAACTTGGATCAGAGTTTCTTCTGCTCAAGAGCTATTTAAATCCTAAACGAATTTCCAGAAAGAATGATAGAAGCTGAGTCCAGAGTGTTTCATAAGACACATGCACAAGAACACATGTAGGGAATTTACCATTGGGAGAAAGTCAAAATGTGTGTAAAAATTTCGAATTTTTGTGACTTATCAAAAAAGACTTTTCATGAACACGTCCAACTGGATAAGATGGAATATGAAATATTCATGAATTTAAAAGGTATGGCATATTATTCAACGTAAAACATTGTAAAAGGAATTGATCTTCTAGAAGATTGCAAACAAAAGTTATTTCCTCATGAGAAGGAATTGAATTGTCGCTAGGAGACATAATACCTGGTTTAAATATTTGACCACATTTACATCATGTTACGTATATTTCATGCTTTCTGATCTCCCTCCATTAAATTCTCAAAGTTGTCTCTGTCTTTTTTGTCTTTTTATTTAGCCTTATGTTCTTTCCTACAGCACGCACTTTTAAGCTGAAAGAAGCTCTGACCAAAACTGAATGCAATATTCGAACGGTCCCTTGTGATCAATATAATTCCTTTTTGATTATTACAATAACTTTTGCGAGTTTACAGCAAATTGAGTAACACGAAACGGGCTCAACATGTTTTGTTTTCTCTGAATTTAACGCAGTGCGCGTGAGAAACGCCATCCATTTGTTGAAAAAATTATTTTCGGTTCTCTGCCCACACATGTTGTCACGTTTTATAAATTTGCAGCATGTTTGTTGGTAATGAGTCATTTTCCAGAAAAGGTCGTTTCTCAATTCAAAAAACTGGTACTTTCCAATCAACTTGGCTTGCTCAACATCGCCTTCCGTCCTGAAACTTCAACACAATGACAAATTGAAGCTACTCTATGTGAGGGTCAAATTTAAAACCTCCACTCAACACAGCCTACTACATTGGCACAGAGATACCATCCACTGATAACCTGCTGCACTGGATCCACGCATTAATGCTTACAGCCACATTCCTGGTTGTATCAAAACGGATGGGAAAACGAGAACCTCTGATTCCACGGCTGGTACCTGGAATTATATGATCGCCTTTACCAGTGGTTCCAATGTTCTATGAGGAAATGGATGAGCTGCTCATTACTAAGATGAGTGAATTATTTAATAATATAATTGCAATATTTCCGTCCACTAATCCCTGGACTTTCTTATTTTGATTTTGATATTGTAGAAATCTTTTAATTTTAATTTTGAACAGACTCAATGACGGATCTCCACAGTGCCTGCGGAATCAATTATAAAATTTCATAACACTCTGAGTTCTTCTATCTCAGTCCGCTGTTTGGGAAGTGTTCCCGTTCTGGGAAATTCACTTCCCTGTGTATCCGCTGCTGCTCCCAGCATGCCCTGTGGTACTACACACATTTTCCTTCTGCCATTTGCTCACTGTATTGCTGTGATCGTACAGTGACCTGGTGTCACACGGTCCAGGAAAATAACACAGGCCCAGGTTGAGCAAAACAAACTTTATCTGTAAAGAGTCGCTCCTGTCGTTTTTTGTGTTGTTCAATTCCATTTTCAGTTAGTCTTATTTAAGATTTTGGAATTGTTCGCTCTGTACATAAGTGCGATTGGTCAAAAATATTTGTCCAGAAGAGAGGGAGTGCTAGTTCTGCCAGTGAGCACTATGGACTGTCCTCGAGTCGAGAAAATAATTCTTCAGAGACAGTGTTACGTCGCCACCGTCACGGAACTTTTCATTCTATCTGCTCCAATTCTTGATAGAATTAGATTCAACAGATCTTTTTACTTAGTCATTTCTTTATTTCTGTTCAGATCATGTGAGCAGAATGCCACTTTGGGAATGCGCTTGCTCCATCGAGCAGAGGTGAGGCCATAGTCTAGGAAGTGGATTGTGCTATTTATCATTTCACCAACACAGGGAGAAGTATCCGCTTCTCTGCACAATTTACTCAACTCAGTTAAGCATATCATCAGATGTGTAACGTGAATGTGACGAGTTGTCTGAGAGGTTAAAGTGATTATCTACTGACTCATTGTTCTCTACAGGCGTGGGATCGAATCACACTCTTGTCGCTTATGTAATGCAGTCGTTCGTGATTCTGTTTTTGTTTAGGTCACGGCTAAATTGGAGGTCGACTGGTCAGTTTATCACCATCGACGCTGCAGTAAAGTCTCCATTAATTAGTCGAGTCTGTCGCTGAAACGGCAGTGAACTGCAGACTGACGTCCGATAATGAAAAGGAACACTGTTTTCCTTTTGAAGGCATGTTACTGTGAGCTTTTATCGAACGAATTAGATCCAGGAAAAGCAAATAACGAGAGGTGACAAGCGTATGTTTATCCAATGGATTGTTAATAAGTATTTTGTTAGATGAAATCTGTAGCAGAGTGGGTAGAAGTGATTCATCTTAGTGACAAAAGCACAGACAGGCAGCTGAAAATAATTGAGATAGTTCGAAGAGGAAGGTTTCAGGGACACCGAATACTGGCTTAAAATGCACAGCAGAGAACTTGCTAATGTAGGTACTGTGCATGGGCATGGACACAGTTACACATTGGTCCCTCCCTTTCTCATTGCTCTTGCCAGTGATGAATGTTGAGCATAAGATCCAGACAAAGAGAAGAAGTGGGAAGCAAGCTCCCTCTCTTTATGAACAACTGGAGTAGACATCATGTTAACTGCAGGGACTGACCAAAACTGTGGAACAATAACCGCTGTACAAACACGTGAAATTATTTAAATTTTGTTTAATCTCTTGTCATTAATAGGTATTTAGTTCTAACAACTGTGTGGCCAATAGAAGACAACGCCTCATTTCATGTTGGATAACAACATTATCAAACATTTTTCGAATTGAGATCTATTGTGATCATTTTACACATTTAGCAAGTTCATTTTAATGAATAGAAACCTCATTCCCTCATAGGAAATAAAACTGCTGATTTCCTCAAATACGTCATCCTTGCTAAATAGCAGTTACTCAGCATGAATCATATGATGAAATATTTATTGAAAATCCGCCATTGAGCACTATTATCTTACGTCACATTGAGTGCAATAGGCACATGCTAAACAAGCCTTTGGGAAGAAAGTGTTTCACAAAGTATACTTGGTGGTGATTAAAAATAAGGTAAGGTTCTCATGTTGCGGATAGTACACCTGTATTTGCATCCAAATTTAATAGTGCAACTACTCTGTGGCCCTCAGGGATGCAATCACTGAGCACACGGGACTTCTATGATCGCATGGAGGCGCATGAGATGCCTGGGCTTCAGCTCAAATAGCACCTTGAGCAGCTTCTATTGACATGGCGCAGCAGGGAGCATTGGGACACCAGACGGTAATCTCCAACCGCACCTGGAGAAGCTTCTATTGACATTGAGCAGGGAACATTGGGACATCAGGCTGGGAGCTCCAAATTCACCTGGAGCAACCTCTATTGACATTGAGCAGCAGGGAGAATTGGGACATCAACCTGGGGTCACCAAACTCACCTGGAGCAGCTTTGATTGACATGGAGCTCGGAACATTGGGACATCAGGCTGGGATCTCCAACTTTACCGAGTGCGCCTCAAACTCATGCAGCTCATGGTTATTTTATGAAATCAAACGAACATACATTCTTACACACACATTTATACATTTACAGCTGAAAAGCGTCTCAGAAGATAGATTCAGATAACCATTGATTTATGTCTGGATTCATGGGCTATCCTTATCTGCTGCGAAATTGATATTGTAGCCAGCATTTCCCAGCAGCTGTGAAAGCAGGAGAGGGATTACCCAACCCTTTAACTGTGAACGTGCTTCTATTACTATGCAGGCGCATATGTGAGAATATATGAAAGCATGCAAAAAGGTCGCATGGCGCAGTGGGCTGAACAGATGCATCGAGGTTTTTGAATCTCAGTTATGTGAATTCGAATGCCTGCGCTGCCATTTCAGTGGATCAACTGTAATGCGACAGCATGTTGAAATGTGGGTCAAAATAAAAACTTTAGGATTTGTTTCTCAAAGACTGGACAGTGGTGGGTCCGAATACAGACTCAGGCAAAGGGGTCAGTGCCTGTACTGACATAATAGTGTTCTCTTCCCAAACGAAAAATCGCGGGCTCAAGCAGCTCTATCGCTGGTGTTTCGTTTCAGAAAAGTTGAGTTTTCACAGGAGCCGAAAGCAGGCTGTTATACCATCGCTGTTGTGAAACAAAGTCCTGCGGTGACTCAACTCATCGGTGTTTGGTGATTTGGCGAATGGGAAAATATTTGCGATGTTGTGTGATCCATAGTTTCCATGTTTTGTGTCCTGGAGACAGAAGGGAAAGATAATCTAATCGAGATTGTGATTGACGAAATTCACTTTTTATTATGTTCTAATGTTCTTTCTTTCTCTCTGTGCAGCACTAAGGCTCCAGAATGTTTCAACGAGTAGTTTGGACTTGCCCAGCTGTTAAGTCGCTAGACACACGTTCCAGGGGCGAGGGTTAGACTGCCATTTCTGCCGATCAACTTTAACTTGTTAAAATGCTGTGTCGATCACCACTGTGATGATGTTCAAAACAAAAGGAAAGTGGGTTTGCTTCCTGGGGAATTAACTGTGGTGTGGGAACGTGCCGAATTTTATAAAGTACCTGTGCTCTCATGATCGTGTTCGCCTCCTGCGCGGAAAATAGCAAACAGCACAGCTGTTGCTTTATGTCCCAGGCAAGTTGAGTTTTTACTGAAAGTTTTTATTACCTTTTGATTTATGTTACTATGTTTCTACTGACGTGAACAGAAACTGCATTTCTAATAAGCACCATGGAATTTCACAGAATTTATTGAGTCGCTTCTCGTCGATTCCCACACAGGTTTCCAACTCAGTTGGTATCCATGTGGCTCATGTCCAGGAGTGAGCAACTCAGCAGCAAATTGCACAGTTAAGGTAAAAGGCAAGGAAAGTGGCATCTCGAACTGGCTCTGAGGTCAGAGCATCCTCACAATGTGATCTGTCGTTCTCGGATTGTAATGCTAACTCCGGTTTTAGGGTGGAGAACATTCTTTGGGACTCTTATTCTGAAAAACAGACACAGTGACTGAAACTATGCTGCACGTTATGATGTGGAACACGGCGTGCTCAGCTTTGTGCATTTTCCCTGTAGTCCGGTGTGTTTCGTGTTCCATGTAAACGTGAAAGTTGTCCTGTTTCGAGCAATGGGTGAAATCATTTAGCAAAGCAAGAATCGAAATTGCAGTAATTCAAGCAGCTCATGGTTATTCCACCAAATCATAAGCGAACATATATTCTCACGCACTCAAAGATACATTTGTAGCTGAGAGGCCTCTGAGAAGATACACTCAGCTTACCATTGATAGATTGATGGGCTATCGTTTTCTGTTGCAAAATTAATATTGTCGCCGAAAACATCCCAGCAGCTGTGCGAGTTGGATAGGGATCATGGAACCCTTTTCACTTGACTTTGCATCTGTTGTTATGCTGGAGCACATTTGGAAATGCAAGAAAATTAGAACTGCAGCAGCTGGTAATGTGGCCGCGCGGTCTCCAGCGCTGAATCTAGGTTCCAGGCTTGAAAGGGATGTGGGCTCGAATCCCACCACTGCCATTTTAGCTTATCAACTCCAACGCTGCAGCTTGTTAAAATACTGTTTTGGCCCCCACTGTATAATGACGTTGAAAACAAAAATGAAATGGGTTTGATTCCCAAGGAATTAGTTCGCACGTTCGTGGCTGAACTATCCCAGGGAAGTGTGGGATAGTGCCAAATATTTCAAAGTGTCTCTGCTATCATGATCGTGTTCGCCTCCCGCGCGGAAAATCGCAAATAGTTATGCCGTTCCAGGCAAGTTGAGCTTTTACTGGAACCGAATGGAGACTGTTATTTCATCGCTGTTGTGAAACAAAGTCCTACGGTGACTCTACTCGTTGTTATTTGGCTTTCTGGCTCATGGGAAAATCGTTCCAATGAATTTCGATGTAATACGTTATTGAATTTCTCCCATTTCCTTCATTTCCGTTCTGGAGACATCAGAAGGGAAAGGTAATGTCATCGAGACTGTGATTGGTGAAATTCACTTTTTATGGCAAATTCTTATTATGTTCTTTCTTTCTCTCTTTTCAGCATTGTCTGGAAAATGGTGGTGCACTAAGGCTGCAGTATGTTTGAAAGAGTAGTTTGGAATTGCCCTGTTGTTTGTTGTGAGATTATTTTATGACCCATGCCCTCGGACTGTCTCACATTTAGCATTCATGCATCTCTGTGTCTGAAAATGCATGAGGCATGCCAGTTTTGTTTGTGTTCCGTGTTAAATGCTTTCTGTTTTGCGATTCGCTCAATACATTTCGAGTTAACAGGGTTTCTGAGGTCACTTCCAGCAGCAAATACCCTCAACTGAGGATCTGGGAAAATTTCACGGAGTATGGTCAGTCGGAGCAAAAGTAAGGAAGTCGTTCGTTTCTGCAGTGTTTCACAATACTACCTTTCCCGTGAGCAGTCGAACAGACTAAATGATTGTGCCACAGACTGCGACGGCAAACTCCGCTAAAAAATAATCCTTTAAAGCCGGTGTAAGCAACACGACGTTATTGGGGTACATCGCGTGAAACCAGGTACTTTGGGTTATCTCGTCCATGCTCACCACATAGCCAAAATTAAACAAGTCCTGTTCCCTAGCATTTGGCCCCAATCCCTCTGAATGCATCCTATCCAGAAACTCACCCGATTACCTTTGCAATTTTCTGATTGTAATAGACTCCTCCACTTCCTCTGGTAGATCATTCCAAACACGCACAACCTTCTGTGTGGGAAACGTGCCTCAGGTCCTTTGTCAATTTCAGCCCCCTCACCTTAAACCTATGCTCTCGAGTTTCAACTCACACCAATTTGGGTAAAGCACGTAAATACTCAGTTTACAACCCTTCCATAAGGTCATGTCGCAGCTTTTACGCTGCAGGGAAAGTCTATTCCACCAGCCTATTCCACCTCGCCCTACGGTACAAACATCGACGACATCTTTGTTTATATTTTGTCATCAATTTAACGTGTCTTTTTTTTACATTTTCAAGATGTCAATTACGCTGGACAACAACGAGCTATTGGAAACAGAAAGATGAAACGTCGAACGGCTTCAACTTTCTGTGCTGGACGCCACTTAGGCGCAGTAGGGCCCGCTGTGGCTTGATTCTGTAGTGTCGTGGTCATCACGTTTACCTAACACGCGAGAAGTCCCCAGTTTGGGACTGCTTTGTTCTTCAACTGCAGCCTTTTACATGGACAAGAACTGAGCTTTCTTGCTTGCTTTCCCATCTGCAAACCTGTCTTCGAATTTGCTTGAACAAATCTGCTCTGGTCGTGAAATGTAATGCAATTCCATTTAATTACAGTGCAAAGCGTTGTTAAGTTTTTCTCCAACCTGGTTCAGATCATATGCCATTCTGTTTGAGAGTGTAGTTACCGCCTTCTGATCCTTCCACGAAAAGCAGTACCGCATTTGCATTCCTTGCGCAGGCGGTTCGGTTCAAAGACAGGAAAGAAGCTGATGCTCTGGTGTCACAGCGCACCACGAATTCCTGAACTTGTCTGTCTGTCAAATGTACCCCAAGGTCGTCTCTGAAAGACCTCATTTGGAAGCTGTCTATCGTTATTCAACGTGCGAGAATTGGCACAAGAGGTCCTGAATCATGTTTTGGAGCAATTCGCACGTTAGTGGCTCATTCCATCAGCAACAGCAATGAAAGAAATTACACTCTCAGAGGAACCATTGGACTTGCACATTCATAGCGTCGCTAGTATTAAGGTCCGCCCTGACATCTAAGTCTTGTTGGAACTGAAACGGAGGAATCGACAGAGAGGCTACAGAATGACATCGCATTATTTGGTTTTCTTTAAATCACTGACGAGCAGGAAAATGTAAACGGGGAGGGCGAGTGGGGAAGTGAGGCAGTGCAGCTCTGGTGAAATTCCTTCTTTGTGATTCACTCAGCAACCAGAGACGTGAAGGTGACTCAGGCGTGAGAGCTCTTCACATGGAGAACAAAAAGCACTCAAGGGCAGTTAGCACCTCTTCTGGAGTGGGGGTGGGGTGAGGTAATTACCTTTTGACTTCTGTTACTATGTTCAGAAACTGCCTTTTAGATTGAGGTGAACAGAAACTGCATTTCTAAAAAGCACCATGGAATTTAGCAAAATTTATTGAGTCGCTTCTCGTCGATTCCCACACAGGTTTCCAACTCAGTTGGTATCCATGTGGCTCATGTCCAGGAGTGAACATCTCAGCAGCAAATTGCACGGTTAAGGTAAAAGGGAAGCAAAGTGGCATCTCGAACTGGCTCCTAGGTAAAAGCATCCTCACAATGTGATCTGTCGTTCTCGGATTGTAATGCTACCTCCGGTTATAGGGTGGAGAACATTCTCTGGGACTCTTATTCTGAAAAACAGACACAGTGACTGAAACTATGCTGCACGGGATGATGTGGAACATACGTGCTCAGCTTTGTGCATTTTCCCTGTAGTCCGGAGTGTTTCGTGTTCCGTGTAAACGTGAAAGTTGTCCTGTTTCGAGCAATGGGTGAAATCATTTAGCAAAGCAAGAATCGAAATTGCAGTAATGTCAAGCAGTTATTCCACCAAATCATAAGCGAACATATATTCTCACGCACTCAGAGATACCCTTGTAGCTGAAAAGAGTCTGAGAAGATAGACTCAGCTTACCATTGATTTTTGTCTGGATTGATGGGATATCAATATCTGCTGCGAAATTGATATTGTAGCCGGGCACATCCCAGCATCTGTGCGAGTCGGAGAGGAATCATGGAAAGCTTTTCATGCGACTTTGCATCTGTTGTTATGCAGGTGCAAAATTGGAAATGCAAGAAAGTGGGGGGGGGGGGGGGGGCGGGGCAGGCCCGTAGAGTGGCCGAGCGGTCTAAGTCGCTGCATCCAGATTCCAGGCTCGAAAGGTGCGTGGGTTCGAATCCCACCACTTCCATTTCGGCTTATCAACTCCAACGCTGCAGCTTGTGAAAATGCTGTTTCCGTCCCCACTGTATATTGATGTTGAAAACAAAAGTAAATTGGGTTTGCTTCCCAGGGAATTGGTTCGCACGTTCGTGGCTGAACTAGCCCAAGGAAGTGTGGGATAGTGCCAAATATTTCAAAGTGTCTCTTCTGTCATGATCGTGTTCACCTCCCGCGCGGAAAATCGCAAACAGTTCTGCCGTTCCAGGCAAGTTGAGCTTTTACTGGAACCGAATGGAGACTGTTATTTCATCGCTGTTGTGAAACAAAGTCCTACGGTGACTCTACTCGTTGTTATTTGGCTTTCTGGCTAATGGGAAAATCGTTCCAATGAATTTCGATGTAATACGTTATTGAATTTCTCCCATTTCCTTCATTTCCGTTCTGGAGACATCGGAAGGGAAAGGTAATCTAATCGAGACTGTGATTGGTGAAATTCACTTTTTATGGCCATTTCTTATTATGTTCTTTCTTTCTCTCTTTTCAGCATTGTCTGGAAAATGGTGGTGCACTAAAGCTGCAGTATGTTTGAAAGAGTAGTTTGGAATTGTCCTGTTGTTTGTTCTGAGATTACTTTATGACACATGCCCTCAGACTGTCTCACATTTAGCATTCATGTTCGCTGTGTCTGAAAATGCATGAGGCATGCCAGTTTTGTTTGTGTTCCGTGTTAAATGCTTTCTGTTTTGCGATTCGCTCAATACATTTCGTGTTAACAGGGTTTCTGAGGTCACATCCAGCAGCATATATCCTCAACTGAGGATCTGGGAAAATTTCACGGAGTATGGTCAGTCGGAGCAAAAGTAAGGAAGTCGTTCGTTTCTGCAGTGTTTCACAATACTACCTTTCCCGTGAGCAGTCGAACAGACTAAATGATTGTGCCACAGACTGCGACGGCAAACTCCGCTAAAAAATAATCCTTTAAAGCCGGTGTAAGCAACACAACGTTATTGGGGTACATCGCGTGAAACCAGGTACTTTGGGTTATCTCGTCCATGCTCACCCCATAGCCAAAATTAAACAAGCCCCGTTCCCCAGCATTTGGCCCCAATCCCTCGAAACCCATCCTATTCAGAAACTCATCCGATTACCTTTGCAATTTTCTGAATGTAATAGCCTCTTCCACTTCCTCTGGTAGCTCATTCCATATACGCTCAACCTTATGTGTGGGAAATGTGCCTCAGGTCCTTTGTCAATTTCAACCCATTCACCTTAAACCTATGCTCTCGAGTTTTCAACTCACCCCAACTTGGGTAAAACACGTAAATACTCAGTTTACAACCCTTCCATAAGATCATGTCGCAGCCGTTACGCTGCAGGAAAAGTCGTCCCAGCCTATTCCACCTCGCCCTACGGTACAAACATCCTTGTCTGCATTTTGTTATCTATTTCACGTGTCTTCTTTTTTAGGTTTTCCAGATGTCAATTACGCTGGACAACAACGAGCGCTTGGAAACAGAAAGGTGAAACGAAGAATGGCTTCAACTTTCAGTGCTGGACACCACTGAGCCGCCGCCACGCTGTTTGTGGCTTGTTTCGGTAGAGTAGTGGTCATCACGTTTGTCTCACACGCGAAAAGTCCCCAGTTCGAAATTGGGCCGAAACTGCTTTGCTCTTCAACTGCAGCCTTTCACATGGGCAAGTACGTATCTTTCTTGCTTGCTTTCCCATCTGCAAACCTGACTTCGAATTTGCGTGAACAAATCTGCTGTCATAGTGAAATGTAATGCAATTCCAATTAATGACTGTGCAAAGCATTGTAAAGTTTTTCTCCTAACTGATTCTGATCATATGCCATTCTGTTTGAGAGTGCAGTTAGCGCGTTCTATCCTTCCACGAAAAGAAGGGCCGCATTTGCATTCCTTGCGCAGGCAGCTCGGTTCAAAAACACCGAAGAAGCTGATGCTCTGGTGTCACAGCGAACCACGAATTCCCGAACTTTTCTGTCTGTCATATGCAATAGCTGTAGAAGGACAAATAAAACGTGCCTCAAACTTCCCTTTATCATTCATCCCTGGTTTTGAAGTTCTAAACTCTAGATATAGATCCATACGAATGAGGGAATTTCCCTCCTGTTAGCTCCCAACAAACTCACATCGCCTGGAACCCTTCCATATGGACACAACTCAGTTTTACCTGGTGTCACACCACATGATCTATTCGTCTTTTCCACCACGCCATGAAACCCCGCCTTGTCTTTTCAAATGTCATGATCCATCACTACATCGATGGATTCCTTTCCATTTTATTCTTTCCAAGTAAACACTGTCCATTATTCCTGACGACATTTCATTCCAGTCATCGCTATCCATGTCTTTTATTATCTCTTTCTATTCCAGTATTGTTCATGTTGAGAAAGGATGCTGGGTCCAATGCAACAAATTAAAGCCCACTCTAATACTGTATACTGCCATGACCAACGTAGTGAAAATGGAAGCAAATTCTTTCAAAAGTGAATCCGTTAGTTGTCGCATTATGTATCAATCCCTGACTGGGAAGTGACTGTTTTTCCTCACTTTTCTCTCCTTTCTGAACATTTGTTATAGCAACACAGTAAGGGAACATAGAATGCCTAATGTTCAGAAACTGACTATTCGCTGCAAGAAATGCACACCAATCCTCCAGGGATTAACTCTCACAGAGCAATACTTTACCCTTTTTCTCTTCATTTGCTCCTGAATAAGGCACCTTACTGACAGTCGACCCAGTTGTAGGCAAATCATATCTCTGGCGCAGTGAGGCAGCAGTGATAACCAGTGAGCCACCTTACGGCCCTGTACAATATTGCAAGGCACATGCAGACGCGTTTGAAATGCGATTCCTGTCAAAGATGCTCTACTTTTGTTGTTGCCCTTATTAGGAACAATAAATCCTGATTCCCTGACCAAGAAATGAACCCAAACCACAGCGGTGAAAGCGCTGCATCGTAACCATTAGCCGACCAGGAAGGACGGCATGTGCAGTTGTATCTTCTCTCAGCAGCACAGCTTTTTTTCCAGCGATGAGAAATTTCTATCAAAAAAGAATGTTCGTGAAACCGTTCTTTTACAGCACAGAATAATACATTATGTCAGTGCCAGTCATTAAACATCCATCCATTCTCGTTTCCAGATACCAATACTTGGCCCACAGCCTGACGTCTGAAGTGTTCATTTCAATGAGACTTTCCATGCAAAGTTTTAATCTCAAATGAACCAGCGATAGAGACTGAAGTCAGATACCGTCACGTTTGTTCCTGACCTGCGGGAGAACTGAACCTCATTTTGACCCATAGAGGGAACTATACAGACACATCTTTTGATAGCGACGAAGAACTCAGGAGAGCCCAATTTCCATAAAATGAAGAATTGAACAGTCTGGCCTCTTCTTTGTTCACTATGAGCTTTAAAACCCGTTTCTGTTTACATAGGTAAACTGGCAGGAGGCTGTCCTTCTAAGACTGCCCCAATCGTGAATATTTGGAACCTGCTAAACGTTGATTTCTCCACCTCTGGGGCAGCCTGGCTAGCTATGCTCTTCCAGCCTCCTATCTGTTTAATTTGGATTCCAGGACATTCCTGTTTCTACATAAGGAACGGAAGCACACAGCCGCATCCCTGTACGTTTTCGTCCTGCACTGTTTCACCGTTACTTTACTGCTGCTACTGAGTCACGTTGTTCTTCCTGCCAAACAAAGGCATTCTTCGCATCAGAAGCTTGTCATTCTCATATTCCTCGAAAGAAAAACACGGATGTGGACTTCCAAACTGAAACAGATGAGGCCTGATCTGCGTAAAAAAATGACTCCCAGCTGTTCCTTCAAAAATATTTCCTGACAACATATCGAACGCACTTTCGGATGCTTGCTGCAATAGTTGTAAGAAAATTCAGCAAGACTGCCGTGAGAATGGAGGCTACAACTCCTGGTTTACAAAACCAGGGCTCGAACCACTGAGTTAAGGAAGCACTAACGTCTTGGGACTGACAAAAGATTATGACCTCAAGCAGAACAAATTCTGTCAAATCAGTTTTGTGATACAAGCTTCGTTTTGTGTGACAAAATACGACTTGAAACCCACTTCTTTGATCACTTGTTTGTTATAACACTTTGTCAACTTCCCAATATCTCATAATGTGACAGGGATCAACATTTGTTTAAACTCATACAGAGGAAAAATTTTGAAGTTTCGATTATGAAAAAGGCACGTTGTAGTGTTAATACCAATTAATTGTCCTTAATTTCAGCATGTGTTACAGTTTTTATTCATCACTTGGTGAGTAATTCCTTTCCTGTAGCCCTGTGCGATTTACATAGCGATGGGATTTCATAATTTATGGCTTTGGCAGATGACGTTTAGGCACCAAATGTGAAAGAGTTCAAATCGAACATGCTCTGGAGGTTGGAATTCAAGGGAATGCACTTATCTGAGAGAGCACTTTAAAACATAATCTCAGGTGTCATGTCCGCTGGCTGGGTTGGCATGCTATTGACCAGCTCTGTTTGCTCTTGAGTGGGCTGGACGACATGACAGTGATACATAGAGGGAAGACAGTCAAGAGGTATGTAGAAAATGATGAAACCTTTGAAATTTAGCTGCCCAGTGATGGCTGAGCAACCTTTGTTTTGAGTACACCCACATGCAGAGGAGGTATTGGAAGACATCAGGATTACATTATTGGGTGAATAACCTGCAACTCCTTCCCTTCCACCATGAGGGAGCCCGTGTGTAAAGATAAAGCTGCGAAGGCCGCATTGCACGTTTGGGAAAATGGGCGTTGGTAAAAATGTCATTCAGATAATGCACAATGAAACAGTGAACAGAACGCAAGTGCACCCTTGAACAGAAGCTGAGGGAGTTAGACCATAGAACATAGAACATAGAACATTACAGCGCATTACCGTCCCTTCGGCCCTCGATGTTGCGCTGACCAGTGTCCCAATCTGAAGCCCACCTTACCTACATTATTCCATGTACATCCATATGCTTGTCCAATGACGACTTAAATGTATTTAAAGTTCGGGAATCTACTACCGCTGCAGGCAAAGCGTTCCATGCCCTTACTACTCTCTGAGTAAATAAACTACCTCTGACACCTGTCCTCTATCTATCATTGCTCAATTTAAAGCTATGCCCCCTCGTGCTAGTTCTCGCCATTCTCTCCCTATCCACCCTGCCTCACACTCTGAATATAATATATGTCTCTGTTAAGTCACTTTTCAACCTTCTTCTCTTTATCGAGAAAATTACAAGTCCCGCAGCCTTTCCTCGTAAGACCTTCCCTCCATACCAGGCTACATCCGAGTAAATCTCCTCTGCATCCTTTCCAAAGCTTCCATATCCTTCTTATAATGCGGTGACCAGAACTGTACACAATACTCCAAGTGTGACCGCACTAGAATTTTGTGCATCTGTAGCATAACCTCATGGTTCCAGAACACGATCCCTCTATTAATGAAAGCTAAAACACTGTGTGCCTTCTTAACAACTCTGTCAATCTAGCTGGCAACTTTCAAGGATCTGTGTACCTGGACACCGAGATCTTTCTGCTCATCTACACTACCAGGAATCTTACCATTAATCTAGTAATTTGCATTCCTCTTACTCTGACCAAAGTGAATCACCTCACACTTGTCCGCATTAAATTCCATTTGCCACCTCTCAGCCCAGCTCTGCAGCTTATCTATATCTCGCTGCAACCTTCTACGTAATTCGTCACTATCCACGACTCCACCAACCTCAGTGTCGTCTGCAAACGTACGAACACACCCTTCTATGCCCACATCAACGTCGTTTATAAAACGAACAGCAGTGGACCCAACAGCGATCCTTGCGGCTCAGCACTGTTAAGTGGACTCCAGGAGCAACATTTCCCAACAACGACCACCCAGTGTCTTCTTTCAGCAAGCCAATTACTGACACAAACTGCTTTATCTCCAACAATCCCATTCCTCGGATTTTTTACAATAGGCTACTGTGGGGGACCTTATCGAACGCCTTGCTGAAATCCATATACACAACATCATCTCATCTAGCTGCTTGGTCACCTTCTCAAAGAACTCCATAAGGTTTTTGTGGCACGACGTAATCTTCACAAAACTATGCTGACTATCCCTAATCAAATTATTCTTTTCTAGATGATTATAAATCCTATCTCTTATAACCTTTTCCAACACTTTACCAACAACTGAAGTGAAGCTCACTGGTCTATAATAAACAGGATTGTCTCTACTCCCATTGTTGAACATGGGAACCACATTTGCTATCCTCCAGTCTTCTGGCACTATTCGTGTAGACAATGACGATTTAAAGATCAATGCCAAAGGCTCGGCAATCACCCCAATGGCTTCACAAAGGATCCTAGGATAAATCCAATCCGGCCCAGGGGACATATCTACTTTCACACTCTTCAGGATTTCTAATACCTCCTCCTTGTGAACCTCAATCACACCTCGTCCAGTTGCCTGCATCTAAGTATTCTCCTCGACAACATTGCCGTTTTCTAGACTGAATACTGTTGAAAAGTATTCAGTTGGTGCTTCCCCTATCTCCACTGACCCTGCACACAACTTCCCACTAATGTCCCTGATTGGCCCTAATCTTACTCTCGTCATTCTTTTATTCCTTAAATATATATTGAAAGCCTTCGGTTTAACCCTAATCCTATCGGCCAACAACATCTCACGTCGCCTCCTGGCTCATCTGAGTTCTCTCTTTAGGTCTTTCCTGCCTACCTTGTAACCATTAAGCGCCCTAAATGAGCCTTTGCATCTCATCCTAACAGCAGCCTTCTTCTTCCTCTTGACCAGAGAATCTACTTCCTTCGTAAACCACGGCTCCCGCGCTCTACAACTTTCTCCCTGCCTGACAGATTCATACTTATCATGGACACACAGTAGCATTTCCTTGAATTAGCTCCACATTTCTAATGTGACTACACTGCAGTTTCCTTCTCCAGTTGAAACTTTATTTCTGGAACAGCACAGCAGGTCAGGCTGCATCCAGGGAACAGGAGATTCGACGTTTCGGGCACAGGCCCTTCAGGCCTGTGCCCGAAACGTCGAATCTCCTGTTCCCTGGATGCTGCCTGACCTGCTGTGCTGTTCCAGCAATAAAGTTTCAACTTTGATCTCCAGCATCTGCAGACCTCACTTTCTCCTCCAGTTTCCTTCTCCTCCCTATGCTTCCTAAATCCTGCCTAACCTCATCATAAATGACGTTCCCCCAGCTGTAACTCTTGCCCAGTGGTATACACCTATCTATATCTATCACAATAGTAAACTCAACAGAACGGTGATCTCTATCACCAAAGTGCTCACCTACTTCCCAGTCTAACACTTGGCCGGGCTCATTACCCATTACCGAATCTAACGTGACCACGCCCCTTGTTGGCCTGTCTACATAATGTGTCAGGAACCCCTCCTGCACAAAGTGGACAAAAACTGACCCAACTATAGTAATCCTACTATAGTGTTTTCTGCCAATATTTGGAAAGTTGTAGTCCCCCATGACAACTACCCTCTCACCCTCACTCCTATCGAAAATCATATTTGCTATCCTTTCGTCTACATCTCTGGAACTATTCGGAGGCCTGTCGAAAACTCCAAAAAGCGTGACCTCTCCTTTCCTGTTTCTAACTTCAGCCCATATTGCGTCAGTTGACGAGACCCAAACATCCTTTCTGCAACTGTAATACTGTCCTTGACCAACACAGCCAAACGTCTCCCTCTTTTACCTTCTTCTCTGTTCTTATTGTAATCCTGGAATCTGCAACAACCATTCCTGTCCCTGCTCTGTTCATGTCTACGAAATGGCCACAACATCGAATTCCCAGGTACCAATGCAAGCTGCAAGTTCATCCACCTTATTCTGGATGCTCCTTGCATTGAAGCAGACACACTCCAAACCAAGTTCTTGCTTGCTGGTGCCATCTTGCGCCCCTGAAGCTTGATTCTGGACCTCCCTACTCTCAAAAATTTCTATACTTGAACTGCAATTTTGGTTCACATCCCCCTGCTGGATTAGTTGAAACCCACCCCAATAGCCTTAGCGCATTTTCCGCCCCCACCCAAAGATATTGGTACCCCTCTGGTTCAAATGAAGATCATCCTGCTTGTACAGGTCCCACCGACCCCAGAAAAAGCCCCAATTATCCAAGAATCCAAAACCCTCCCTCCTGCACCATCCGTGTAGCCACGTGCTCAACTGTTCTCTCTCTATATCCATTGCTCCACCAGCACCAGAGCAGGGAGGAAATTTGAAAGAACGGATCGAAGTGTATTATGACCGTGTCGTCCAAACGAATGGTTTAGCGTTTGAGCTGCAGAAGGGCAGAGACGTGGAAGAGTTAATGATGTTAATGAGGCGCAAGTCGGCTGACATGGTGATGATGGCGATATGTGGTTAAAAACACATCACGAGTTCAGACTCAAACCAGTGCCATGGAGAAATTTGAATCAGTGGCGAGGTATTTTCTCTTGTCACGTCGTCGATGATGCCTTCCAGCTCATCTCATCCACTTCCCTCAACCCCACTCCCAAAACCCATCCCTCCAAATATGACGAGGACAGAACTTCCTTCTTCAATACTTTAAAATCTAGCAGCCTCTGTAGACATCATGTCATCCTCCGGTATTTCCGTCAGCTGCAAATGAACCCCAACAATTAAGATGTGCTTCCCTCCCCACCCCTATCCATTTTCTATAAAGATCATTCTCTCTTCCACCCCTTACAAAGTGCACGCTTCCACAAAACCACCCTCCCCTCCCAGCACCTTCTCATTCCTACACGGGGTTTGGAAAACATCCACCCACACATCCGTCCTCAACTCTGTCAAAGGCCCAAAAGACACTTGCATGTCCATCAGAGTTTTACCTGCATTTCCACGCATGTCATTTACTGTAACAGTTGCTCCCTTTGCTGTCTCCTCGACATTGAAGAAATTGGATGCCTAATTACAGACCGCTTCGGAAAACATCTCCGGGACACCCGCACCAAATAACACCACTGGCCTCTGGCTGAACAGTCAACTCTCCCTCCCACACAGCCAAGTTCATTCAGGTCCAGGGCCTCCGCCGCTCTCATGAACTGTCCTGTCTGTACATCTTCCATCCCACCTATCTGCTCCAGCCTGCGCTGCGACCTTTCATCATTGTCCCCACCTCCATCAATCTATCACACTCTCCGCTACCTTGTCCCACCCCACCCGCTTCCATTTGTTTCTGTACCTCCTCGGTTCACAAGCCTCTTTCCTGATGAAGTCTCGTGTCCAAAATATCGATTCTCCATCTCATTCGTTGCTGCCTGCCCTGCTGCGCTTTTCCAGCATCACACTTTCGACTCAGTGGCGAGGCAGTGAATTTTGATTTTGGGACTGAAGTCAGAGGACTCAATTTTGCAATGATTGAATTGTAAGAAATGTCTGCTCCAACAGGACTGTATGTCAGACATGTCAGGACAGTGTTTGACCTGGAGGGAACATGGAGGCGATCGTGTTCATATCCACCTGCTGACCTGCTCGTTCCTTGTGGTGGAAGTTGTGTGCATGAAAGATTCTGACAAGATTTTGGTCAAATGCTTAGTGTCGAAAATCCCTTACCTTCAGACCATATCTTCAGACAGATTCTAGAGTCTTTTGAAAGACAGTTTCACACTTTCATTTTGGGATCACATCAATTTCGCAGGATATTAGAAGGGGAAGATTTAGAAGTCAACCTCTCCACCATAACCTGATGAAGCCACGAATTTTATCCCAAATACAACTTGATCAGATTTCGAACATGAAAGGAAAAAGCTCTGGTAATGGTGTGAGATAAGTCGTTCACTTATTGTGCGTGTGGACCAGGTTTTTACCTGTCATCAGACTTACACACCTCAATTGCAGTCATAGTGAGGAATGACTGTGGAAATGTAGGGATTCATTTCCCTGTCTGAGCTGAATTCCCATGGACGAAATGATACCAGGAACAAGCCATTCACCTGCTCAGATGGTGGGAAGGGATTCACTCTGTCTCTGATCTGCTGCGACACCTGCTCGTTCAAAATGATGAGAAACGATTTCAGTGTATGAACTGTGGAAAATGCTTTAAAACGTCCATCGATTGGAGAACCGAACACGACGCTCATACTAATGAGAAACCTTTTCTCTCTCCGAACTTTGGAAAATGTTATCAAACCTCTATGTGTTTCATCTCTGAGAAATATGTCCACATAAATAAGAGTCCATTAAGATATATAGAGACCTGACGTCTGACCCACGTGCTCACCCGGAATAGAGACCTTTCCAATTCCAAATCTGTGGGACCGTGCTGCAAAGTCCGAGCGACCGGATGGCTCATCACCTTTCTCGCCATATTAACAGGTCTTTCTCAATGCCATGAATGCGGGAAGTGCTGTAGAAGGTGCTGAATACTTGCGTGTGTTCAACGTGTTCACACTGAATAAAGACATTAATCATTATAAACGTTCCTGGGGACAGTTCATCATGAACGTCATCACATTGTGGAGAGACCTATCAAATATGTAGCCTGTGGGATGTGCTCTCCAGTCTCTGTAGAACTGAATTCACATCGATATTTTTGAATTGTGAGAAACGTTTCAAGGAACCTATTCCAGGAATAGGTTTACGCGATCATCTCAACTCTCAGTACACCATCTGGTTTGCATTTGGCCGCAAGCATTTACCTGCTCCATGTGAGCAAAACAGTTAGGTCACTCATCAACCCTGTTGAGAGAATAGAGGATCCCACTGAGGGAAGGAATTCACTCACTCATCGACGCTACTAAGGCAGCATAGTGTTTACATATCGCAACAGCAATTGAACATTGTTGTTCTTCACATTCAGGCCTGGAATCAAAATTGGAATATTCTAGATAACAATCAAATAAATCAGCTTTGTGTTAAATGCTTTGAGTAGGTAATGAGCAAGTTAGACGGAGTCAAGCCGGTGGAGGTGACCAGCTTGAATTTCCCCAGGCATATGTCAAGGTGCAGTCCGGAAAACTGCTAAAGAAGAGGACATGGATTGAGGCTTGGCTGATTGGCAGAAGGCAGACAGTTAGGTAAAGGGGTCTTCTCCAGGATGGCAGCCCGTGACTAGTGGAGTTCAGCAGGAGTCAGTGTTGGCAACACATCTATTCACATTATGTATGAAGGATCCATTCAAAGGAATTGAGGGTGTTGTTGCTCCATTTGAAGAAGACACAATGATCGGCGTACGGGCAGATCTTATCGTTGAAGCGGGCATGTGGCAGAATGACTTGAACAAACTGACTGCTTTGAAAAAATAGTTGCAGTTGCGGTACTTTGTGGAAAAGTGTGTGGTCATATGTTTGGTGGTAAGAGTAGAGGCACAGACAATTTTATGAAAGCAGAAAGAATTCAAAGTTCAATTTTCTCTTATGTTTCACATGCAGTTTCAGTTGGTGTTTCGGAAGGCAAATACAATGCAGGCGTTCAGTTCAAGCGAATAGGAAAGCACGGGCAGAGGATTAGACCTCAGTCAATAGGAGACTCTGGGCAGATGCATTTGGAACATTAAGAGTAGGTATTGGTGATGATATGTTTTGAGTGGTGGATCGGAGGTTTATAATGGCTGCCTCAGTGGCGAGTACCCATGTCTTGCGGCCTCAGCGATTTTGGTTCAATATCTACTTTGGATGACTGTGTATTTGGAGTTTGCACATTTTTCCCCAGACGAAAGATGTGCGGCTGATGTTCTTTGGTCATGGAAAATGCAGAGTTACAGGAATTGTAGAGGTGTGAGTTTGGGTGTGATTCCCTTCGCAGGATTAGTGGGGGCTTCTTGGTCCGAATGGCCGGGTTCCACATTGTAGGTATTCCGTTAGAACAATGTTGATTGCTGAGATTTACGGCTTGTCATAAGACTTTTTTTATAAAAAGGGGACAGCTCCCATATAAACACATGGTTTCAAGTGAATCTCTTGAACGATATAAGGAGTGGAGGGGCATTCTTAATGGAGGATATTATAAAGGTCAATCGAGGATATGAGATGTCATCAGAACATAATGCTAAGTATAGTCTAAAGAGAATCTACAAAAATTAAGAATTTGAGACCAAATAGGACTTTAAGATGAAAGAGCTCACCTTTGTTTTGAATCTCAGCAGATGGAGAGACATATAATGTTCACTTCGCGTCAGTTTACACCATGGAGAACTACATAACGGGTACAATTAACTATTGATGTTTTGAAAGTCGTTCACATTGAAAAGGGGAAGGGCTGGAGGACCTGGAAAATATAAAGTTGGATATTTCTCTGGGATCTGATATCCTGTATCCCGGAAACTTGTGGGAAGATAGGGAAAGAAACCTTTGGAACTTTCGTAGAAATATTTTTATTATCTATTATGACGAGTGGGGAGCCGAATGACCAGGGGATGGCTATTGTGCCTTTGTTTAGAAAGGAATTCACGGAGAAGCCTGGGAGCGATAGATGATTGTGTCTGGTTATGGTCGTGGGTAAGTTGTTTGGTGCAATTCTAAATGATAGGATTCATATGAATGTTTAGATACAAGGAATGAATCGGGATAATCAGTATGGTTTTGCACAGAATTGATTGAGTTTTTTGAGGGCGTAACCAAGAAGATCAATGAGGACAAAGTAACAGACTTTGCTCACTTGGACTTTAATAAAATATTTTACACGGTTCCACATGGTTGACTAATTCATAAAGTTAGATCGCATGGAGTTAAATGTACGTTTTCCACTTAGATATAAAATTAGTTTAACAGCAGTATGCTGAGAATGGTGGTGCAGGGTCGTTTTCAGGCTGAAGGATTATTACCAAAGGTGTCCCATTGGCTGAGCGCACATTCATTTTTTTTACATTTAAATAAATTATTTTAGGTGGCAAGATAGAAATAAAGTTGCAAAATTGGTAGAAGAAGGTTTTGAAGCGACTTTTTCGTCAGGTCAGTTTCTCCCTGGCCTCGAGTTTAAAAAGCGTGTGGGAGAGGAGTGGAGAAGGGTCATTCGTCCATCGTGAAGCGCACGATATCAGGCATACATCTATTCTCGTCCCGGTTTGCAGCAGTTTCATTCTCCCTGTGATCTTAAATGACATAACAATGGTGCTGAAGGTTGACCTGGTCACACTGTTGTAACCCCTTTGAGGAGCGTATTCTCATGTTCATATACAGAGGCAGTCACACAGGCACATTTCCCGACAGTGACAGTGTCCTCAGGATTCTCCCCACTCCATGTGCTTTACGTCTGTAAGTTTCTCTAGAGAAAGGCGGCTTTAAGTGGAATACAAGGCACTTCGCAAGAAAATGTGCACCGTTGCGGTGAGCCGCGATATGAAAT
Source organism: Chiloscyllium plagiosum (assembly GCF_037043375.1). NCBI lineage: Eukaryota > Metazoa > Chordata > Chondrichthyes > Orectolobiformes > Hemiscylliidae > Chiloscyllium > Chiloscyllium plagiosum. The sequence continues at coordinate 85,806,726 of NW_028270152.1, read as the reverse complement.
GGATACTGAGCTGAAATAATCGAACGCGCTTCTCATGTGTAACTTTCAATAACACAAATCCCACCAAAACAAGCCGTCTGGCTCCTGGGGTCTGACAGGATAGCGCCCAGCAGACATTCCTCACAAAAAACAACGGACCCACGGCAAAATGTAAACACTTTCACGTCTCATCTTGTTCTATTTCTGCCTCTGTCACACCTCCACGTTCCCCTGAACGTCCAGTCCGATGTCAATGAGCTGTTTGATATAAACACAGGCACATCGAGAAAGTAATCTTTATCTCAAAAGCAGAGCCAGGGAATGAAAGCTGCAAGGGCTTGCTCTCGGCTGGTTAATGAGACATCACGGTCTCATCGTCCTGATTATCAGATAGACTGATTCCACAAATATGCACCGTAATAGTTATTACCAATGAAATGTGCCAACGAATACAACTGACTATCAGAACTATCGGGAATAGTAGCTTCGACCTCTTCCTCGCCGAGGGACATTTTGCAAAGGATGTCCTGTTATTTCACAAACTGACCACCTCGCAGCTGGCCATGGAAGTGTCTAGCACAAAAATGCCTTTTGGCCCACTAAGTCTGCACCAGTCCAACACAATCCCCTGAACGATTCTTATCTCATTTGGCGTCACTTTTGTCAGAGGGGCAAACGTATTCAGTAATGGAAGTGTACAACTAAATGGATCTTACCTGCTTTGGAGTTGTCTGCCTTTTCCATCCTGACAGGCGGTTGTTTGCAGATTACTAACGTTCCTTGCCTGAGTTATACGCATTTCACCTCATCCTGCGATTTGAATTTGCAACAAGAAAGCAGAGAACAAGCACTCTTCAAGTTCACTCTCGGCTGCATGAAGAATCCACAGTGGATTTAACGCCCATCGCGTCAACCACTTGGCCACAACTGCAGAAGCGCGCTAATAAACTTGTTTCAAGTTTATTTGTTTGAATTCAATCACTACAGTTTCGATAGGGTTAAATGTCAGGACATGGTTGGACTGTGTAAACAATCTCGATGGTTGAAATGGTCATTCATTTAAAAAGAAAGGGAGAGATGCAGGAGAAACTAAACAGATCTGGCAGCATCTGGGGAGAGATAAACAGAGACAACGATTCGGAGCTTCTCCAGGAGTTTTTCAGAACTCCATTTTCTCTCACAGGTAATGTCATACCTGCCGAGTTCCTTGAGCAGTTTCGGTTTTTGTTTGAGAGTCCGAGTGTCCACAACCCTTCACGAGCCATTCAACAATACAAAAACGCATTTGTGTTTCCTCACTGGATTTAGTTTCCGTTTGGCTACATATTACTGACCCTATTAAAAATCAGACAGTGCACAGCAAAGGAGTCGGATGGATAAAAACAGCGACCGCTCCATGCGTGGGTATACCCTCTCGGTTAACAGCCAAATGAGAGGACTAATTGCTCCACAGAGACTGGGGAGTGCCTTGTAGTAGGCCCCTTGCAGGATCTCCTAAAGCAGACTGTTCGTGAATTCAAGCTTTTGCCTGTCCTTCACAAAGTGAAAATTGTCTTCAATTTATTTGACGTTTCCAAAATGAATCCTGGAACATTCTTTGTGGACAATGGGAATAGCTTGATCTCACACTTTGCAGACACATACATTTCACCAGGAACCAGCTCTCCTAAAACCGGAACCTTCTCCCTTCGAGCCTTATGAGGAATATTTTTCTGAACTCGGTAAAATCCAGGAACTGTGCGGTCAAAAAAAAAACAACAGAATGTGTGAGAACAGCTTTCGCTCTGTTCCTGGGTCGTGGGAGAACAGCAACCTGTCAGTGAAGAGACGAACGCACTGACTAACATCGCCACAGAGACTGTTGAGCCAATGGCTTCAATGATCCCCGAATGCAAGCTGCAGCCTGCTCCTCCCATATTGACAATCATCTTTAATTAGTATGTCGTTTCCGAAATAAATCCTGGGCAATTCACGGTGAAGACTTGGGAATAGTCTGATCCCACCCTTTACAGTCACATGCATGACACCGGAAATCAGTTATCCTCCTACAGAGATCGCCTCATTTCCAGCCTTTCAGTGTCATATCTGTTCCCGCATATTCTAATTGCCCCGGAGCTGAGATGAGATTAGACTTCCTGACGTGCAGGAACAGAATCCTTTAATGTCACAGATCAATTCAAGTCCGGAGTACTTCAGAGTCAAAATACCGGCCTCCGAAAGAACTGAAAGATTTCTAAACTGTCTCTGCCCGGTCGGCCAGTTCACCCTTCATTTTCCACTGAATCCGCGCCCCAAGGAATATCTAAAGATTCACAAAGCTCGACGCTGGGATTTCTGTTTTGCTTGGTGAAAGGTTTCCCACTTGACAATTGGCAACATTTTCCCAGAATCTTTTCACAATCCTCTGCTTTGCACCATGCAGAGAGATAAATAAAACTCCTTTTGTGGAGAGATTCACGACTCTGGAAATATTTTCTTTGGAGCAAGTTTCCTGTATGTCAAGAAATGAGCAGACCTGAGAACATATCGATTTGTTGAGACGGTTTTTCTGGAGTTGCAGAGATAACTCATCCAACAAGAAATCATTTAAAATCAACTGTGAGTGAAACATGCTCGGTATTGATGAGAGATTGAATGCATATAACGGATCCATTTTCATGAGCAGAGAGGTTAATAATATGGAAATGGTCGAGTGAAAAAAGATGCACTTTTATCGCGCCTTTCAGCTCCACTCCAATCACAGACACTGAAGCACCTCTGAAGCAGATGTGTCATTGTCAGTAATAATGTGCTCATCAGGGCAGTTTGTTCAAACAGAGGTTAAAAAAGAAAACTCAGAACTGGCACTGGAGACAGCAGTGAGATTGTGTTTTACTTTAAAAGTTTGTTCTGTTCTACTTTATATCCAGAATAGTGAAGGACCGGAGATCCCAATCTCAGGGGAAGGGGTTACCCACATAAGAAATAAATGAGGAGGATGTTCTCACATTCAGAGGGTAGTAAGTATGTAGAAACATTTACAGCAGAGGCCTTTCAAGACTGGGTATATTCAAGGCTTCAATTATCTCTCTGTTTATAGCATGGAGAAAGGGGCAGTGTGAAATGTGTCCAAATTTGCTGACAATACACACGCGTGGGAGAGCATGTTATGATGAGATCGTGGCAATATGAATAGGCATATAGATAGATTGGGTGAGTGGGCAAAAACTTGTCAGATGCAGTTACATGTCAGGATTAGGAGGTCATGCACGTTGGTCGGAAGATTCAAAAGAAGAATACCATTAAAATCGAGAGAAAGTAGAAGAAACGTGTGACACAGTGGAGTCTTATACACGCCACAAACAAAGTTTAGTATCATATTATTTCCATGACAAAAAGGATGGCTCCCTTTACGATTGCTAACAATGAAAGAGATGATTTCCCAGGAAAGAAAAAAAATAACTGAAACTAATAGCCGAATCGAAAATTTAGAAAAGACTTGGATCGTTCCAATGGACGATGTTAATGTTTATGGTTCTCTAACATTTGTTTACAATGGGGCTGGGTGTGGGAATTAGGGGAGCTGCGGAGTGGAAGTCAGATTACCCATGATTACTCTCATCCTTCATCTGTCTTCGTCATTTTGTACGTTTTATTTCGCATTTTGCTTCCTATGAGTGCCCTTGTAAACTGTACCCGCTGGTGACTTATTTCCCTGGTTGTTCTTCATCACGACCCGAAAGAAATCAACATTCGTTTCTCCTGAATCTCGGTAATCTCTGATCAAATGTCACCAGCACCTCGACATTTTCCACGTCGGTCTGCCTTCTTGAAATATTAATTGATCCGTCACTGTGTTACTGTTGCACAAATCAAGAACAAATCAAACCGCACCAATAGCATCTAGGATGTAAACGCAAATAACTGCAGCCGCTCCCCAGAGCACTGCCAACTGTGCGATCACAGAAGCACACATTGTACAGCCAGGAAACTCAAAACAACAGAAACACTCTTTTGCGCTACAGACCTGTTTGTGTTTCTCAATCAGCAATCGAATTTTACATTGGTAATATCAACAGTTCCCTCACACAAGGAATTAACTAATGCTGCAGACGGAGGATAAAGTGTGGACTGTAGATACTGGAGATCAGAGTCAAGATTGTGGTGCTGGAAAACACAGCAGATCAGGCAGCATCTGAGGAGTAGCAGAATCGACGTTTTGGCCGAATATCTGATGAAGTATTCATGTCAGAAACATCCATTCTCCTGCTTCTTGGATGCTGCATAACCTGCTGTACCTTTCCAGCAACACATTCTCCATTGCTGCAGACTGTCACACATTGCGAGATTCCAGCCACGGAATCAGCGACAGTCAGTGTCATGAGTCAACTCACTGCGGACACCTGGCAGTGGTGTTTCATGTCAACTTGATCTTCAAGAATGCGTATCATGAGTTGTCTGTCCTGTATAATGTTTCCTGCAGTCACGACATGCAATATTTGTTTTCCAAATTTGTGTTGCCGATGATAGGTATTTGGTCCAATTTTGGTGAATTATTGTCAAATATGTCTTTCGGTTTATGCTGTCTCATAACTCCGAGTGGTCAGAGGAGTCTGGCTGTACGTGCCGAGACATATTTTTAACTATAATTTAGAGAGCTTGGTTTGTTGGGTAATGGCATGTCCTCCTGGCGTTGGTTTTGACAATGAATCTGCGGGAATATCTATTGTTGCAAAATATTTCTGGAAGATCCACGAAACAACACAACCAGCTGTTCCAAGTAGCAATGCACAGTGATGACGAGGACAACAAATTCGACTGTGACAACACAAATACATTGGGGCCAGCTAAACAGAGTGGAGCCAGAGAATTTCTAGAATGACGAGACTCATCCAATGACTCCATTAAAAAACAAGTTGATCTGGACTCAATATATTGGGACATGCAAAGTAACGACAAGAAACAGCAATTGAATGCAGTGGGAAATAAATCAAATCAATTCGAAACGCTGCAGGACAGCAGAGCTTCAAATGAGTTTCATCTGCCTTGAAGATATCACTGAGAAAGGGGAGGAAACGGCCGCAAACCAACTTCCCAAAACCATTGAACCTCCCCACACCATCTGCATCCTTCACCTGAACAACAGATTTTTACACAAACCTTGAAACCCTGAAACAGTCAGAGCCGCCCCAGCGGGAAAATGAACACTGGCATCCCACGTGACAACTGAGGTTACCAAACGCCACCAGGTGGATGTCAGAACTAACTGAGGCTGCAAGCTACTTGTGCATGCCCTTGTCAATAACACCTGCTTGATTATCCTCATCCCATTGTCCATCATTTAACGTTGTATGCCTTAAGCATTACAAATTCACAGTTAAGTATCTCTGAAGATTATTAGAATTTCTGCCGCTCTGACTCATAGGGACAATGATGTCCAGATTCCAATGACTCGCAAGCTAATAAAGATTTTTTATGTAGAGCTACTCGAACGTTCATGACTCTTATCTTAAATCTATGATTGATTGATCCATCCATCATCGAGAAATCTTTCGTTAAGTGTACCCAATCCATGCCCCTCATTATTTCCTACATCTCAATTCTGTCTCCTCTCAATCTCTCCTGCTCTCACAAACGCAAAGCCAGTCTGTCGAAACTCTTCCATAGCTGAAGTTCTTCAATCCAGACAATATATTGGCAAATCACTTCTGCACCATTTCCACAGCTGTCATATCGCTTCTTTTATGCGAATTGCAGAATTATACATAACACTCTAGCGAGAGACGAATAAAGACTAGAAATAAATGTGGGGAATTCGCAAACATTGGTATTTTCCAATAAAGTCTCTTTTCCTCGATACTGTTCTGCGTCCTTTTCATGAATCCAGTGCTCCAATGATATCTGGTCCATGCAAATCAAACATTTTACATGAGGATTGATAACCCAACCACATTATCTGATTGCATTAAGTGGCTTAAAGCTCCTCATGGTGATATTGGTGCAAGTTCACCTAACAAGAGTGACAGCTGCAGCACTAACTTAACGGTGTCAATGTGAAAGTGAATGTTACTTTGTGCAATGCCCCAGTGGCATGTGAGGAAGGATAGAATGGAAGAATAGTGATTGGGAAAGGGAGAAACTTCTCCGAGATTAGGTGCAGATAAAGTTTGAAGCAAAAAAATCATCACCTTCGAGCGCATTTTAACCTTAAAAAATAATTTCTTCCTTTCTGCGTTTGTTTTGCAAGGCTTATGTGGAGTAACATGGAACAAATGCGCATTACTGATACTCGGATTTGAATGGAGGTTGCTTCGGCCACAATGCAGAGGATGAGCCACTATACGATCACGTGAAAAAAAAACCCAACAGTAAAAGCAATAAATGCAATGGCTAAGATTGGCGAGGAACAGCACCACATGCACAAGAGGATAACCTACTGAGATTGGCTTGTATCGTCATCTTCGATGTCCTCAGTGGCTGTGGAGAATCCATCATTGAGAATGTTGAAGACTGATTTCGATAGATTTAGAGAAAAGATGAAATGTACAGGCTAAGCAAACAAATTGTTGAAATGTTGGTTTAAATAACAACGCAGTTTCTCATCGTTACTTTACCAATGATATCTCGAGACAAGGTTGTAACTACGGTTGCACACTTCAATCACACTGGCTTCCAGGTCTGGAATCAGAGAAATTTAGCGACGCAGTGTCGAAGATCCGATCGGAATTTGAGAGCAGAATGAACGCGTGAATCTCTCCTCTTTCTGCCAGTGACCAAGTCCGTGAGCATGCAGTTCTTCTATGAAGGCAGAGAGGCGCGTGAAACGCCCAGGATGGGAGCTCCAAACTAGGCTGGAGCAACTGGAATAGGGAGCTGTGGGAGAAAAGGCTGGGAGTTCTAACCTTATCTGGATACACTTCAATTGACATGGCGCAGTAACCTTTGGGTTGATGGAAAGTACCCTGAGCCATTTTAATCTGAACTGAAATAGTTTTTGGCAGCGTACATTTTTGTGGATTGAGGGAGGATCTGCCCCAGGGAATTGTCACAATTATAAATAAACATTTCGCAAAGACTGAACTCGTCTAGGTGTATCTGTGCGTTGTGAAATGGGCTAAATATCAGTGCACGCTGACATTTCTCATATTCTGACTTTTGCAGTCGGTTAATTTTCTGGAAGGAATTTTAAAAATATTTTTTGTGTTATTCAATTTCCTGCTAGCTTGTTCTGCTCTGGTCATTGATGTAACATGAACAACCGAACATTAATATGATTTTGGGATTCGGTTCGACGTTCCCTCGAATTACGGAAGAACAACAGGAGAGGAGAGGTGAAATTTATCAAAACAGCAGTGATCAAATTGAATGAATGGGCAGACAGAGGATGAAAGGAAGCTTCATGGGGATAAATATCTTTTCTTTGCCAATGAAACTACCCGCGTCACAAAGTGTCTCACCTGGACTGACAGAAATGAAGTTTATAAGTCCTTCTACATTGAGTGTGGCGGGGAGAATGTAAACACAGCCAGCTCAAAAAAAAAGAAACATTTGTTCTTTTCTGAACCTCAGTCCCGGACTGACTAAGATGACCTTTGGAAAATTATTTTGCACATTTTCCTACGAGGACTTACAGATTCGACCACGGAAACCAAATTAAATATCAAGATAAAATCATACCACTTTATTCGCTACATCCCCCCTTTTGACACATGGTCCTCGCTGTGTGTTAATTGGCATGGAATGGGAATAATGATCGCGTTGACAGGGTTTACCAATGGGGCCACACCACACCCATTCCCTCATTCTGCACTCTGCCATTGTCCATTCACGCTTGTCCTTCGGCGTGGCCTGCGACTCGACCTCCCATAAGTCTGCTTTGGATTACAAATATTTGACATACACATGTAAACTGATCACTTGGCGGCTGCTGGGCTGCTGTCCTTCCCGCTGAGTTTGCATTCGCATTGCCTTGAGAAAGGGAATCGTACTTTTTCGTGTGGGCTTCACATTTACAGACAACAAATGATTTAGGCGCAAGGACCGCTTCCAGGAGGTCCGAAGTCAGGCCACGGTGTATTTTGGGCTTTCCAGTGTAGGTCAAGAAGCCCCTGCGTTTCCACAGAGTTCCACAATTATGTACAACCCCGAATGCATATCTGTTGTCTGTGTAAATATTCACTATCATTCACTCAGCCAATTGATATGCCTCAGTCAAGGCAATCAGCTCTGCTGCTTGAGCTGACAGATGACAAGGGAGTGATTCCGCTTTGACTACCTCGTGGGTAGTTACGACAGCATACCAAACACAATTGTGGCCTGTCCGTTTGCCCCTGAATGCGGACCCATTCACAAAAAAATGCAATATCTTGATTCTGAGTTTGTGAATCCTGCACGTCCGGTCTTGGTGAGTTACAGCGACACAGTCATGTGGGTCTCTGTCTCCTGTTGTGGCGAGAAGGCTAGCAGCATTACGGACGTTACATCTCGTTATTGTAAATGTTAGGCATCTCCAATAGTACAGTATTGTTTCTGAGCCAACGTGCTGCAGACATGTGTGCTGTGTTTTGCTCGGAAAAAAGTAAGTATGCATGTGGGACGAGGAGGGTTAATTCTCCAAAGCTGACTGTGTCCCTGGACGCTACAACAAACTTTTTCAGCTGCAACCACGGCTTTCAGGCATGCAGGCAATCCTGCCGCTACGGGGTCTAAGTTTAGCCAAAATGTAAGCTACATGCCTCAATTTTCCCAATTCTCCTGCATCAGCTCAGATGTCATGCGTCTACCGTTTGTACAAAAAGCTTGTTTGGATTCGGACCCCCAGTGTAGGTGTGGTTTGGAGCGCCTTTTTAATTCAACTGCAACGGTCTCTGGTTCTGCAACTCTAAGCCATTGGAAATTTCATTTAGGGGCGTCTCAAGTGTTGTGTAATGTGGGATAAAAATCGACAGTAGGTGTGCATGACCAAAAAGAATAGCAATTGTTACTTCGTGTGAGGCTTTGGAATTTGCTGGATTGCTTGAACTTTGTCTTGACCAATGCCCTTCCCTTGTTCAGACAAGAAATGACCAAAGAACTTCACCTGTTGTTGCACAAATTGTAGATTTGCGAAACAAGCTTTGTGCCCATTCCTGGCGAGATGGCAGAGCAACACAAGCGTATCTTTCTCACATTGTTCCTCTGTTGGTGCTGCTATTAAGCATTCGTCTACATACTGCAGAAGCGCTGACCCCTGGGTTAAAACAAGAATCTCCAGACTCCAGCATCGAGCCTCGTAAATTATGGTGGGGGACTCACAGTCATCTTGACCAAGTCGCTTGAATGTATATGGTTTGCCTTTGAGTGGAAAAGTGAACCAGAATTGACTTTCTGGGCTTACCGGTACACTAAAGAAGACATTTGATAAATCCATAGCAGAGAACCATTTAGTGTCAGGTGGAATTTGAACTCATATAGTACAAGGATTAGGAACATTTGGGGCGGGCGGAACAACAGCATAATTGACTACCTGCAGGTCTTGAACAAAGCTCCACTTCCCCGATTCACCTGGAATGTTTGCCTTTTTGACCAGAAAAATGGGGGCTCTCACCATGATTATCCACAAAGAATTATCACTAAAGCTTTCAGGAGGGATGCAAAGTAGTATCCTTTGGCAGTCTCGTGTCTTAACGGGTCTCGTGCTCTGCATGGACGATACTCAGACTTCCGGGCTATTCTTATGGGTTCACAGCTTCCTATGAACCCCACATCACGTTTGCCTTTTGCCCTGCACTCAGTAGGGACCCTTCTTAATCTTGGGTACGAGACATCTACCATACCTAATCGCCAGGCTACCCTCTTGGCGGGGGTTACCTGGACTGCTCCATCTGCCTGAGTTAGCCAATTTAGTTTCTTCATATCTGTCCTTATGTGTGCATTGAATCAGGTACGCACATCGTCGCTGAAAACACAATCTTTCGTTTTTTTGTGCCTGCAGTATGCATCGTCTCAAATCCTGCCACCTCTCGCTGGATGCCTTCGCCAATGGTACGTGAGGAAAGGTGCCTTCCACATCAAAAGGAATTTTTTTCTCATTCCTTGACTGTTTGTCCCTGATATGGTAGTTTACTGGCCTTGTATGTTTGCTATTATTTCGGTTTAACTTTACATTTTTTTCTGTCTGTCTGCAAAACATGCCTCTGCAAAGTCAGGTAATTACTTATTTGTTTCCCTGTGCTTTTATTGGATTCAAAATAAATGTTAATTTACCATTACAATGGACATGACATTATTTTACAGGTTGCGGCAATAGCGAGGGCCGAAGTGCCTGTACTGCATTGTAACGTTCGATGTTATCAGTTACATTTCCTGCTGGTTTCAGATATCTCTTCTCACTCTGGAAGCTCCCGGTCGCATGTTCCAGAGATTTGTCTGCACTTCAGTTAATCGAGGCAACTGTATTTCCTGCTCAGAATGTGATCTCTCCCCAATGGAGAGAGGAAAATAAAGTCGGTGACAAAGCTGAGATCACTTACGTTCTGTCCAGAATCAACAAAAACTATCCCGATCTTCCAGTCTCCTATAACTTCAACATTACACTGTGTTCCCACCCTTCAGGCTCACTGCTTGTATTCTTGATGAAGGGCTGTTGCCCGAAACGTCGATTTCACTGCTTCTCTGATGCTGCTTGAACTGCTGTGCTTTTCCAGCACCACTCAAATCTAGACACTGTGTTCCCAGGCCATCATTTCAGTCTCTGGTTTGCTGCAGTGCTCCTTCAAGACACAACACAAGCTGGAAGACACGCAACTCATTTTCTACCGACAGACCATGAAAACTTTAGGACCCAACATCAAGTTCAATCATTTTAGAAACCGTCTGCCCTCTTACACATTCTTCACCCACCCTCCCTTCCCATTAATTCTGAAGACGGATCGTTGGACTCGAAGCGTTAACTTTCCTTCCTCATCAGAGATAGACAAGAGCTGCAGATTTTGTTCAGACCTTTTGGGTTTTCTTCTGAGAACTTTGTTTTTCTGTTGTAATCGCCAGATACTGTAAGCGTCTGAATGCAGGAGGAGAATTTCACAGGAGATGAAAAGAATGGAAAGGGTTTGACCACTCCCATTGTGAAGGTACCCGAGCTAGGCTGGGGATTTTGCTCTAAGCGCAGAGAAGGCTGAATAAGAAACCGATTAACGTGCTCATTTTATGAAGAGGATAGATATGTGTGACAGAGATAAGCCTGTATTGGGAAGGAACAGAGTAACATAAATGAAAGACAGGAGACAAGGAGGAGATTTAGGAAGAATACTTTCACCTATAGAGTATTGATTATCTGGAAATCATTATCTGAATATGTGGTAAAGGTAAGTGTCATGAGAACGTTTCAGCAGTCTGTAGCCGAACACGTGATGAGCCAGAGCACTAGTGGATAAGGACCAGGAATCAGAAAGTGTGACAAGGACAGACAGGCGCGAGATGGGTGTCCTGAATGCAATGCGTCAAAGGCAAACTAGTGTGCGTAAAGTCAACAGCTGGCGCGGTTCTGTGGCGCAATGGAAAGCGCATTGGACTTCTACATCTTTATTCAGGTTGCTATTCAAAGGTTGTGCGTTCGAATCCCATCAGAGTCGAGTTTTAATTTATGTTTTGCCAAGTGGTCAGACCAGACTCGGCTGCTCATCTGCAAAACCAGTAATATTCGTGCATAAACCTAACTGTCTCGAAACGGAACATTTTCCTCCCACAGATTTACATTATCGATGTCAATTTATGGCAGAGATCCATAAATACCTGTTAGCCAGTACGATGTTGTGGATGGGCTGGAAAAAGACATAAAATTGTTGTGTGAGCCATGATGATATCAACTTACGTGGCAGGACAGGATCGGTGTTAAGAATGGCCTCTTTCTGCTCCTTTGTGTCTGTGCCATTTCTGGCCAAGGATTTTAAATCACAACGAGGACAATATGGATTAAACGCCAAATAATATTTTGGTCTCATCTCCACTTCGCTTCCCTCCCGGCTGGAATAGACAGCTCTTGTTTCAGCTTTAGATCAGACAGCGGAGGATTCTCACAAGTTCTCCTTCAGGCTGAATATTCTTCCACATAGGTTTCCAAGTGGACACATGGAGCAAGCAATTGCATGGATGCTGGGGATTCAGGGGCAGATTTCCCCTTTGCTGGGCTGGAATTCTGGCCAAGGTAATGAACGTGAATTTCTGACATTTGAATCTTACTCTGGATTCTTGCGACTTTCCGAATTAAACTGAATTTAATTTGCCCTTGCAGAACATTATTTAATCTTCACTGTGCATAAAAACCATGCCACATGCTCGTGCACGTAGTATGCTGAACATTGTTGATGTTGTGTGCAGTGTGGGTCGATGTCTCAAATGTACATGCCAAAGGAAGTTGGTGAAATATCAGTGAATCGAATTGTCTGACGATTTGCAGCCGATAGAAGGAAAATCCCAGTACAATGGCCACATAACATTGCCTGTGACCAACGCAGGAAGCCATGGTAAATGTATGCAGTATTCAATAAAACCGATTTTCACCACATTTATCTATGCCATTTTCCTGAAGCTGATGCTTCATAATCGATGATCCATTATCAGTATAACCACCTCTGCACTGCGTTTCATTTCAGATACACAGACAAAAAATGAGTAATTGGGTTAAGGGGCCCAGTGGTAAGATCAGGAGCCGTTCGTCACCATGAGACGGCAGATCCAGTGGTGCAGTTAGTTAGCTTGCTGTACTTGCGTGACAGAATGGCAGCACATGAACTGCCAAAGTTGTGCATTGGATTCTCGCCAGGTGTTTGTTTTACTTATACTGACCAGAGATGATTGCAACTTCAAGCTGAAGAACAGTTTAAACCCGGAATATTACATTGCAATAAAGTGCTTTTGGCACAAATGCTGCACAGACCTGTAAAACCAATCTGAAGTCCATCTGACCAGCATTTTGACATTATAAGCCGTAAGTTTATCCAATGATCATTTAATTGTCCTGAAGGTTGGTGAGTCTACGACTGTTGAAGACAAGGCATTCTGCACCCTTACTACTCTCTGAGAAAGGCATCTACCTCGGTATCTATCACCCTCAAATTACATCGATATGCCCTTGTGCCAACCATCACCATTTGAATAAAATGCCTTCACTGTCCACCTTACGGCAAACTCTGATCATCTTTTATGTCTCTATTAATTCACTTCTCAAACTTCTTATCTCTATCGAAAACAGCCTCAAGTCCCTCAGCCTTTCCTCGTAAGACCTTCCCTTCACAGAAGGCAACATCTTAGGAAAACACGTCTGCATCCTTTCCAATGTTTTCACATCCGTCCTATAACGTGGCGACCAGAACCGCACGCAAATTGACAAGTTTGGCCATGCCAGACAAATGTCTGGAGCTGCAAAGTGATCGTTTGGCCCTGAAACTAAATCCCTCTCCCAATAAAAACTAACACACTGTGCTCATTGCAAACAAATCCATCTACGTGTGTGTTAACTTTCAGAGTTTTATGTACATGGATGCCGAGATCGCTCTGGTCATCTAAGCTTCCAAGAATATTACAATAAGCCCAGAACGTTATATTCTTGTTGCTCATTCCAAAGCAAATCACCTCACAATTTTCCACAATAACCTCCATATGCCAACTCTGAGCCCCGATCTGCAGATTATTCATATCCCTCTGTAACGTGCAGCAGACTTCGGCACTGTTGACAACTTCATCGACTTAGTGTGTTCTGCGAATTTACTCATCCATCATCCCATGCCCGAACCCGGGTCATTTATAAAGGTGACAAACAGCAGTGGACCCAAAAAGGAACCTTGTGGTACACCATGAGTAACTAAACTCCAGGATGAATATTTCCCATTAACTACCACACTCTGTGTTCTTTCAGCGAGCCAATTGCTGATCTTAACCTCGAACTCACCTTCAATCCCATGTCTCTGTATGTTATGCAACAGCCGACCGTGCCTTCGTGAAAATCATATCCACCATGTTAACCACTTTACTCTCATCCACCTGTTTGTTGACCTTCTCAAAAAGCTCAATAAAGTTTGTGAGGCACAACCTGCTATTCACAAAATCGTGTTGACTGTTGCGAATCAACTTGTTCCTTCTTCGGTGATCATAAATCATATCTCTAATAATCTTTCCGAAAGGTTCACCTACAAGGAAATATGACGACTGTTCTATAATTACCAGCGTTCTCCCTACTCCCCTTCGTGAAGAAGGAGACAATATTTGCTGAACTCGATTCTTCTCGCACTAATCACATAGACACTGACGAAATAAAGTTGGAAGTCAAAAGTTCTGCAATCTCCTCCCACGATTCCCAGAGAATCCTAGCATACCTCCCATCAAGCCAAGGGGACAAATCTATTTTCAGGCTTTCTAGAATTGCTAACAACTCGTATTTATGAATGTCAATTTCATTTATTCTAACAGATTGCATCTCAAAATTCTCTTCGACAACATTGTCTTTTTCATTTGAGATATGATGAAAAATATACATTCAGCGCCTCTCCTATCCTCGGACTCCGTTGACGACTGTCTACTGCTGTTCTTGACAGGCCCGAATCATATGCTAGATATTCTTTTATTCTTGAAATGACAAGAGAAAGCTTCAGGGTTTTAAATGACTTTGCCAGCTAAAGACGTTTTATGTCCCATCTTCGCTCTGAGTAGCTCTCCCTTTTGGCCCCTCCTTGCTAGGTTTTAATTTTCAAGTGCCCTAACTCAGCCTACATATTTCATGTTTAGACGCACTGCCTTCTCCCTTTTGACAAGAAATTCAACTTTTTGAGTAAAAATTGCTCCCTGTCTCAACCTCATATTCCCTGCATGACGCACACATATTTATCAAGGACATGCATGAGCACTTCCCTGAACAAGCTCCATATTTCAAGTGTGCAAAACCCCTGTGTTTGCTTTCCCATCTGGTGCATTCTAACTCTTGCCTGATCGCATCATACTGGCCTTTCTCCAAACGGAACCTCATGCTCTGGTATATATATATAATATTTGGAAAGTTAAACTTCCCCACTACAACTACCCTGTTACTTCCGTTCCTATCCAGAATCATGTTTGCAATCTTTTCCTCCATATCTCTAGAACATTTTGGTGGTGACCTCTACTTGCCTGATTTTAATCTCAGAATATTCTAATTCAGCAGATTGAGTCAGGTCCTCACCAAATATCCTTTCTGCACCATAGTACTGTCTTTGACTAAAAATGCCACATCTCCCCCTCTGTAACGACTTTCCTGTTCTTACTGAAAAGACGAAACTGAGGTGCCATAAACAACCATTCCTTTCAGTGCTCCATTATGTCTCTGAAATGGCCACAATATTGAAGCCCCAGTCAACAGCCCATGACACCTCCGTTAAATCAGATACTCCTAGCGGTGAAGTAGATACACTTCAAACCAACTTCATCCTTGCCAACATTCAGTTGCAAACCCGAAAATCTATTTCTGTCCTAACCACTCAAAACTTCCTGCAAACTGCAGCTAAAATTTAGGTTCGCACTCTGCTGCTGAATTCGTTTAAACCCTCCTAAGGAGCTTTAGAAAATTATCCACTCAGGATATTGGTACCCTTCCAGTTCAGGTAAAGACCATCCTGCTTGTTGAGGTCCAACCGACACCAAAATATGCCCCAACTATCCAGATATCCATATCCCTATCATTTGCATCTTCCTTACAATCACGTGTTCATCTGCTCTCTCTCTATTCTTTCCCTCACTATAACGTGGCATGTGTAAATAATCAGAGAGAAAAACTCTGTTTGATCTCGATCTAAGATGTCACCCTGGATCCCTGAGTTTCTGCCATGCATCCACATCATTTTTATTATATATGTTGATAGTGTGTTTGTGAAACATGACCTCGGGCTGCTCCCCCTCCCCCTGAAGTATCTTGAAAACACGCTGCGAGACATCACAAACCCTGGTAACTTGGAGGTATCACATCAATCATGAGCCTGCCCTGTCCCCCTCACTATGTAGTCCTCAATAACTATTGCTCTCCTCCACTTTCCCCTACCCTTCTGATCACAGGGACAAACACTGTGCCAGAGATCTGTACCCCATGGTTTACCCCTCGTAGTTCATCCCATACAAACACACACACACACACATAAGTGTGTGTGTGCGTGTGTGTGTGTGTGAATTCAGAATATTTGGAATGGATGGTCGGCCATTTGAATGTCCTACCCGTCGAATGTGCGCGCTATATGTATGTACATATATATAAATGTGTGTCCGCATGCATGTATGTGTGTGTGTGTGCATATATATTTAAAAGTTGCAAAAGAACATTGAGTAAAACAGCATTTATTAAAAAAAATCTGATTTTGTGGAGTGTTCTCTCCTTGGGAAATACCTCAGTTACTTAAGACCAGCCATAAAGACCCCCTGAGTGAATATCTATTACTCACTAGAGATACAGAGGTGATTTTTGAAGTCGATGACGTTTCTCATGTCGCTGAGCCTGCGCTGTGTTAAATTCTGGAAAGGAGGTTTAGCTCGCTTCATATTACTAATTTTGCTGCAAACTTGCACAGTCCATAAAAACAATCCAAAAATTGTTAGGTTTATCTCATTGGACATTTTGCCTGTTATCAGAAAAACTGGAATAGAAATGACAAATATGTATTTAAGTACTGCTATGAAGATTACAGAATTTAAACAGGATTTTTTTCGTGTCTTGTCACTAGATATGGTTGGGCGAAATGAGTGAGCAGCAAATGAACTCACTCCCTTCTCTGTGATTGCAGCCAAATTTTCCAATGCAACAGATGAAAGAACAAAGGTGCATTACACGGGCAGGTCAGTTCCAACTCACGATAGTATAGTTTCACTTTGATGCTCGCCATCTTCTAAAGTATTCGCTGAGTGGGGAGATCAGGATCCTGAAGGTATGCTGAGACATTGCGGGAATTATTCCCACACTGTTGGCATCACTTTATATCATAAAACAGTAATGCAGCGGACTAAGCTAACCGGCTTCCATTTAATTCTGTGCTAACACACAGAGTTCAGTTCTTTTACAATTTATAGAAGTTCATGTGGAACAAGCTGCTAAACCTTTCCTCACAATCCGCTCATTCTATACTTAGTCGTGCTCAGTTGCAGGTGTTATGAGGTTTTTTTCCAATAAACGTTAACCAATTAGAGAGTGTGCACTGAACGCGTATCCATCATGGCCGCCCAAACTCCCTGTCGCGGTGCAATTCATTCCTTGCGTGTCTGCACGTGTCTTCACAAGTATATTAGAATCAGCTTCTGAATATTTTTTTCCTGAGAAAACGTAAACATTTTCGAGTTCAATAGCTGCAGAAGGAAAAAGATTGCGAGCTCCAAACTTCTCTTTATCATTCATCGCTGGTTTTGAAGTTCTATAGTCTTGAAATAGATCCATCTGAATGAGGGAATTTCCCCCCTGTTTACTCTCACTAAATTCACATCGCCTAGACACCTTCTATACGGACACAACTCAGTTTTACCTGGTGTCACGCCTCATGATCTGTTCATCTTTTGCACCATTCCTTGAAACCCCGCTTTGTCTTTTCAAATGGCATTGTCCCCCACTACATCGTTGGCTTCCTTACCATTATTCTGTTTCCAAGTAAACGCTGTCCATTCTTCCTGATATCTTTTCATTCCAGTCATCGCCATCCATGTCTTTTATCATCTCTTTATGTCCCAGTATAGTCCATGTTAAGAAAGGATGCTGGGGTCAGAACAACACATGAAAACCCGCTCTAATGCTGTATACGACCATTACCAATGTAGGGAAAATGGGAGCTAGTTCAGTCAAAAGTGAATCCGTTGGTTGTTGCACAATGGATCAATCACTGATTGGGTCATGACTGTTTTTCCTCACTTTTCTCCCCTGTCTGAACATTTGCTAAAGCAACACAATAAGGGAACATGGAATACCTACAGTTCAGAAACTGACGATTCGATGCAACAAATGAACACCTTTCCTCCAGGGATTAACCCTCACAGAAGAATTCCTTACTCTTTTTCTCTTCATTTTCTCCTGAATAAAGCACCTTACTGTCAGTCGACCCAGTTGTAGGCAAATCATATATCTGGCGCTGTGAGGCAGCAGTGATAACCAGTGAGACATCTTGCGGCACTGTACAATATTGCAAGGCACATGCGGACGCGTTTGAAATGCGATTCCTGTCAAAGATGCTCTACTTTTGTTGTTGCCCTTATTAGGAACAATAAATCCTGATTCCCTGACCAAGAAATGAACTCAAACCACAGCGGTGAAAATGCTGCATTGTAACCACTAGTCGACCAGGAAGGACGGCATGTGCAATTGCGTCTTCTCTGAACAGCACGGCTTTCTTTTCCTGCGATGAGAAATTCCTTCCAAAAAAGATTGTTCGTGACACCGTGCTTTTACAGCACAGAATAATACATTATGTCAGTGCCAGTCATCAAACATCCAAATATTCTCGTTTCCAGTTTCCACTAATTGGCCCACAGCCTGACATCTGAAGTATTCACCTGAATGTGACTTTCCATGCAAAGTTTTAATCTCAAATGCACCAGCGAATGAGACTGATGTCAGATACCGTCAAATTTGTTCATGAACTGTGGGAGAACTGAACCTCAATTTGACCCATAGAGGGAACAATACAGACACATCTTTTGAAAGTGACAAAGGCCTCAAGAGAGCCCAACTTCAATAAAATGTCGAATTGACCCGTTTGGCCTCTTTTTTCTTCACTAAAAGCTTTAAAATCCGATTGTGTTTACATTATCAGAGGGGTAAACAGGCAGGAGGCTGTCCTTCGAGGACTGCCCCATTCGTTAATAATTGGGACCCGCGAATATTTGACTTCTCCACCTTTGAGGCAGCCTGGCTAGCTGTGCTCTTCAAGCCTACTACTTGTTTAATTTGAATTCCAGCAGATTCCTGTCTCTGAATACGGAATGGAAGCATTCAGCCGCATCCCTGTAAGTATTCGTCCTCCACTGTTTCACCGTCACGTTACTGCTTCTCATCAATCATGTTGTTCTTCCTGCCAAACGAAGGCATTCTTCACATCACAAGCTTGTCATCCTCATGTTTCTCGAAGGAAAAATACGGATGTGAACTTCTAAACTGAAACAGATGCGGCCTGGTCTGTGTAAAAATAACTTCCTGCTGTTACTTCAAAAATAATTCCTAACAACGTAGAGAACGCACCTTCCGATGCCTGCTGCAATAGTTGCAAGAAAATTCACTAAGGCTGCAGTGAAATTCAAGGTTACAACCCCGGGTTACATAACCCGTGCCTGAATCACTGAGCTATGGAATCACTAACCCAGGCGACGTTTTGCGACTGACAAAAGACGATGACCTCGAGCAGAAAAACTTCGGTCATCTCAATTTTATGATACAAGCTTCGTTTTGAGTGACAAAATACGACTTGAAACCCACTTCTTTGATCACTTGTTGGATATAACAGTTTGTCAGCTTCCCAATGTCTCATAATGAGACAGGGATCAACATTTGTTTAAACTCCATCAGAGTAAAAGCTTTGAATTTTTTTTTATATAAAAGACACGATGTAGTATTGATATCAATAAATTACCCTGATTTTAGCATGTATAACAGTTTGTTTTTTCTTAATTACTTGGTGAGTAATTCCTTTCCTATAGCCTGGTGCGATTTACGTCGCTTCAAGATTTCATAATTTCTTACCTTGGCAGATGTCGTTTAGGCACCAAACGTGAAACAGTTCAAATCGAACATACTCCGGAGTTTGGAATTCGAGGGAATGCAGATATCTGAGAGAGCACTTTAAAACATAATCTTGGGTGCTGTGTCCGCTGGCTGGGTTGGTTTACTATTGACCAGATCTATTTGCTCTTGAGTGGCCTGGAAGACATGACAGTGATAGATAGAGGGAAGACAGTCAAGAGCTTTGTAGACAATGATGAAAACTTTGAAATTTAGCTGCCCGGTGAACGGTGAGTAACCCTTGTTGAGAGTAATTCCACATGCAGGAGAGGTATTGGAAGACCTCAGGATTACATCATTGGATGAATAACCTACAACTCCTTCCCTTCCACCATGTGTGAGCCCTTGTGGAAAGACAAAGCTGCGAAGGCCGCAGTGCACGTTTGGGAAAATATGCGTTTGTAAAATTGCCATTCAGGTAATGCACAATGGAACAGTGAACAGAACGCAAATACGCCCTTGAATAGAAGCAGAGGGAGTTAGACCATACAACATACAACATAGAATATTACAGCGCAGTACAGGCCCTTCGGCACTCGATGTTGCGCCGACTTGTCATACCAATCTGAAGTCCGTCTAACCTACACTATTCCATGTACGTCCATATGCTTGTCCAATGACGACTTAAATGTACTTAAAGTTGGCGAATCAACTACCATTGCAGACAAAGCATTCCACAACGTTACTACTCTCTGAGTAAAGAAACCACGTCTGACATCTGTCCTATATCTATCACCCTTCAATTTGAAGCAATGCCCCCTCGTGCTGGTCGTCACCATTCTTGGAAGAAGGCTCTCCCTGTCCACCCTAGCTAACCCTATGATTATGTTATATGTTTCTATTAAGTCACTTCTCAACCTTCTTCTCTCTAACGAAAACAACCAAAAGTCCCTCAGCCTTTCCTCGTAAGACCTTCCTCCTTACCAGGCAACATCCGAGTAAATCTCCTCTGCACCTTTTCCAAAGCTTCAACATCCTTCTTATAATGCGGTGACCAGAACGGTACACAATATTCCAAGTGCGGCCGCACTAGAGTTTTGTACAGCTGTAGCATAACCTCATGGGTCCAGAAGTCGATTCCTCTATTAATAAAAGCTAAAACACTGTATGCCTTCTTAACAACCCTGTCCACCTGGGTGGCAAAGTTCAAGGATCTCTGTACCTGAACACCGAGATCTCTCTGCACATCTACATTACCCAGAAACTTTCTGCAACTGTAATACTATCCTTGACCAACAATGCTACACATCCCCCTCTTTTACATTCTTCTCTGTTCTTACTGAAACATCTAAATCCTGGAACCTGCAACACCCATTTCTGTCCCTGCTCTATTCGGGTCTACGGAATGGCCATAAAAACGAATTCCCAGGTACCAACCCATGCTGCAAGTTCAACCACCTTATTCCGGATGATCCTGGCGTTGAAGTTGACACACTCCAAACCAACTTCTTTCTTGCCGGTGTCATCTTGCGTCCGTGAAACTTGATTTTGTACCTCCCTACACTCAACCTTTTCTTTACTTGAACTACAATTTTGGTTCCCATCCCCCTGCTGGACTAGTTTAAACACACCCCAATAGCCTTAGCGAATATCCCCCCAGGATATTAGTAACCGTCTGCTTCAGATGAAGACCATCCAGCTTTTAGAGGTCCCACCTACCCCAGAAACAGCCCCAATTATCCAAGAATCCAAAACCCTCCCTCCTGCACCATCCCTGTGGCCACATGTTCAACTGCTCTCTCTCCCTATTCCTTGCCTCACTATCACCACAGCAGGGTGGGAATTTGAAAGGACGCATGGATGTGTATTACGACCGTGTCGTCCAATCGAATGGATTTCAGATTGAGCTGAAGAAGAGCAGAGACGTGGAAGAGTTAATGATGTTCATGAAGTGCAATTAGGCTGACATGGTGATTACGGTGATATGTGGCTAATAACACATCACGAGGTGAATAATGTCAATATAGTTATGACGTGCCTTTTCAGACTTAGACAATTGCCAGGGAGGAGATTGAATCAGTGGCGAGGCATTTTCTCCCAGCACGTGGTCGATGATGCCTTCCAACTCATCTCATCCACTTTCCTCAATTCCGCTCCCAAAACCCTTCCCTCAAACTATGACGAGGACGGAACTCCCTTCTAAATCACTTTAAAACCCAGCAGTGTCTATCGACATCATGTCATCCTCCCGTATTTCCGTCAGCTGCAAATGAATCCCACCAACTAAGATGTGTTTCCCTCCCCACCCCTATCCTTTTTCTCCAAAGATCTTTCCTTCTTTGACTCCCTTGTCAAGTGCACGCCCCCACCAAACCGCCGTCCCCTCCCAGCAACCTTCTCATTACAACACGGGATTTGAAAAACATCCACCCACACCTCCACACCTCAACTCTTTGCAAGGCCCCAAAGGACCCTTCCATGTCTAACAGTGTTTCACCTGCATTTCCACCATGTCATTTACTGTATCCATTGCTCTTTTTGCAGTCTCCTCGACATTGAGGAAATTGGATGCATAATTACAGACCACTTTGGAAAACATCTCCGGGACACCCGCACCAAACAACACCTCTGGCTCCTGGTCGAATACGTCAACTCTCCCTCCCACGCATCCAAATTCATTCAGTTCCAGGACTTCCGCCGCTCTTATGAACTGTCCTGTCTGTCCATCTTCCTTCCCACTTATCTGCTCCACCCTGCGCTGCGACCTATCATCAACATCCCCACCTCCATCCACCTAACACACTCACAGCTACCTTGTCCCAGCCACACCCGCGCCCATTTGTCTCTCTATCGCTCGGTTCACAAGCGTCTTTCTGATAAGGGCTCGTGCCCGAAACGTCGATTGTCCTGCTCATTCGTTGCTTCGTATCCTGCTGTGCTTTTCTAGTATCACACTTTCGACTCAGTGGCGAGGCAGTGGATTTTGAGTTTGGGACTGAAGTCAGAGGTTTCAGTTTTGCAATGATTCAATTGTATAAAATGTCTGCTCCAACAGGACTGGATGTCATGAGCAAGTGAGACGAAGTTAAGCCTGTGGAGGTGACCATCTTGAATTTCCACAGACATATATCAGGGTGCAGTACGGCAAACTGCTGAATAAGAGGCCCTGGATTGAGGCTTGGCTGACTGGCAGAAGGCAAACAGTTGGGTAAAGGGGTCTCTTCCAGGATGGCAGCCCGTGACTAATGGAATTCAGAGGAGTCAGTGTTGGCACCACAACTATTCACATTATGTATGGATGATCCATTCAAAGGAACTGAGGGTGTTGTTGCTCCATTTGAAGAAGACACAGTGATAGGTGGAAGGGCAGATCTTATTGATGAAGCGGACAAGCTGCAGAATGACTTGAACGGACTGAGTGCTTCGAAAAAAATAGTTGTAATTGGCATACTTTGTGGAAAATATGTGGTCATTTGTTTGGTGGAAAGAGTAGAGGCAGAGACAATTTCCTGAAAGCAGAAAGATTTCAATGTTCAATTTTCTCTTATGTTCAGCATGCAATTTCAGTTTGTGATGAAGAAGGCAAATACAATGTAGGCTTCTGTTCAAGCTAATGAGAATGAACGGACAGAGGCTTACACCTCAGTCAATAGGAGGCTCTGGACAGATGCATTTGGAACATTGGGAGTAGGTTTTGGCCCATATCTAAGTGATGATATGTTTTGAGTGATGGAGAGGAGGATTATAATGGCTGACTCAGTGGTGAGTACTAATGCCTTGCAGCCTCAGCGATGTTGGTTCAATATCTACTTTGGACGACTGTGAATTTGGAGTTGGTGCATACTCTCCGTTTCAGCCTGGGTTTCCTCCACAGACTAAAGATGTGTGGCTGACGTTCTTTGGTCGTGGGAAATGCAAAGTGAAGGAATTGGGTGGAGGTGTGAGTTTGGGTATGATTCTCTTCGCAGAATTAGTGGGGATTTCTTGTTCCGAATGGCCTGTTTCCACATTGTCGGTATTCCATAAGAACAACGTTGATCGCAGGGATTTAGGCCTTGTCATAAGAATTTTTTTTAAAGGAGGTGACAGCTTCCATATAAACACATGGTTTCAAGTGAATGTCTTGAACGATATAGGGAGTGGAGAGGCATTCTTAAGGAGGACATCATAAAGGTCAATCGAGAATATGAGATAGCCTCAAAACATAAAGTTAAATATAATCTGAAGAGATTCTACAAGTACATCAAGAACTTGAGAACAAATAGGACCACTTTAATATGAAAAAAGCTCACCTTTGTCTTGAATCTCAGCAGATGGAGAGACATATAATGTTCACTTCGCGTCAGTTTACACCTTGGAGAACAGAATGGCGGGTACAAATGAATATTGATGGTTTGACAGAAGTTCACATTGAAAAGGGAATGTGGTGGAGGACATGGAAAATATGAAGTTGGATATTTCTCTGGGATTCGATCTCCGGAATCCCGGAACCTTGTGGGATGTTAGGGAAAGAAACTGTTGGCCCTTCGTAGAAATATTTTTATCATCTATTATTACGAGTGAGGTGCCGAATGACTGGAGGATGGCTAATATTATGCCTTTATTAGAAAGTAATTAATTAAGAAGCCTGGGATCGATAGACCTGTGTGTCTGGTTATGGTCGTGGGTAAGTTGTTGGATGCAATTCTAAAGGATAGATTTTATTTGAATTTTTAGATTCAAGGAATGAATAGGGATAATCAGCATGGTTTTGCACAAAATTGATTGAGTTTTCTGAGGGCGTAACCAAGAAGATCAATGAGGACATAGTGGTAGACTTTGCTCACTTGGACTTTAATAAATGCTTTTACACGGTTCCACACGGTTCACTAATTCATAAAGTTAGATCACAAAGAGATCAATGTAAGGTTTCTCATTAGATATAGAATTAGTTTATTAACAGGCTGCTGAGAATTGTGGTGGAGGGTAGTTTTCAGCCCGGAAGACTGTTACCAATGGTGTCCCATTGACTGAACGCACATTCATTTGTTTCATTTAGATAAATGATGTAGGTGGGAAGATAGAAAGCATGGTAAGTAAGTTTGCATAATTGCCAGGAGAATGGACAATAAAAAGATAATGTAAGGGTGTGAAGCGATTTTCTCTTCAGGTCAGCTGTTCTCTGGCAGCAAGTTTAAAAAGCGTGAGAGGGGCGGGGAGGGGGAGTAGTGAAGGGCCGTTCGTCCATCGTGAAGGGCACATTATCAGACATCCATCTATTCTCGTCCCAGTTTGCAGCAATGATATTCTCTCTGTGATCTTAAATGACATAACAATGGTACTGAATGTTGACCTGGTCACACTGTTGCAACTCCTTTGAGGAACGTATTCTCATGTTCACGTCCAGAGGCAATCACACAGGCACATTCCACGACAGTGACAGAGTCCTCAAATTATACCCACTCCATGTGCTTTATGTCTGCAAGTTTCCCTGGAGAAAGGCGGCATTAAGTGGAATACAAGGCACTTCACTAGAAAATGTGCACCGTTGTGGTGAGCCGCGATATGAAATGGATTCTGAGCTGAAATAGTCGAACACGCTTCTCATGTGTAACTTTCAATAACATAAATCCCACCAAACAAGCCGTCCGGCTCCTGAGACCTGACAGGATTGCTCCCGGCAGACATTCTTCACCAAAATTAACGGACACAAGGCAAAATCTAAACACTTTCACGTCTCGTCTTGTTCTGTTTCTATTCCTGTAACACCTCCATCTTTCTCTGAACGTCTAGTCCCGATGTCAATGAACTGTTTGATCTAAACACAGTCACATTGAGAAAGTAATCTTTATCTCAAAAGCAGAGCCAGGGAATGTAAGCTGCAAGGGCTTGCTCTCGCCTGGGTAATGAGACATCACGGTCTCATCGTCCTGATTATCATATAGACTGATTCCACAAAATGCACCGTAATAGTTATTACCAATTGAGATGTCCCAATGAATACCATGACTGACAGTAAGATCAGGGGAGAGTAGCTTCGACCCCTTCCTCGCCGAGGAACATATTTCAAAGATTATCCTTTTACTTCACAAACTGACCTCCTCACAGCTGTCCATGGAATTGTCTTACACAACAACACCCTTTTAGCCCACTAAGTCAGCACCAGTCCAACACAATCCCCTGAACTGTTCTTATCCCATCTGGCGTCACTTGATTCAGAGGGGCAAACATATTCAGTAATGGAAGTGTACAACTAAATGGGTCTTACCTGCTCGGGAGTTTGCTGCATTTTCCATCCTGACAGGTGGTTGGTTGCCTGTCTGAGTTATACGCATTTCACCTAATCCTGCGATTTGAATTTCAAATAAATGCAGAGAACAAGCACTCTTCAAGTTCTCGCTCGGCTCTCAGTCACAGTACGCAAAATGTTGAACTGCGTGAGGAATTCACAGTGGATTTAATACTAATCGCGTCAACCACTTGGCCACAAGTGCCGAAGCGCGCTACTAAACTGGTTTCAAATTCTCCCTACCTGAGGAGTTGAGGGTCAGGCAATCACTGTTCGGTTTGTTTGAATTCAATCACCACAGTTTCGACAATGTTTCATGTCAGCACATGTGTGGTCTGTGTAAACAATCTCGATGGTTGAAATGGTTATTCAGTTAGAAAGAAATGGAGAGATTGCAGGAGAAACTAAACAGATCTGGCAGCATCTGGGGAGAGACAAATAGAGACAACGATTCAGAGCTTCTTCAGGAGTTTCTCAGAACGCTATCTTCTCTCAGAGGTACTGACAAACCTGCCGAGTTCCTTGAGCAGTTTCTGTTTTTGTTTTAAATTCCGAGTGTCCACAATCCTTCACTTGCCATCCAACAATACAGAAACGCATTTGTGGTTCCTCATTGGATTTGGTTTCCGTTTGGATACATATCCCAGACCCTATTAAAAGAAATTCTCTGGCTGCACTCTGATTAGCTTGTCCTATTATTTTTGTGTTGTACAAGTCGAATTTGTTGTCCTCGACATCACTCTGCACTGCTACTCGGTGGATAAGAACAGCGATCGCTCCATGCGTGGGTACACCCTTTTTTAGGTTAACAATCAAACGAGAGGACTAATTGCTCCACAGTGACTGGGGAGTTCCCTTGTTGCAGGCCCCTCGCAGGATCTCCAAAAGCAGACTGTCAGTGAACTCAAGCTTTCTACTGCCCTTCGCAGAATGAAAATTGCCCTCAATTGATTTGACGTTTCCAAAATGAATTCTGGGGCATTCATTGTGGACCATGGGAACAGTCTGATCTCATGCTTTGCAGACACATACATGTCACCAGGATACAACTCTCCTAAAACTTGGATTTTCTCCCTTCGAGCCTTATGAGGAACATTTTCCTGACCTCGGTTAAAACTCGGAACTATTCGGCCAAAAAAAAAAACAGATGGTGTGGGAACAGCTGTCCCTCTGTTCCTGAATCGTGAGAGAACAGCAACCTCTCAGTGATGAGCTGAACGCACTGACGAACATCGCCACAGAGCGTCAATGACGTCAATGATCCCTGAATGCAAGCTGCATCCTGCTCCTCCCATATTGACAAGCGTCCTCAATCAGCGTTACTTTTCCGAAATAAATACTGTTAAGTTCACGGTGAAGACATGGGAATAGTCTGATCCCACACTCTACAGACACACCCATCACACCGCAAACCAATTATCCTCCTACGGGGATCGTCTCACGTCCAGCCTTTCAGTGTCCTATCTGTTCCCGCGTTTTCTAATTGCACCGGAGCTGAGATGAGATTTGACATCCTGACTTGAAGGAACGTGAATCCATCAATATCACAGATCAATTCATATCTGGAGAACATCAGAGTCAAAGTAACGGCTTCCGAAAGAATGGAAAGATTTCTAACCTTTTAAAGTGACAACATTTTCCCAGAAACTTTTCACAATCTTCTGTTTTGCACCATCTACAAAGATATATAAACCTCCTTTGTCAAGAGATACCAGACTCTGGGAATGTTTTGTTTGGAGCACTTTGGATGCTGCCTGACCTGCTGCGCTTTTCCAGCAACATATTTTCAAACTACTCAGGACACCTGGCAGTGGTGATTCGTGTCAAGTTGATCTTCATCAATGCGTATCATGAGTTGTCTGTCCTCTGTAATGTTTCCTACAGTCACGACGTGCAACATTGTTTGTCCAAATTTGTACTGCATATGGTGGATATTGGGTCCTTTTTTGGTGAGTTGTTGTCAAACGGGGCTTTCGGTTAATGCTGTCTCATAACTCCAAGTGGTCAGAGGAGTCTGGCTTTACGTGCGGTAACATTTTTTTTAACCTATAATGATGCGTACTAGGTGTGTTGGGTAATGGCATGTCCTCCTTGTGTTGATTTTGGCATTGAATATGCGGAAATATCTATTGTTGCAAAATATTACTGGAGGATCCAGTAAACAACACAACCAGCTGGTCCGAGTAGCAATGCAGAGTGATGTCGAGGACAACAAATTCGACTTGTACTAAACAAACATAATAGCACAAGCTAATCAGAGTGCAGCCAGAGAATTTCGAGAATGACGAGAATCATCCAATGACTCCATCAAAAAAACAGGTTGATCTGGACCCAACATACTGGGACATGCAACGAAACGACAAGAACCAGCAAATGAAAGCAGTGGGAAGGAAATCAAACCAATTCGAAATGCCGCAGGACAGCAGCGCTTCACACGAATTTCATCTGCATGAAGATATCACAAAGAAAGCGGAGGAAACGGCTGCAAACCAACTTCCCAAAACCACCGAACATCCCCACACCATCTGCACCCTTCACCGGAACTACAGATCTTTACAGAAACCTTGAACCCCAGAAAAAGTCAGAGCCGCCCCAGCGGGAATATGAACCCTGGCCTCCCACGTGACAACTGAGGTGACGAAATGCCACCCGATGGATGTCAGAGCTAACTGAGGCTGCAAGCTACTTGTGCATGCTCTTGTCAATAACACCTGCTTGATTATCCTTATCCCATTTTCCATCATTTAACGTTGTATGCCTTAAGCATTACAAATTCACAGTTAAATATCTCTGAAGGTTATTCGAATTTCTGCCGCTCTGACGCATAGAGGCAGTGATGTCCAGATTCCAACCACTCGCAGGCTGATCAAGTTATTTTGTTTACAGCTACTCGAACTTTTATGACTCTTACCTTAAATCTATGGCTACCTTTCGATTGAACCCTCCATCATAGAGAAACTTTTCGTTAAGTTTACCCAAACCATGCCCGTCATTAGTTCCTACATCTCAATACTGTCTCCTCTCAATCTCTCCTGCTCTCACAAAAATAAGGCCAGTCCGTCTGAACTCTATCAGAGCTCAAGTTCTTCAATCCAGACAATATATTGGCAAATCACTTCTGCACCGTTTCCACAGTTGTCATATCGCTTTTGTTGTGTGGATTGCAGAATTGTACGTAATAATCTAGCGAGAGACGAATCAAAACTTGAAATAAATGTGGGGAATTCACAAATATTGGTCTATTCCAATAAAGTCTCTTTCCCTCGAAACTGTTCTGCATCCTTTTCATGAACCCAGTGCTCCAATGATCTCTGGTCCATGCAAATCAAACACTATACACGAGGAATGATAACCCAACCACATTATATGATTGCATTGAGTGTCTTAAAGGTCCTCATTGTGGCATTGGGGCACGTTCACCGAACAAGAGTTACAGCTGCAACACTAACTTCACGGTGTCAATGTGAAAGCGAATGTTAATTTGTACAATGCCCCAGTGACATGGAAGGAGGGATGAAAAGGAAGAATAGTGATTTAGAAAGGGAAAACATCTCCGAGATTGGGTGGAGATAAAGTTTGAAGCAATAAAATCATCACCGTATAGAGTATTTTAACTTTAAATTTGAATGTTCCCTTTCTGCGTCTGTTTCGCACAGGTTATGTGGAGTAACATGGAACAAATGCGCATTACTGATACTCGGATTTGAATGGAGGTTGCTTCGGCCACAATGCAGAGGATGAGCCAATATACGATCACATGAAAAAATAACCAACAGTAAAAGCAATAAATGCAATGGCTGAGATTGGCGAGGAACAGCACCACATGCACAAGAGGACAACCCACTGAGATTGGAATGAATCGTCATCTTCGATGTCTTCAGTGGCTGTGGAGATTCCATCACTGAGAATGTTGAAGACTGAGTTCAATAGATTTCTTGCATAGATGAAATGTACAGGCGCTAGTGCACAAATTGTTGAAATGTAGATTTAAATAACAACGAAGTTTCACATTATTACATTATCAGTGCCGCGGGACAACGTAGCAACGACTGTTGAACACTCGCATCACACCGGTTCCCAGGTCTGGAATCAGAGAAATTTAGTGGTGCAGTGGCGAAGATCTGATCGGAAGTTGAGAGCGGAATGAACGCGTGTATCTCTACTCTATCTGCCAGTGACCAAGTCCGTGAGCATGCAGTTCTTCTATGAAGGCAGAGAGGCGCGTGAAACGCCCAGGCTGGGAGCTCCAAACTCGGCTGGACAAATTCTGTTGACATGGAATAGGGAGCAGTGGGAGCAGAGGCTGGGAAGTCTAACCTCATCTGGATGCACTTCAATTGACATGGCGCAGGAAACTTTGGGTTGATGGAAAGTATGCTGACCCATTTTAATCAGAACTGAACTAGTTTTCGGCAGCATACATTTTTGTGGATTGAGGGAGGATCTGCACCAGGTAATTGTCACAATTATAAATAAACATTTTGCAAAGACTGAGCTCGTTCAGGATTGTGAAATGGACTAATTATCATTGCACTCTGACATTTCTCATATTCTGACTCTGTAGTCAGTTAATGTTCTGGAAGGATATATTAAAAATCTTTTTTTTGTGTTATTCAATTTCCTGCAAGCTTGTTCTGGTCTAGTTATTGATGTAATGTAAACAATCGAAATCAATATGATGCTAGGATTTGGTTTGAGGTTCCGTCGAATTACGGAAGAACAACAGGAGAGAAGACGTGAAATTTATCAGAACAGCAGTGATCAAAATGAATGGACTGGCGGACAGACAGTGAAAGAAAACTTCATGGTGATAAATGTGCTTTCTTTGCCAATGAAACTTACCGTGTCACAAAGTGGTGACTATTGAGGTCAAGCAATGTTGGTGATAATATTTGCTGGTTTTGCGAATGTCTCACCTACGCTGACAGGAATGGAGCTTTTAAGTCCTTCTGCACAGAGTGAGGCATGGAGAAAGTAAATACAACAAGCTCCAAAAAAACATAAATATTTCTTCTTTTCTCAACATCAGTCCCGAGCTGACTAAGATGACCTTTGCAAAATTATTTTACACCGTGTCAGAGGAGGAGTTACAGATGCGAACACGGAAACCAAAGTATGTATCAAGATTAAATCATGCCACTTTATTCGCTAAGACACATGCAACATTGAAGTTTTACCTTCTGACTCGCAGTAATTCTTGCGCAATATCATAAATTTGTTTCCTATGACACGGGAATAGCTGCTCTTTCTCTAACTTCCTAAACGTATTAAAACCTCGGTATATTGAACAAATCACACCTGAATCGTTTTTGATCTCTGTAGAACAACTTCAACTTTTCCACCCTGATCTTAGATGTAATATTCCGCATTTCTTTGACTGTTCTGATAAATCTCCTTTTCGATTTATCCACAGACATTCACATTCTTTGTCGAGATCACCTGTTTGCGCAAACCCAAATGCTGTGTACTCATGTGGGTGATGTTATCACACACAGGTAATTGCTCAGGAACATCACCCTGATTCCTGGGTATTTCATCAACAGTGAGCGTTTGCTCTGACCACAGTGCTTCTGATTTCGTTCCAGCTGCTGGGTTCAGCATTTGATTACCAACATGAAATCAAATAAATCAAATAAATTACTTCAGTATTTTTTACTAATAATCTACTGTTACAACCTGACATAACCTTTTGTACTGTCCACTCTACTACCAATCTTGTTCTCATCTGCAAAGTCACTGACCATGCTTTATACATTTTTATCTAAATCATTTGCATGAATGAAAAACGAAAGTGGGTTCAGCATTAAACCCTGTGGAACACAGCTGGTAACAGTCCTCCAGTCAGAACACTGCCTTCCACCACCGTTCATGCCTTCTACCATGAAACTAATTTTATATCTTATTGTAAAGCTTACGTTCCATTCTATGTTATTGAACTTTAAAAACTAATCAACCTTGTGGAACCTTTTAATAGGATTTATTTGATTCCATCTGAACAATGCCTACCACTTAGTCCTCATCAATATTCTTGGTTACGTCCTCCAAAAACCCAACCATGTTTGTGAGACAGAAATTCCCTCGCACAAAACCAAACTGATTAGCCCTATTCATTCCTCGTCTCTCAAAATACTAATAAATTTGATTGTTCAGAATTGCTTCCAACAACTTAACAACGACCTTAGCAAGCCTCACAGGTCTATCATTTTCAGTTTTCTCCATTCATCCCTTCCTCAACAAAACCACACCCTATTTATTGGGCACATCGCTCGCAGAAATAGATGATGTAAATATTTCTACCAACGGCCCAACCGTTTATTTCCCTGTTTTACCAAAAAGCCCTTGCTGCACGACATCAGATCCCAGAGAAATATCCAACTTTATATTTTCCAAATCTTCCGGAACTTCCTCTTTTCAATGTGAACCACTTTCAAAACATCAATGTTTGTAGCCTCCATTTCGTTCACTAATGTGAAATGAATATTTAATATCTCTCCCATCTGCTGAGGTGCAAGACAAATTTGAGCTCTTGCATCTTTCTGGGATCCTATTTGGTCTCGAGCTCTGAAAGTACTTATAAAATATCTTTACTTTATCCTTAAATGTATGTGCTAAGGCTATCTAATATGGTCGTTTTGCCTTCATGATATCCTTTGAAGAATGCCCCTCCACTCCTCATATTGTTCAAGAGATTGACTTGAGATCGCATGTTTACATGGAAACTGTGATTTAAAAAAAAAAAATTCTTATATGACAAGTCCCTCATCCCTGCGATCAACGTTGTTCTAATAGAATCCTGAAAATGTGCGAAAAGGCAAATCAGCCCAAGAAGAACCAATGAAACATACGAAGATCATTGCACTTAAGCTCACACCTCTACCCGATTCCTGTAACTCTGCATTTCCCATGGCAAAATGACGTCAATAACGTATTTTTCTTCTGTGGAGGAAACTGACGCAGACATGGAAAGAACGTGCAAACTGCAGACAGTGGCCAGACGAAGGAATTGAACCAGCGTTGCTGAGGCTGGAGACAGCAGTGCTCACCATTGTGTCAGTCATTGTAAACCTCCTATCCACCACTCATAATATATCTCCCCTTAGACATGAGGGCAAAAGCTATTCTAGATAATCCAAATGCGTCTGACGAGAGCCTCTTTTCGCTTCATTTGCAAACCTCTGCAGTTGGTTCTTAACTTGCTTGAATGAATGCAAACATTGCATTTACCCTCCTAACAGCCAACAGAACTTGCATGTTAAACAACAGAGAAACCTCAACTAGATTTCTCAAGTACCTTTAACCGAGAGATCTCTGAAGCCTTTCTGCGTCACAAAATGGTCTATGCCTCTAATCATACCATTACTTTATGACCTCACTCTTTTCCACACAGTGTTCTAATTGCAACCTTTTTTATCCAAGCATTCAGCAAGTCCACATACTTCTGCAGCCTGCCCACTTCCTCAAAACGATCTGTCCTTCCACATTTTGTTGTGTATTCTTCAAAATATTAACAACACTCTCAGGTCCTTTGACCCGATCATTCACGCATAACGGGAATAGTTGTGGTGCCAAAACTGACCCTTGCTGAACCCCACACGTCACGCGCTGCCATCCTGGAAAAGACCTTCACCCAACTGTTTTCAGCCAGTCAGCCCAAACTCAAGCCATGCCGATACTTTGCCCCTCAAACCATAGACTCTTTTTTCGCAGTTTCCAATCCTGCACCTTGACAAATGCCTGCTGCGAATTCAAGCTGATCAAATTCTCAGAATATAATGTTTCTCACTTGCTTATTACTTCCTCATAGAATTCAATTACATTTGTCCTTAAGAACCTGTGTTGATTCTTCAAGTACTCCGGAATTCCATCCTAATATTTACCTCTCCTACGGTATTGAATACAGAATTGATTTGTTTGACATTTATCTAATATATTAAAACGTTGCTTTCAGTCCTGAATGTCACGAACAACAAAGTCCAATCGCATTTGAGAGATGTAAAATCTTCGCTGTCTCAGCAGGCTCGATGAGTGAGTAAATTCCTTCCCCCAGTGGATCTCTCTGCGGTCTCTGCAGGGTCAATGAGTGAGCTAACTGTTTTTCTCAAATGTAGCAGGTAAATACGTTCTGCCCACTGCAAACTCGCTGGTGTACTGAGAGTTGAGATGATCGCCCGAACAGAGTCCCACAATGAAAACAATTGAAATGTCTCTCAACTTGTGAGAATGTCGATGGAACTTCAGACCTGCAGAGACTGGAGAGCATATCCCACACACTGGATATTTGATCTGTAGCTCCACAATGTGAAGACGTTCATGATTAAACGATCCCAAGGAACTTGTATAGTGATTACCACAACCTCAGCATGTAAAGGGTCTCTTCTTTGTGAACACATTGATGCCATGTCAGTCCCCAGGAACATTTGCTACACTTGTCACGGTCTGGGCGTTGAAAAGATCTGGTAGCAATGTTGATGGGACTTCACGTAGATCGGACATTTGCAGCACGTCCCACAGTTGTGGAATTGAAGATGTCTGCCCTCTGTGTGAGCACTTGGATCGGAAGCCAGGTCCCCAGAAGTTCTAAAGGACTTTCATTCGTGTCCTCATATTTCCCATGCATCAACTACACAAAGGTCTGATAATATTTTCCAAAGTCTGGACAGATGAAAGTTTTCTCATTAGTATGAACATGGTGTTGGATAATCCAATCACTG
Source organism: Chiloscyllium plagiosum (assembly GCF_037043375.1). Lineage (NCBI taxonomy): Eukaryota > Metazoa > Chordata > Chondrichthyes > Orectolobiformes > Hemiscylliidae > Chiloscyllium > Chiloscyllium plagiosum. The sequence continues at coordinate 85,772,105 of NW_028270152.1, read as the reverse complement.
GACGTTTTATAGCATTTTCCGCAGTCCAGACATTGAAATAATTTCTCGTCATTGTGACGAGAATCTGTCAGGTGTCGCAGTAGGTCAGAGAAGGAGTTTATCCCTTCCCACACATTGAGCTTGTTCCAGGTATCATTGCTTTCGTTGGGTTTCTGCTCAGATGGAGAAATGAATCATCACTTGTCTGCAGTCTCACTTAAATATGAGTACAATTGTAATTTGTGAGCTCTGATGCAAGCAGAAGCCTTGCGCACACACATAAGTGAACGATTCTCTCCCACCGTAACCGGAGCCTTTTCCTTCCATATTCAAACTCTGAACAAGTTCTATTTCGGATAAAATGCGTGACTTTATCTTATCATGGTGGAGTGATTGTTTATTAAAACTTTCCCTTCTAATATACTGTGAAATTGATGTTATATATTTTTTAAAATCAATAGAATGAGAAAGAGTCTCTCACAGACTCTGGATTGTGCCTGAAGCTAGGATTAAAGTTAAGGGATTTAGGCACAAACAATGTGACAGGAAATTTGCCAGAATCCTTCAGACACACAGCCTCCACTTCTGAGAAGGAACAGGTCAACAGGTGGATGCGATCACCATCAAATCCCTGTTCGCTCAAGGTCAAACACTCTCCGGACTTCTCTGATATCCTTTCCTGTTGGAGCAGACATTTCCTACAATTGAATCGTGCAAAAGTGTGGCATCTATCTTCAGTCCCCAACACAAATCCACTGCCTCGCCACTGAGTAGAGAGTGTGGACTTGGAAAGGCACAGCAGGGCAGGCAGCACCCGAGAAGCAGGAGAATCGACGTTTCAGACAAGAACTCTTCATTTGAAATGAGGCTTGTGAGCCGAAGCGGTATAGAGACAAATAGGAGGAGGCAAGGTATCTGAGAGTGTGGGAGGTGGGTTGAGGTGCGGGTAATGTAAGATTGGTAAGATAACGAGTTTTTTTTTATTCTTTGATTTTTCAACACTCTCTTTGGACATTTAGAATCGTGGGAATGGAGGTGAGGGCATTTGAATGTTACTCCTGCCGAATGTGAGAGGTAAGGGTCATGACTATTGTCCCTGCTGACTACATCTGCGGGAAGTGCACCCAACTCCAGCTCCGCGAAAACCGCGTTAGGGAACTGGAGCTCGAGTTCGATGAGCATCGGATCATTCGAGCGGCAGAGAGGGTTATTGAGGGGAGTTACAGGGAGGTAGTCACTCCTCAGGTGCAAGAAAAAGACAGATGGGTTACAGTCAGGGGACGGAAGGGAAACTGGCAGGCACTGCAAGGATCCCTTGTGGCCATTCCCCTCAACAATAAGTATACCGTTTTGGATACTATTCTGGAGGACGACTTACCAGGGGAAAGCAGTGGGGCACAGGGCGATGGCACAGTGTCGGTCCCTGCTGCTTAGAAGGGAAGGGTGGAGAGGAGCAGAGCAATAGTCATTGGGGACTCCATAGTTAGGGGACAGATAGCAGATTCTGTGGGGACGAAAGAGACTCACGGTTGGTGTGTTGCCTCCCAGGTGCCACGGTTCGTAATTCTCTGATCGCGTTTTGGGATCCTTAAGGGGGAACGGGAGCAGCCCCAGGTCATGGTCCGTCGAGCACCAACAATATAGGTAGGAAGAGAGATGGGGATTTAAGGCAGAAATTCAGGGAGTTAGGATGGAAGCTTAGAGCTCGGACGAACAGAGTTGTTGTCTCTGTCTTGTTGCCCGTGCCACGTGCTAGTGAGGTGAGGAATAGGGAGAGATTGGAGGTGAACACGTGGCTACAGCGATGGTGCATGGATTCTTGGATAATTGGGGCTCTTTCTGGGATGGGTGGGACCTGCACAAGCAGGATGTTCTTGGTCTGAACCAGAAGGGTACCAATATCCTGGGGGGGATATTCGCAAAGGCTCTTGTGGGTGGGTATCAACTAACCCAGAAGGGGGATGGGACCCAAAATTGTAGTTCAAGTATAGAAAAGGTTGAGAGTATGGAGATCCGAAATCAAGTATCATGGTCGCAAGATGGCACCGGCAAGCAAGATGGTGGTTTGAAGTGTGTCTACTTCAACGCCAGGAGCATCCGGAATAAGGTGGATGAACTTGCAGCATGGGTTGGTACCTGGGACGTCGATGTTGTGGCCATTTCGGAGACATGAAAAGAGCAGGCACAGGAATGGTTTTTGCAGGTCCCAGGATTTAGATGTTTCAGTGAGAACAGAGAAGATTGTAAAAGAGGCATTCTTGGTCAAGAACAGTATTGCAGTTGCAGAAAGGATGTCAGGGAACTCGTCAACTGAGGTAGTATAGGCTGCGGTTATAAACAGAAAAGGGGAGGTCACCCTGTTGGGAGTTTTCTATTGGCCTCCGAATACTTCCAGAGATATTGGGGAAAGGATAGCAAAGATGATTCTCGATAGGAAAGGAATGAGACAGACAAGGTAGTTGTCATGGGGACTTCAACTTTCCAAATATTGACTGGAAACATTATAGTACGAGTACTATAGATGGATCCGTTTTTGTCCAATGTGTGCAGGAGGGCATCCTGACATAGTATGTAGACAGGCCAACAAGGGTGAAGCCACATTAGACTTGGTACTGTGTGATGAGCTCGGCCAGGAGTTAGACTTGGAAATAGGTGAGCACTTTGGTGATAGCGATCAAAATGTTGTTATGTTTACTTTAGTGATAGAAACGGACAGATGCATACCACTGGGCAAGATCTAAGCTGGGGAAAAGGCAATTACGATACGATTAGGCAAGATTTAGGAAGCATCATATGGGAAAGGAAACTGCAGGTTTCCGGCACATTAGAAACGTGGAACTTAATCAAGGAAAAGCTCCTGAGTGTCAAACATAAGTATGAACCTGTCAGGTATGGAGTAAGCTGTAGAGTGCGGGAGCTGTAGTTTCCGAAGGAAATGGAATCTCTGGTCAAGAGGAAGAAAAAAGCATATGTTCAGATGAGCTATGAAAGCTCAGATAGGCCGCTTGAGGATTACAAGGCAACCAGGAAATACCTAAAGAGTGAGCTCAGAAGAGCCAGGAGGAGACATGAGACGTTGTTGGTGGATAGGGTAAGCGTAAACCGTAAGGCTTTCTACAGGTATTTAAAGAATAAAAAATGACAAAGGTAAGATTAGCGCCAATCAATGATAGTAGTGGGAAGTTGTGTGTGGAGAAGAGGGCTAATGGGAAGCACTAAATGCAGATCTTTCAACAGTATTCTCTCTAGAAAACGACCATGTTGTCGAGAAGAATATTGAGATACAGGCTACTAGACTAGGTTAGACTAATGAAGTTCACAAGGAAGAGGTATTAGACTTCCTGCAGAGTGTGAAAGTAGATAAGTCCCCTTGGCCAGACGGGATTTATCCGAGGATCCACTGGGGAGCCAGAGAGGAGATTGCCTCGCCTTTGACATTGATCTTTAAATGGTCATTGTCCACAGGAAGAGTGTCAGAACACTGGAAGATAGCAAATGTGGTTCACCTGTTCAAGAAGGTGAGTCGAGACAACCCTGGTAATTACAGACCAGTGAGCCTTACTTCCGTTGTTTGTAAAGTATTGGAAAATGTTATAAGAGACAGGAGTTATAATCATCTGGAAAAGAATAACTTGATTAGGGATAGTCAGCACGCTTTTGTGAAGGGTACGTCGTGCCTCACAACCCTCATTTAGTTCTTTGAGAGTAAACAGGTTGATTTAGTGTATATGGATTTCAGCAGGTTCCCCATAATAGCCTGTTGTACAAAATGTGGAGGAATGGGATTATGGGAGATATAGCAGTTTGGATCAGTAATTGGCTTGCTGAAAGAAGACAGAGGGAGGTGGGTGATGGGAATTGTTCATCCTGGACACCAGCTCCCAGTGGCGTACCGCCAGGGTCGGTATTGGGTCCACTGCTGCTCTTCATTTTAATAAACGACCTGGATGAGGGCGTATAAGGGTGGGTTAGTAAAATTGCAAACAGCACTAAGGTCGGTGGAGTTGTGAATAGTGACGACGGGTGTTGCAGTTCACAGAGAGACATAGATAAGTTACAGAACTGGGCTGAGAGGTGGCAAATGAAATTTAATGTGGACAAGTGTGAGGTGATTATTTTTGTTGGGAATAACCGGAATGCAAATTATTGTGCTAATGGTAAGTTTCTTGGAAGTGGAGATGTGCAGAGAGATCTCGGTGTTCAGGAACAGAGATCCTTGAAATTTGCCACCCAGGTTGACAGGGTTGTTAAGAAGGCATACAGTGTTTTAGCTTTCATTAATAGAGGGACAAAGTTTCGGAACCATGAAGTTATGCGACAGCTGTACAAAACTCTTGTGCGGTCGCACTTGGAGTATTGCGTACAGTTCTGTTCACCACATTAGAAGAAGAATGTGGAAACTTTGGAAAGCATGCCAATTTCCTAGGATGTTGCCTGGAATGAAGGGAAGATCTTACGAGGAAAGGCTGAGAGACTTGACGCTGTTTTCGTGGGAGAGAAGAAGGTTGAGAGGTGACTTTATAGAGACATATAAGATAATCATGGGTTTAGATATTGTGGTAATTCTTTCTGATGAAAAAGCGTGAAGTAGTTTTCTCCAGGGCTCATCTGTTGAGTTTGGAATTCCACTTCTGTGTTTCTCCTTCGAAGAACATGTGGATAACAAGCAGCTGACGCGAAGAATGCTACAGTTTGGCAGGAAGAGCAACATGAGAGAGGAGAAGCCATAGAGTAACGGGGAAACAGTTGGGGAGGAGACGTAAGGGTAGCGGCTTAATGCTTCTCTTCCTATGTAACGACAACAAACTAGAGGATTCTAAAGTAAACAGGCAGGAGGATGGGAGATTACAGGAATCCAGGCTGCCTCAGGAGGTATACGTTCAGCGTGTACCAATTCTTAATAGCTGGGCCTGTCCTCGAATGGCAGCCTGCTGCCTGTTTACCTCTTTGCTTACGTAAACAGGCTCTGGTTTTCAAGTCTAAAGTGAAGGAAGAAGCAGTCAAATGGTTAAATTCCTAATTTTCTGAAAGTCGGTCCCTCCTGAGGCATTTGTCACTCTCGAAAGATGTGTCTGTGGTAATATAAAGAACTAAAATTCCACTGAATCATTCAAAACAATTGATGTCTTCATTGGAAGCATCTCGCAAAGCAAGTTGTTTATCTTCTTAAACTTGGTTTTACTAAATATCTCTCATGCATGAGCTGTTTCTGAATACTTTGTAGCCAGAACATTTGAAATAATTTCATTCTGTTTGAATTATTTGTGTCACTTCTTAATATACCGATTAATGTCTCCCATGGATGAATGCAACCGAGAATATCAGAGTCAACCTCAGACCGCTGTCAGAGGAGGGGAAGATAGGAGCGTCTCGCACGCTGCTCTTGTGCACATTATCAATTTCAAACCAATCCAATACCTGCAACCCGTGGGAGTGTAAAGGAAACAATTAAAAAGAGCCCCGTTTCAACTCTGTAAATCTTTAGGGGAATGAAGGATGAACTCATCCAATGAGCAGAGACTGTCATGGTACCTTCCCCTTCTTGAAGGAGCAGGGACATCAACTCTGATGTTCTCGAGGCATGAACTGATCTGATCTGAGATATTGAAAGCATTCCCATCAGAGCTGCTCCACTGTCGTTGTTGTCACTGTCAGCAACAATATAACCTGATTCCCTTACCAGGCACCCAACTCTGGCCGCAGTGAAGAAAACACCGACTCTTAACCAATACACCACCAGTGCTGCCTTCCAAGCTGTTGAACTGCTTCTTAATGCCAAAGAATATAGCACTTAATTTATCAGTACATAAGTTTGAGCTAGTCATCGACTGTTTACAGAGTGGAAAGAGGCCCATCATCCAAGTTTTCAGCTCTTGACCTCTCCCCTTGTGTTCTCAAATGTTTCAAGTACTCGTCGCAATGGTCTCATCCAGTCACGTTTTACAATGTATGCGACTGAAGTTTAAGATGTGTTCACACCCCCTCGGTGATCTGAACCCCATTTCACTTACAGAGTCAAACACAAAGACACCTGCTGGCGAAGTGACTGTGGCCTCAGGAGAGATCAGCCAGAAAAGATGATTGCACCCAATTGGCTTATCTTGTCCCATTTCAAATTTCAACACCAGAGTTTGGTTGCAGCAAAGAAAGGAAGCATTCAGCCATTCCCCTGTCCGTGTTCGTCCCCTAACTAAGCATTGAGCTACGGAGCCAGTGAGCTCTGAGAGAAGGATTCTCACTCTTTAGAAAAAGCAAAATAATAGATGATTGGATAGCCCGTGCATTAGAACCCAGTCGGAACAAAACCAAGACAGAACTGAAGGCATCATATGCAGAAGGATGGGAGTCTGTAATGCTGAATCAGACAGTGTCCATGTTCATAGAAACAGCGACTGTCCCTGGAAGTCCAGTCATTTGGATTCCGTGCTCTCACAGCCATCGCCTGCGAATCATTAGCATTTATTGTTACCAAAATGAAATGCTGCCTTCCCCTTAAAAGTAGAATTATGACCTGGACTTGCACACGTAAATTGTGAAATTGGTATAAATTGATGTTTTTTTTTATTCCATATTTAGGCTAAAGAGCAACATGTAAACACTTAGATTATCATTAATATCCAATATTCAAGCCAGTTAGTGTTGTCACAAAACTACAAAACCAGAGGAAGAGCTGGGAGTTGCACGACTGAAGGAGGGTGACTGCTCCTGCTTCCGATCCACTTTTCATCTCTTTTGTCCCAAGAACAAGTGCAGAAGCCAAATACTGGCAATCTGATATATATTTTTTTAAAAATCAGAAAATGCTAGAAGTATTCAGCTTGTCTGGTAGTTTCTGAAAATGTGGTAGAGGTCAACGCCATCACAACCTGATTGTCTTTACTTTGTATTCACGATAACTAATGTCCAAGTCACAACTCATTCAGACACATTTCCTCATCTTTAAAATGTATGCACGCTTTCAAAGTTTGCCATGAGAAACGTTTTGTCAATTAATTCAGTACTGACAGGATAACCGTTTAAAGCTGTATGAAACATGTTGCAAACGGTCATATCAGACAAAATGAGGTGTCACGTGAAGAAATATGTGTTTCATTCAGGTAAGTTAAAATAGAATTGTTCATAGAAAATTGTGGTGAAGTTCCTGCCGATTTTGTTTATGAGGTAAGAACAGGTCTTGATGATGCTAATCTAAAGCGATCAGATAAATGTAGATTGGCAAAACAAAAGACAAAAGTTCGGTGAGACCGCTGTGCATGAAACCTGGGTATGATGGAATATAAGGGATAATAGCAATATTGATCATAAATAGGCAGCGTGAAAGGTTACTGATGAAGGGTGCCTGCCTGAAACTTCGATTTTCATGATCGTCGGATGCTGCGAGACATGCTGTGCTTTTTGAGCACCACTCTAATGCTGACTCTGATCTCCAGCATCTGCTTTCCTCACTTTCGTCTGTGGCAAAGGGAACAGAGTCATCATTAACAATTGTGTTTTGAATTGGAAGAACTTTTCAATCGTACTTTGATTAAGCGTTGGTGTGTGGAAGTTCTGGTTAGATTATTTTAGCCAAACAGCATTCTCTGATTTATCAGAGCGCCCAGCGCGGCCATGAGATTCTATGATTGGTTGAAGGACCAATGCCTCCAGCTTGGTCCTGTCGGACCGCCTCTTCTTCGCTGTTGAACATTATACGTCATCACTTGGGATGGATCCTGCAACATGCATAGGGTAAACATGAACTGTGAGCATGCTCGTGGCGAGTGCTCATGGGAACGAAATGTAGTTGTCTCCAATCGACAGTCGGTGAGTGAGGACTAAAGGGGAGGGAAGGGCCATATGCTATAGCCCAGTTAGAGGTCACAGGTTTGGTCATGAAATGATTCTGGAACCAAACATAGTTTATCTGGGATCGCTAATTAAACCACAGAGAGCATGAGTCTTCTTCTCAGAAACAGGCCCCTGTCAGTGACCGCTATTCCTGATTCAGATTTTTTTTTTTTTAATTTATCAGGTCACGGTTGGTTGATCTAACTTTAGCGTGAATAGAGTTGAAAATAAATGATATTGTTTGAAATCATTGCTATGGTCCATGAGGTTGTAGTGTATTTCGGAGATGCTTGGGAGTGTATTAGTGACTGGAATTGATGGGAACATGTACCCCATGAACACCTCTGTCCCTTACATTACTGTAGATGTGTCAGAGAAGGAAAGAATGGAGCAGGAAGTGGAGGGACAGGACTCCTGAGCAGGATAGTGGTTCACGGGGGTTTTGGGATTTGAGTTCATTCGTGGCCAATCCCTCAACATAAATCCGACCGATTGTTTTTCTCACTGCTCCCCTTCGCCACCCTTTCCTACCACTTCCTCCACCCAGTATAAGCAACATTTTAAAGACGTTTACTTATTTCATATATACTATGTCGTTTTTGTCAGAATATTCAGTAATTTGAGAACTGAATTTAAATTGAGATACAGAACAGCCAGTGTACGAACCTCAAAAGTTACTTTGCACCTCCTCGAATTGCTGAAGTTCGTATGCTAAAATTGCTCCCCGATTATTGTTTGGTAAGTATTTACAGGAGTACTCTTTAAATCTAGACAATGTGTTACTGATATCTGTGTCAGTTAAAAACAATTGGTTTTCATCTCCCTCCTTTAACAGAATGGAAATATGAAAATTTAGAACAGGACTTGTTGTGATGTTTGATCCTTCTCTGTAATTCAGTATGATCTTATCTGATTATTCCACACCGTAACTTGCTACTTCTTTAGGCCTAGCGATTTATGTACAAGAAGACGAAATCTCCTTTCCTAATTTAGTTTCGTAAATTTCTGCTGGCTCTGTCCAATCCAGTTACTGTTTTCCAGTCGTAGGCTAATTCTTGCCCTTAAAAATATAAATAACTAGATCTTGTCAACATTCCACGTTCTGGCTTTAATTATGTTCTGTGGCATCAAATTTCACTGAGTAACCAGTTTTTGATTAATAAATAAAATCATCATCTCAGTCTTAAATGGACTACCCCATATTCTTCGAAGTGACGCCACCTCCCCACCCTCTATGGTTTGGATGCCCTGGTCATTGAAAGCATCCTTCCTGCATTTACCTTGTTCGTACCTTTTACAATTTAACTCGTTTCTGTGACATCCTACTTCATCATTCTAAATTTGAGTGATTTTCATCCTGACGAATCCTCATACGTCAGTCCTGCCATCCCATGAATCAGCCTAGTAAACTTTTATTGTGCAGTCTTCGTATGGAGAATATCCTTGATCAGATAAGGATTCCAAAACTGCACACAACACTCTCGGTTGTGCTGTCAATAAGACTCTGCACCATTTCAGCAAGTCTTCCCTGCTCCTGTGTTTATATCCTCTCAGTACAAAGGCTAACACACCGCTTGCCTTCCTCACTTGCTGCTGCGCCTGCATGCTTACGTTCAGCGATTTGTGTACAAGAAGACGAAATCTCCTTTCCTAATTTAGTTTCGTAAATTTATGCTGACTCTGACTAATCCAGTTACTGTTTTCCAGTGTGAGGCTAACTTTTCTGTCATTCCATGTTTTCTCGCTACTTCCTTTTATAAATAGTGGGGTCACATTAACTGACCTCCAAGCCTTAGATATTGTTTCAGAGTCGATAGAGTATTGAAATATGACAATTAATTTACTCTGTTTAGTCTCCACGCTCTAGTTACAGAACGCATTCACTGCATTTAGGGTAGCTTGAAGAACACTGCTGTTTGATTTGCAGTTGGTGAAATTTACTGTCTTTTAATCTCACCAATTTCCACAACACCATCTCCGTGATAATACTGATTTCCTTCAGTTCCTCCCTCTTTTTTTTCTTCCCAGCACTTTAGGAATATTACTTTTATCATCTGTGATGACAGAACCAATATACATATTTATTTGGTATGCTATATATTTATCCCACATTATAACATCCTCTGCGTCTCATTGTAAGGGATTTGTTTTCAATAATCGTTTTTTTTCCCTCTCTCAATTCATATACCTTCAGGAACTTTAACAAATCGTTATAGGTTTCTCTCAAGCTTACTGTTAAACAAAATTTTCGTTCTGCATTAATTCTTTCTTCATGTCCTGCTGATGTCTGAACTGGTCCCATTCTTAATGTCTGCTGCTATTTTCAGCCAATTTCAGCCAATCCTTGAGTGCAATATTATGCCTCATCTCGCTTGTTATGCATGACATGGCCACGTTTCCCGTTTTCTTTGTGTCAGACAGGAGTGAGAAGCAGTTGCAGTTCCTGGAAATGTTTTTGAAACGCTTGTTTTGTTAAGTTCTGTTCCACAATTCGTTGTACCGTGCTCACGCTTCATTTGAGTATCATTTCTTCTATTTAGATTTCGGCTCATAATCTAAGTCAGCTCTATCACTCCCGAGCTTAATGAAGAATTCTCTCACTGACTTCTTCACTCTTCCTTAGGGGCAGCATAGATATGGATTGTCAATTATTCCTTGACATATATACAAATAAAGCTTTCCAATCAAAGAGAGAGAGAGAGAGATAGAGAGATCGCGCGATTTGACTGATGGTGATTTAACCTGAGAGTCGTTGTGCCTCAGACAAGGCGCAGGATTGAAAATGTGGGTACTTCATAAAGCCAGTACGAGAACTGTGCACATGCTGCTGCTGTCATTCTTCATCGCAATCTTGCCGACCAGCCAACTAAGCTAGCTCACCAATGTCCATTAAACAGTCCGTAATCAAGGATTCTCTGCCCTCCAATTGTGTCCTTAATGTAGCGACTCAGAAAACCATCTCATACATACACCACATATGTCGCCTCCATAGTATTGTTACTGATCTGACTTGCTCAGTCTATGGGCAGATTGAAGTCACACGCAATAGCGATAAGGCCTCAAGATAAAGGAGCAGTATTAGGCCATTCAACCCATCGAGACCTCTCCATTATTTGGTTATGGCTGATATGTTTCTCAACCTCATTCTTCTGCTTTCTGCCATCTCCTGTAACTGTTGATCCTCTCATCAATCAGGGACCTATATACGTCTGTCTTGAATAATTGCAATGACTTGACCACTAAGTCCTCTAAGGCAAAGAGTTCCAAAGAATTACGAGCCTCGTGCTGAAGAAATTCCTCAGCATCTCACTTCAAAATGGTCATCCTTTCTCTCTGCTGCGCAGTCAGCTCCTGGTCTCTCGTGCTAGTTGGAAAACTTCTCCACAGCCAGTTTATTTGCCCCTTTCTGTATTGTTTAAGTTTCAATCCGATCCTCCTCAAACTTCTAAACTGCATCAAGTACAGCTCCCGAGTTTTCAACATTTTATGACAAGCATTTCTTTCCCCCAGGATCATTCTTTTAAACCTTCTTCGGTCCGTATCCAATGTCATCATATCTTCTCGAATATTGTGTACAGTTCTTGTTTCCTCGTTACGAGAAGGATTTTATCATATTGGAGAGGGTTAAGAAAGTATTTACCAGAATGATGTCATGAATGGAAGTCTTCTGTTATAAAAATAGGCTGCGTTTGTTTTTTCACTGCAGCAGCGGACTTCGACGTTTGGTCTTCTAGAGATTTGTAAATCACGAGGAGCATAAATAAGATTGCTATCAAAGGTGAGAGAGTTCGAATCCTGGGGCATATTTGTTAAGTATGAGAAGGAAGATTTATAAAGGACATGAGGGGCAGCTTTTGTTTTACACACTTTTGTCACTGTGTGCAATAAACCGCTAGAGGAAGTGATGGATGCAACTACAGTTAAATTATTTAAAAGTCGTTTGGATATGTAACTGATTCGGAATGTATTGGCGGTATATGGGCCAAAGGCAGGCAGGCGGGTCTATTTTAATTTGGCAATGAGTTCTGCATGGCATATATGGAGTGAATGGTCTGTTAAACTGCTGTATGACTCTGACCCTACCCTTAGATATCGGGCCTAACTTCTTGCAAGATTGCAAATGCGGTCTGACCACAACGATATAAATGCTCAACTGGACATCTCTGCTCTTGTATTCGAGACCCCTTGATATAAATTATAAAATTGAATTTTTCTTCCTTCATTCCAACTGAACCTGCCTGATCTAGGCCTCCCAAGTCACTTTGAACTTCGGATTTCTAAACGCTTTCTGTGAACTGAAATTATTCGAAGCTTGCCTTCTTCCTCTCATACTGCATAACCTGACACATCCCATATTTATTCCATTTGCCACTTCTTTGCCCATTCTCTACACCTGCCTAGCATCTTACGAAATTTCCCAGCTTTCTTGACACGACCTGTCTCTCCAACTACGTTTGTGTCAACTGCAAATGTAACGAAAATGTACTCTGTCCCTTTGTCCAGATGTTTAACGTGGAACGTGAATAATCATGCTCTCAATACCGAAACCTGTGCAATTCTTAAAAAATCAGTAGCTGCCATCCTGTAAAAGACGCCTCTGTTCTCACTCAGCCTGTCAACCAATCCCCTCCTTGTCACTAACAGCATGCTTCTTAACTTATTTAGCTGTCTGCTCTGTGGCACCTTATCAAAGGACTTATGTGTATTGAATGAGATCACGTCCACTGGCTTTACTTTGCCTTACTTGTTTCGTACTTCCTCAAAGAGATCTAGAATAGCTGTCAGACATGACGTCCACTTGATGAAGACATGCAGACTTTGCTGTATTTTACCATCCATTTCCAAGTACTGTGCAACACTGTCGTTAGCATGGCCGACAGTAGTCTGTGTCTGCCTCTCCCCTTTCTTTCAGAAGGGGTGTTGCAATTAAAAGTTTCCACTCATCTTGGACCCACCGTGACGCCGATGACTCCTGACTGATCACGACCAATGCGTCCACAATCTCCTCAGCAATCTCCTTCAGAAATCAGGAATGCAGTTCACCTGATCTCAGTGACTTAATCCCTTCAGACCTTGCAGCTTCCCTGGCATCTTCTGGTTATTGTTGGCATTTCATTCACTTCTTCCCTACGTGTCTCTTAATTCACATATTTTGTTGTTGTCTTCCATTGTGAAAACTGATGCAAAGTACGTGTTCACCTGCACCATTTCGTTGTTCCCCATTACATCTTCTCCAGTGCACCAATTTGCACTCTTCTCTTTGTTGTCTCTCCACCATTCAGGCGCTCTGCCTGTATTGCTGATGAAGGGCTTTTGCCCGAAACGTCGGATTTTCCTGCTCCTCGGATGATGCCTGAACTGCTGTGCTTTTCCAGCACCACTCTACTCCAGAATCTGGTTTCCAGTATCTGCAGTAATTGTTTTTACCGAGTTGACGTTAACCCTACTGCGAATACTCTTGCAAGGATGCCTGCCTTGAAGAAATGTTCCTCCTCTCTCTACAAGAATCTCAGGGAGTTCTCTTCCACTGCAACTCCCAGGTCATTTCCTCTGCCCTGAAGCTACCTTATCCCACTCTCCTCACTGACCTGTCACCTTCATCCCCACCCACACTCACCTATTATACTCTATTCTACTTTCTCCCCACCCCCGCCTTCCTCACATTTAATTCTCCACCCGTCAGGCTCTCTGTCTGTACTCCTGATGAAGGGCTTTTGCCCGAAACGTCGGACTTTCCTGCTACTCGGTTGCAGCCTGAACTGCTGTGCTTTTCTAGCACCACTCTACTCAAGAATCTGGTTTCCAGCATCTGCAGTCATTGTTTTACCTTACTATTCTCTCTGTAACCTTTTAAATATGTGAACAAACTCTTGCACCATTCTTTATATTTCAAGTTCAAACACTTACGTACTAAATCTTAATAACTCATCTTGTCATTTCGGTTGTTCTCTGCTCGTTATTGAATCCTTCCAAATGCTCTAGGTTTCACTAATCTACACCAGATGGTGTTTTCCTTTTGTTTCTGTGCTCTCCCTGTCTTCTCTTGTCAGTCATGTTTGCTTTATCCTCTCTTAAGCATGTTCAGTTGGCGTGAGCAATGGATCCGGTGTTACTAGGCGCTGACGGAGTGCCATTTGGACTTGAGATAACGTCCGCCAACTTCTACAGTATAGCACAGTACATGGAACACGACTGTGACCAGGACACAATGATTGTGAATTTCTCTCCTGAACTGGTAGAGAAGGGTTTACGAAACTGCATTTTAGTGAGTTCAGAGGAGAGCATTTACACAGACCAAACCCAAACCAAGGTATATTTGTGTCTTCTGAATTTCGTACCTGGATTGACAGTGATTAATTTTAGATACCCCTTTTTGTTAGTTTACCATAACTCTTGCCGACTGTGTCTTTATGAGTTTTCCACCAATTACCATCCCCAGAGCCTGTGACTGTCACAAATCAACTCCATTTTCCTTATGCTTCTCAGATCATAAGGATGTAGAAAATCTGCTTCATTTTTATTTCCTGATGTCTGTCTGCGCACGCTAAAACATTCATCTATCTTCTTTCCCTGCACATAAAACCCGACCAGCTAAGTTATTCCAGCATAGCCTGTTTTATTTAAAAAAATGTCAGCTGCTGCAGTATTTTGCTATTATTTTCTTGCAGGTGTTTCTCACAGCACTGAGTCTAAAAGTACAGACGTTCCAACGATTAGCTGCTTTCTTACTGAGTGGTGGATACAGAAACAGATCCATGGCCTCCTGTGTGAGTATTTTTTTCTTTAATTTTAGTCACAATTACCGAATGATTGCAACACAAGATAATTTGGCACATCGTGCCCATGCTGGTTTCCTGAGCAGATTAGTTCACCCCACTCTCCATCCTTTTCATGAGCAAGACTGGCTGATATTGTCAATCTCCAATTGCCTATATAGAGGTCGATGGATTATCTTCTTGAACTGCTGCAGTCCACGTAGTGCACGTGGTCCCAGATTACTGGCAGGTGAGGAGTTACAGGTTAAACACCTGGAAATGATGAAGGAATTGCAATGGATATCCAAATCAACAACATAAGATTATAATTCTACCCAGTCTTCCATCTGTCAAAATGTCCAAAATGATTCACAGGAATGTGAAAAGGCAACACTTGACACTAAGCCACATAAAGAGTTGTTTAGGCACTTGATCGAGCATGTTTGAATGGGTTCTCTCACAATTATATGCTTCAATCAATTTTACACGGTATTAGAAGGATTGATTTGCATTCAGCAAATTTGGATCAAAGATCACAGCAGAGTCTGACGGAGCCACATCATTTATCCAAACCTGAATAGTATGGTGTTCTGAACAGGAAAGGTACAAACTTCGTTGAAAGTCGGGAGAAACAGAGCACGTGTGTGTGGGCGAGGCTTCAGCTGATCATCTGGCCTGGCAAGACGCAAAGCGGATCAGCACAGTGAGAAATTTTGCAAATGTCTGGATTGTGGAAAAGGAGAAAGTGAGGACCGCAAATGCTTGCAATCAGTGTCGAAGAATGGGGTACGGGAAAAACACAGGCCGTCAGTCAACATCCAATCAGAAGCCCTTCATCAGGAGATTAAATGTCCCAAAAATATGAAACAAGGGGCAAAACAAATAAGAACAGGAAAGAGGTCGTACTTCAAAAGTTAAGTGGACTAAAGTTTGAGTCAATTAGACCAGACAGGCTTCATCCCAAAATGTTGAAGAAAGAGGAAGACAATTAGAGAATGTGGATGCGCTGGGAGTCATCTTTCAAGTTATGTGATCTCTGCAACGTCTCCTGTGGAGTGGAATTCACGTTGGTACCCCACTGTTTTGCTTGTTTAGGAGGCGTTTTATCCGGTCCCACACAACTTCACGAAATACAATGTGGTTGTTGTAAACGTACCAGCATTCATTAAGGATTGTTTAGCAGCTGGAAAGCATAGAGTAGGTTGGTGTTCTGTTACTGGTGGAGGAGCACAAGGATCAGTGACAGCACTGCTGCCTCACAGTGCGAGAGACCAGGGTTCAATTCCAGCCTCACACGATTGCCTACATGAAGTATACACATTCTCAGCGTCTGCGTGGGATTCCTGCGGTTGGTGCTATTTCTGCACACAGTACAAACATTCACGGTTCAGATGAATTGCCCATTATATCCAGGAATGTACAGGCTAAGTGTATTGGGCATGCTAAATGCAGCATTATAGGGAGAGAGTAGGGCCTCATTGCTGTGACTACTTTGCAGGGATTCTATGATTCAATGCTTGAACCAAATTGTTCCCAACCATTATACATGATCTGGGCATTTGGACCTCTTGTAATTTTTCCAAACTTGTTGATGACACCAATTGGATCGGAATGTATATTGTGAGGAGGATGGTGGGAGCCTTCAAGTGAAGCTTGACAGCCTCACGAATGGGTCAGTAAATGGCAGTTTATCCATACCACACGATAGCTCCACAAAGAACTTCAATAATCTGGTTAAATCTGACTTCACTTTCGCAAAATATCTTGAATTTTCGTCATACCTTTGATTTTCTTTCCCCAAGTGCCTTGCTCAACAACTTTATTAAAAAAAAAACATTGAGAAGCTTTCATGTGACAGATGTTAAGCTAACTGCTTGTCATTTCCTCCTTGACTTCCCTTGCAGAGGGTTATGAAGTTGAAAGTGTGTGGTGTACCTTGAAGAGAGATAGGATGTTGTTCTACACTGACATCTTACGAGAGCAATGTCAGAGTTTACTGGAAAATTGAAAATATATAACATTTGGCTGTGAAATAGTTACCTGAGTTGGTTGCCATTTCGATGACAATTCAACTTTAACCATCGACATTCAATTACGTCTCTGTAAACTAAAAGCAAATCGATTTCGAATTTATTATTCTGCCAACATCGAACCAATGAGATAATCTGATTTGGGGGTATAAGAATGGTAGGCATTTTGAACGTCAGACAGAGTTACTGCCATTAAGGGAGAACTACAGGAGGAAAAGAAAAGCCAAAAACAAAAAGACAGATTGTGAAATTAAGGGAAATGACTCTGGCAATTTGTGCAGCTAACACCAAACAAATGTTAGCATGAAACCTGTTGGGTTGCGCTATTGGATCTTATCATCACCATGATCACATGTGTCCTAAACACTGACATTGATAACTCGTGCGAATCTCATTTCGTCTGCTGCTGAAACTCTCATTTTTCCCCCTTTGATATCATTAGAGGGGACTTTAAATGAAAAGGCTGGCGAGTTTGCTCCATTGAAAAATTGCAGTTCTGAGGAACGATGTTTTAAATGAATATCAAATGCGACTGTAAAAATTCAGCGAAGGAACAAAAAAATGCAGTGACAGTGCTGGAAGAATGCCACAGAGACCAGAACAACTTAGCGGTATAGTGGAGCTAATGGCAGTTCATCTAGCAATAATGATCAAATAAAAGGGTAGAAATAACAGTGGATTTTCACAACTCCAATGTAGTGTGTCATTGTAATGCGAAATGATTTTTGAAGTGATTTCAAGAGCACTGTTTTGATCAGTCATGGCAAGACCAACAAGAGAAGCACAATAGGAGGGAGAGCATCATGGTAGTAGAGATCACAAAGTAGTCAGCTTAACATCAGATTGAAAGCCACCTAACACAAGAATTAGACTAGTATGGTTGACCTGGTGTGTGTTTATTTTACCATGGCAAACTGGTTAAAAGCTGAAAATGTGTTGCTGGTAAAGGGCAGCAGGTCAGGCAGCATCCAAGGAGCAGGGGAATCGACGTTTCTGGCATGCAACACATTTTCAGCTCTGATCTCCAGCATCTGCAGTCCTCACTTTCTCCTCGAAAACTGGTTCAAAGATCAACGTCTGTGGCATTAATGGAAAAGTAGAGAGTGAGGTGCCATACTGGCTTAGTGGCAGGAAGTCAAGACAAATTGGTAGCAGGTCATCTCTGGTCCATGACAGTAAAGGCTCCAACATGATGATTGATTTCACAACCACCGGGATTGAAATGGATCGAGTGGTTTCATGTTCACGATGTTGGGATCGGACACGTTTACCCATCAAGAGTGACAGCAGCAGCACAGATAGACCGGTGCCAATGTGCGCGTTAGATTATGGAATGGCTCTGTGAAATGGACGGAGCGATGTAAAGGAGGGTTAGTGACCATGGAAGTGAGGCAAATCTCTGAAAATATGTGGGCGTGAATTCTGATTTATGAAATGGAGAATTGTGATATTCCACATAAGTAACCAATGTTGTGGAATATCATATAATCTCGTGTTCCCGGGGCTAAACTAAGAGAGACTGAATGGCGCAGCAGCGAAGATCAAACTGGAAATGGGCATGAGGATGAACCCGCTGTGACGGTGTAAAGGTGCATGAAATGCCGGGGCTGGAACTTCACACTCACCTGTAGGAACTTCTGTTGACATGGAGCAAGGAGCATTGTGATATCAGATTGGGACCTCCAACTTATATAGAGCAGCTTCTGTTGGCATAAAGCAGGGGACATTGTGTCAGCAGGCTGGAAGTTCCAACCTCCCCCGGAGCAGATTGTTTTGATAAGCAGCACGGAACAATGAGACATCAAATTGGGAGAAAGGATACGCAGTTATTTTAATCTGAATTAAATTAGTATTTAGCAGGAACCATGTTTGTAGATTCAGTGAATATCTGTCCCAAGGAAATCTCCCAAAATTAAGGAAAAAAGTGGGAAAGATACAGCTCGTGGAGGAGAATCTGTGCAGAAAGAAATGCAGGCAATATTTTCTTTTTCTGACTTTTATCATAAGACTGACTGCGTATTTGTTTAAATTGCAGCAAGCAATTTTCAGCTCGTGTAATGATATTACATTTCCTGAAAACGCACGCACATCATTCCAGCAAACTAAACTTCCAATAATTAACGGTATATAACTAGCTCAAAGGGGAGGACCGAGGGTGGTGCTGGAGGATGGTTTTTCAGTCTGGAGTCCCGTGACCAATGGAGTGGTACAAGGATCGATGCTGGGTCCTCTACTTTTTGTCATTTATTTGGAGGTGTAGTGAACAGCGAAGAGAGTTACCACAGATTAGAACAGGACCTTGACCAGTTCGGCCAATCGGCTGAGAAGTGGCAGATGGAGATTAATTCAGATAAATGTGAGGTGCTGCATTTTGGGAAAGCAAATCATAACGGGACTTCAACACTTAATGGTAATATCTGAGGGAGTGTTACTGAACAAAGAGACCTTGGAGTGCAGGTTCATAGAATTCTGATATTTGAAATTTAATTTGAAAGTGGAGTCGCAGGTAGATAGGATAGTGAAGAAGGCGTTTAGTACGCTTTCCTTTATTGGTCAGAGTATTGAATACATGAGTTGGGTGGTAATGTTGCGGCTGTACATGACATTGGTTAGGCCACTGTTGGAATATTACGTGCTTATCTGGTCTCCTTCCCATCGGAAAGAAGTTACGAAATTTGAAAGGGTTCAGAAAACAAATATGAGGATTTTGCCAGGGTTGGAGGATTTGCAATATAGGGAGAGGCTTAACAGGCTGGGGCTGTTTTCCCTGGAGCGTCGGAGGCTGAGGGGTGACTTATTAGAGGTTTTCAAAATTATGAGGGTCAAAGATAGGATAAATAGAAAAAAGGCTTTTCCCTGAGGTCTGTGAGTCCAAAATTAGAGTGCATAGTTTTTGGGTGAAAGGGGAAAGATATAAATGACACCGACGGTGGAACGTTATCACACAGAGAGTGATAAGTGCATGGAATGTGCTGCCAAAGGAAGTGGTGGAGGCTGGTACAATTGCAATATTTAAGAGGCATTTGGATGGATATACGAATAGAAATGGTTTGGAGGGATATGGACGGGGTGATGGCAGATGGGACTAGATTGGGTTGGGATATCTGGTCAAAATGGACGAGTAGGACCAAAGGGTCTGTTTTCATGCTGTACATCTCTCTGACTCTATGACTCTATTTGATGTTGCCATTATGCTCGAGTTTATCTTGATTTATAGAGGAAAAGCAGGAAACTAATGTTGAAATTTATAGGATCACCGATGATCCCATTCAATGGCTGAACAGACAAGAGGCTGAATGAAAGCTTCATCATGACAGATATGTTTTCATTATGAATCGCGCTGAAACACGAAGTGGGGAGGATTGGACTGAAGCAGTGGTGCTGATTTCTTTCCTGGTTAAATTTTTGAATATGACTGCTATTTCTCCTGTCCATGTTAACATCACAACTCCGAAGCGTGAAAGCGTGAAGAACATGTGGGACAAGTGGCACAAAGTCTAACATTGCAGGTTTCATTCCTCTCTCGCTCGAGGTTAATGCAGGTATTTATTACACTTACAACCTAATCTTCCTCATTGTTATGAAGCCGAGATGAAGTTTGAGCTCCTGATATGCATACACGAGAATCTCTTTCAGTACACGTCCAGGAGAACATCACAGTCAATGTCGCAGCGTCATCACAAGTGAGGAAGACGAAATAGTCCCACACACTGCGAATCGGCACTTTTCAATTTCACAGAGCCAAGGACCCAATCGCTGCGGTTCCTCGAATTGGCAAGGAAACAAAATAAATATCTCAGTCTCATGTTGGTTCGTGGAGTGCTGAGGCACTTCTCCTTCTTTAAGAGTCTGGAACTTTGACTCTGATGTTCGTGGAGACATTGATTAATTAGAAGCATTGAAAGGAATCCTATCACAGATGCCCATCCTGTTGGTGCTGAACAAAATTGCCCTTACTGGGAATTGAACCCGGGCTGCAGTGGTAAAAGTGCCAATTCAGAACCACGACGCGACCAGGGACGAGTACAGCGGTCAGACGCACGTAGAGTGACAGCCCTCAAATGTGTTGGACGCATTCTTTGCAGAAACAACCGCTTCACTATCCTCATTCCATTTTCCATCTCTTTGCCTTGTATGACTTTACATGACAAATACAGACTGAATACCTCAGAAGGTTGTGTTGATTTTATCACAATGAGTTGCAGATTTATCCACCACCACTGTGGTGGATAAAGTTTTTACTGCTTATCTACTGAAAATTTCTGTATCTTAAATTTAGTCTCCGCCACATGCCGTTGGACCGAGAGATACCATTTCTTTCAGGCTAATATGCCTTCATCTCTCATTGTTTCGCACATTTCAATCATGTTTCCTCACAATCTCCTCTTCTCCATTGAAATTAGACCAGAGAAACTGATCGTTTCCAAAAAAAAAAACACCCTTTCCCTTTGCTGAATACTGCATTGTGTCCTTTTTCTGAGCATGATGTTCTAGTGATCTCCAGTACATGTCAGTAAAAATTGCTACATGAACACTGATCTCACAACAGCAATATGGAAATGGATCGATTGGTTTGGAGGTCCTAATTGTGGGATTGGGTGACGTTGGCTCAACAACATTGACTGCAGCTGCACAGACTGAACAATGTCAATGCGAGTGCTTGATTGCCAAGTGCCTCAGGAAAATTGGAGGAGCGACCTAAAGCAGGGTTACTGATCGTGGGATGGGGAGAAATCTCCCAGAATGGGTGGGTATGAATCCTGAGACATAGACAGCAGAGATGTGAAAGGGCGAGGGTTTGAAGGAGCAAAATCATCACCTCGACGAATATTTTCATGTCAAAAAAGATTGATTCGCTCCTACTTTTGTTAAGCATGTCTTACTCTGCATAAAACGGTAACAAGTGACAATACTGGAAGTCAAATTGGAGATGATCCTTCTGCTGCCACTACGCAAAGTGCTAACTTTGCACGATACCGGCACCACATGGAATAGCATGATGCTAAAAGCAGCAAAGATAGTGGCAGAGGATATGTTCGGAACAGGACTACATGAACAGTAGTAATACTTGACAAACAGTAACTGAGACATGTAAAATCATGGTGGGCTGAATGGTTAACTTTGGTATCTCCAGAGCCGATGGATATTTCATCACTTAGTTTGTTGAAGGCGAAGATTGATATAGTTCTCTAGAAAATGAAAGCGTCAGGGAATAGTGCAGGGAATTGCTGGAATGTATTTCTGCAGAAGAAATGTAGTTTACCTTCGGTTTCTTAACCCCGATTTCGTCATACAAGCAAGTGACCACTGCTGTGGAATATTATATAGTGCCAAGTTTCAGGCCTGGAATACGAGAAACTGTATTGTGCAACAACGAAGATCAAACTAGAAATGGGGATGGGGATGAGCCAGCAGATATGGGTTCAGTAATGAAATCTGTGAGTGTGAAGTATTTCGCTGAAAGTATAGAGTGAATTGAAATGCCGGGAACTGGGAGTTCCAGCATTGCGTGGAGCAGATTCTATTGACGTGGTATACATGGCATCAGGTGGGAGCTCCAACGTGAACTGCAGCAGCCTCCATTGACACGAAGCTGGGAGCATTGGGACATCAAACCGGTAGTTCCAATTTTACCTGGAGCAGCTTCTATTGACATCTGCACAGAGAGAAACGGAGGTAATGTTTTCTCTCTCTGAGCTTTCTCATATGGCTAACTCTGCTCTGGCAGGAAGGGTTTTTTTGCTCATTTCATTTTACCGAATTTCTTGTAAACTTACACAGGTCGTTAAAGTACTTTCAAACTTCGAAAATTAGCTTGAATACGATGTTGTGATTAGGCATTGGTTTATCAAATGTGATGGAGCAAAATCAGTGAAGTGAATTTGAAATTCATCAGATGAGCGGAGATACCATTGAATGGCTGAGTAGACACAAAGTGAATGGAAGTTTCATGAGGATGAATGTCTTTTTGTTACAAAACCTCCCGCTGCGCAATGAGTGGATCATTGGAATGAAGCAGTAACAGTGGTTATCTTTCCTGGTTATTCAACTTGTGAACATGAGTACGATTGGTCATGTCCGTGTTTAGATCACAATTCTGCAGAATACCCACTTCAAGCACGCGCAAGCGCAGTGTCACAATGGATAATACGCTTGGTTGCGGTACAAAAATCGTAGTTAAGGTTTCGACTTGGTTCAAAAGCAAGACTGGCAGGCTTCAAATTCACATACAAGCTAATTTAACGCACAATGTAGCACATACAACGGGCTAGTGGCACAAATGGTTGACATGCCTAACTCCAGATCTGCTGAGTGGAGTTTCGATTCCAACCTGGCTTGTGGGCAGCGCTGACTTTACTGCACTAATAACTGACTGTTCTGAAGCCGAAATGAGGTTTGCACCTTGAACTGCAGGGACAAGAATCCCTTCATTAAATGCCCCTGTGAACGTCAGAGTCAATATCCCAGAGTCATCACTGGAGGGGAAGCTGAATTCGTCACTCACGCTGCCCTTTACACCTGTCAACCTTCCGAGGTTCACTGTGGCACCTGCGATTGTGAAGGAAACAAGACACAAAGCCAAGTCTCAGCTTTGACATTTTTGAGAAAATCGTTAGGAATCAGAATCTTAGGAGATTGAAAAGTGAACTGTTTGAATGAGCAGAGACTGCCGAGGCACCGCTCCCTTTATTTAAGAGGCTGGGACGTAGTCTCTCATTTCTCGATGTCATTAATTGATCCGAGGTACTAAAAACACTCCACTTGCAGGTGGTCTGCTTTTGCTGATGTCGTTGTCAGAATCGAAACAAACCCCAACTCCCGGACTGAGAATCAAAGCCGGGTCACAGCGAAGGAAGCAAAAAACAAGGAACTTCTCGCCACCACGGACATCTACACGAATACCACGTATGTGTAGAATGACAGCCCTCAAGGTCGTTGTACATGCTTTCGTCAGATGCAATCGCTTGACTCTCTTTATTCATTTTCATCACTTGCCCTTGTTTGCATTCACAACTCAAGTTCAGATCCGTGTATTTCTGAAGGTGATGTGAGTTCGCCTCTTTGCATCTCTTCATACAGTGAATCCAGATTCTACCATACGCTTGCTGATGAGATTTTTTTGCATATCTCCTCAACCCTTTCCACCTCTTAACTTCAGACTATGCCCCTGTTGATCGGTCAAGAGGAAACGTTTCTTTTAGTCTGCATTGTCTATGTCGCTCATTATTTAGTGCATATGAACCATGCATCCTCACAGTTTCCTCTGCCTTAAGAAAACAACCACAGTCAAAACAATCTTTCTTCATAACCTAAACTTTTCAACTTGGTCAATTTCTGCACGGTTTCCAGTGCAATCACATGACTACTGTAATGTGAGTTGCAGAACTGCACGCAATATTTCGGGGGAACCGAATGAACAAATGAAATAAACGACTGGAGAAAGCCACAGAAACTTGCCGTTTCCAATAAAGCATCTTTTGCTCAATCCTGCGCTGTGCACTTATCCTGATCCCGATGCTCCAGTAATCTCTTGTCCGTGTCAGTAAAAGCTGCTCCACGAGGAGTAATTATAGAACAGCTGCATCTAAATGGATTGAATTGCTTGAAGATGCCGAACATGGGATTGAGCACTTTCACCCAAAACAGTGACCGCAGCAGTAGAGAATGAACAGTGTAAATGTGAGTATTATATTGTGCAATACCTCAGTGAAATGGGAGGGTGGACGTTTAGGCGAGTTAGTTATTGTGGGAGGGAGAGATTTCTCCGATAAAGGGTGGTTATGATATGTGAAACGCAAAGATGTGAGACAGCGGGTGTTTGAAGAAGGAAACTTATCACCACAAAGAGTATTTTTATGTAAAAAAAAAGATTGGTTTTCCCAGCGTTAGCTAAGCACATATTACATGGAGTAAAACGGGAAAAATGCCGATTGGTGTCACAGTGATTCGAGCAGAACTTGCTGTGTTGACAATGCCAAGGAAGAACCATTTTATGATCCTGGCGCCACATGCAAAAGCACGATGCAAAATGCAATAAGGATCGTGGCAGAGGTTATGCCAGGAAAAGAACCACTCGCACAAAGGAATACTTGTCAAACAGTGACTTAGATGTGGGAACTCAGATTCGGTTGAATCTTTAGCTTCTTTGTCCCGAGAGATGTAGAGATTGCAACACTGAGGTTGTAGGAGATCACGTTTGCGAGATATCTACAAAACTTCAAAGGGTCATGGGATATTGCTGAAATGTATTTCTCAATAACACTGTATTTTAACATCGGTTACTTCACCAATTTCCTCACTCATTGATGTGATCATATAATGGCATATCATGTAATCCCAGTTCAAGGGCGTGGAATCAGAGAATTTGAGTCGCACTGCACCCAATACGAATTGGAAATGGTGATGGCATTGAGCGCGAGCATGTGGCTGCGAAAATGCAATTGATCAGCGGAATGCCATTCTCTGATGATACAAAGACACGTGAAGTATCGAGGCTAAAAGCTCTCACCTTAACGTCAGCGGCTTCAATTCCCACTTATCAAGACGCAGTGGGACATCAGGCTGGGAGCTCCAATTTCACCTGCAAGAACTTGTATTGACATGGAACAGGGAACATTGGGACAACAGCTGGGCGAAAAGATAGTCACCTATTTTAATCTTGAGTGAAGTAGTTTTCAGCAGGATACTTGTTTGTGGATTGAGGGAATATCTGCAACTGGGAAAGTCTAAAGTACAAAGAAGAATTCTTCAAAGAGTCAATTCTTGGAGAAACATCTGTGCAAATAGAAGCAGAGGATTTTTTTACGTCATCCGCCCATCCTTATATGTTTGACTTTGCACTGAATTAATTTCCATGAAGGGATTTTTTTGCTCGGTTCACAGTATTCACTTTACTGCATACTCGCAACGGTCGTTACTGTAATCGCAATCTCTGAAAGTTAACTGGTATATACAATATGGTGAGTAGGCTCACGTTCACGTCAGTTATGCTGAAGAAGTAGATTCGAAATTCATCAGATCAACAGTAAATGACTGAGCAGACAGAGTGTGAATGGAAGCTTCATGAGGACATATGTGTTTTTTTTTGGAAAATTCACCGCTTTGAAAGGTGAAGAAGATTGGACTGAAGCAGTGACAATGATTATCTTTATCGCTTGTTCAACTGGTGAACATGACTGCTATTAGCCGTGTCCGTGTTAACATCATGGCTCTTAAGGTCACCCACATGCATTGGGCCAGTGGTGCAATGGATGACGCGACTGACTACGGGTCAGGAGATTATAGGTTCGAATCCTACCTGGCTTGGGGATAGTGCAGACTTATAATAAGCATGAAAACTGGTTTTTCCGAAGCCAAAATAAGGTATTAGTTCCTTATCTGCAGGACTGAGAATGCCTTCATTAAGTGTCCCCGAGAATATGAGAGTCAATATTCTAGCGTCATCACTGGAGGGAAGCTGAATAGTCACGTGTGTTACTCATGTGCACAATTCCATTTCATAAAGCCACCGATCGAATAACTGTTGCTCGCGGGAATGCTCGGCTTTGAGAACTTTTCGAAACTCTTTGGCCAGTGGAATCAGAGAAGAATGAAGGGTTAACTGTCCAAATGATCTTTATAGAGAGTCAGTTCCACACTCTAACACCGTTGACTGATAAAGTTTTCCTACCAGTCTATTCAAAGCTTTCTGCATCCTATCTGAAATCTACAAACCCTGGTGATCGATCAAGAGCTAATGTGTCCTTTAATCTGTCATTCCATGCTCCTCATTATTTCGGACACGTCGATCATGTCTCCTCACAATCAGCTCTGCTCTGAGAAAAACAACCTCCGTTTTGCCTCGGCCACACCACTCAAAACATTCTTATGCAGGCAATCCAGAGCCTAACTTCGTTATTTGTTTTGGTGAATATATAGTAAAATTTACTCGGAATACTTTAGCTAGGTTGACTTCCAGTTTTTAAAACAGAGAGATAATTATTCACAATATTAAGCGATGAAACACAGTGAGCAGAATATAGAATACCCACAGAACTCAGCTATCCAAAATAGACTTAATTATGCTTTTCCAAAAATACACAACAGTCCTGATAATTAAACCCCATAAACACAGAGGAAAAATGAAACAGGTTTACAGGTCGAAATTAAAGGGGCAGAAGAAGAGAGACACGCACATCACTGGCATCGATAAGCACCTGGAAAGCCTTCGTGTAATTAGATGTTGCTGACACTTTGGCAATGGTTTACAAAGTATTTAGGCTGTCAAATACATTTTGAAAGTCTTGTGTTCACTGAAATTTATTGCCTGTTTTTAACAATTCGGTGAGTGGAACAGTCCCATTGGTATCATTCAGCACAAACTTTCAGTAAAAGCCACTCTATCCGGGAACCGTAGTACTGCTCTTTTCGTCAACAATGTGTAAAAGTCCCCTGTAACTTACGATTTCGCATCCCGTGGGGCTATTTGCCCGTCTTCAATGACATATCCCAGGAAGGTGACTTTGGCTTTGGCAGATTCACTTTCAGCTAGGTTTACATACCAGTTTGACTTCCGAATTCGATCAAACAAGCCCTATAAATGCTGTAAATATTAAATCCATGAGAGACTCTTAGTCACGAGGCACAATATACACCATACAGTTGCATATCCGCCAATTAACCTGTCAGTTAACCTCTGAAATGTGACTGGTGGTTTCTGTACAAACGGCATTAGTTTACATTTCTGCAGGCCTGTTGGCGTTATAAAATTGCCTTTGATATTTCTGACAAAGTTCACTGCCAGTAACCTTTGAGGAAGTCCAACTTGGAAATGCAAGTTGCTCCTCCAATCTTTTCCACACAGTCTTCCAGCTGCAGATATGTATATGCATCAGTCTTTCTAACAACATTGATTTTGTGATAGTCCACACATAACTGTTGGGTCTTTTCTGGCTTTGGCACCATGATGATGGGTGAACTGCATTCATTGAAACTCACTTCGGTTATGCAATTTTGGAGCATACGTGACATCTCCTTATGAACTTGTACAACTTTAGAGGGTTAAGCCTGCAAGGATGTTACAAAGTCAGAACAGCATCTCCTATATTTACATCATCTACAATTAGATTATTAATACCCAGTATATTTCAGCAGATCTCCCCATGCAAGAGTAATAACTTTCGATTTTCTTCTGGAAGATAACTGAATAACTTTACCAATATTAGACAACTTTTGCATTGTCCAATTTTATTTCAGGAACGTCCAATGCAGAATTCCCTGACATTGGTTCTTCCCAGTGTGTCGTAGTCAATAACACATTCTCCTCTTGTGTTCATTCTCTGCCAAAATACCGTCAGAGCATATTCCCATCGCACATTCTGTGAGATTCCTTCATGCCTGGAGTCCCTATCAAGTAGCTAACCTCACTCAAGTTCCTCTCAATTAAATAAGGTCTTCTAAACCTTACTTTAAAGTTTCACCGATTAATGAAATTTAAATAAATACATTATTCCGAGTGGCAAAATTGTGATTTTTTGATTTCTCATACACTTCCTGCTTCACCATTTGCTGTGATACTTTTAAATACTGTCCTGACAACTCCCCATTATTTAGGCCAACTCTAAAATTTGTTACATCGTCCAAATGCGTGGTCTCTCTAATCTGACTTACTAATTTTGCCTTAATAAATTTTAATGGTCCTCTTACTTTATGCCCACAATTGGTTTCAGACGGACTTAGATTGGTGGATTCTTTTGGTACATCTCAGATCGCAAACAGCACTGATGCAACTCCCTTATGGAAATAATCTGGCTCCTCCGAACCATAAAACCTCAAAATAGTCTTTAATAATTGACGTCACCTTTCCAGTGCACCCTGTGATTCTGGATGGTACACAGTAGATTTGAATCTTTTTATTTCCAAGCTATCTATATACTCCTTGAAAAGTTTAGATGTGAAGTTTGACCCTTGAGCTCATTGTATCTCTGATCGTAGTCTTAATCTCATTTGTACAAAAATCGTACCTCTTCCACAGTCCTTTTAGATGTCATATTGTACGATTGAACAACATTTGGAAATCTCGTCAATACATCCATTACTGTTAATTAATACTTATCCATCGCTTATTGGATGTAGGGAACCTACACAATGAATGAAGCCACTTAAGAAAGATTCCTCGAACGCTGGAGTCGGTATTAAAGGTGCAGGCTTTGTTATTTCCCATGGTTTTCCTATTTTGACACGTCTGGCAAAATTCAAATGCATTCCCCTGCAATCCAGGCCAGTAAAAATGTCTTTGTATTTTAGCCTCCTTTTTCCTCACGCCTAAGTAACCTCCAATTTGTGGCACATGCGGCACTCGCAGCTCCACTTCTCTGTACCCTACAGGAAAAAAAATTCTGCCCATTTCTCACTTGCTTGAATATGTGTTGCTCTCCATTTCCTCCTTAACATATCATTTACTAAGTAATATCACACGGGGATGCATTCACTCTCCTTCCAGGTACAGGTCTTCTGATCCAACTGCTTTAATTTTTCATCTTTCTGCTGTAAGTCAGCAGCACAGCAGAGCTGAATATACTTGCATTTATAACGCTTGTCTCCTGCTGTGTCCCACTGATCTGATTTAAAAAATATTTTGTAATCATATTTCAGCTTCCTTATCCCTGCCTTTTGATTTATCCTGCTTCAGCTTGTGACTCTGTGATCGTGTTAAGACACAATCTGGGAAAATTCCTTGATAAACTTCCTGCATGCTGCACTTGCGGACATCTCGACTGGTTTTTCAACTGGATTAGGCAGCACGCTTACCGGCGATTGAGCTATATCATTTGCAAGCACAAATTGTATTCTTGGAGCTGAGAGTTTTTCCAGAACTCCCACCACAAATTATCCACTCTTTTTTGCCCACTCTAGCCTCACTCTACATAACTGAGCAATTTTTCGTCCCACCATGAATTCCCGTGCACATAGTGCTTCAGGACTACATATTTTCCGCTCCTTCAGCATCACAGACAGGCACGATCCTGTGTCCCTGAATATTGTTATCTCTCTATCTGCTACTCCTGGCCAAGGTAAATAAACTTTACCTTTGCAGGTATATTTTTAAAGCAGATCTGACACTTTCCCCTTTCCAACCTCCGATCGGCTTGTGCACTCTGATGCAGCTTTCCACCCTCCACTGTGCTTTCTATTGCCAAGCCAAAAAAATCCAGGCTTGTTTCGTTTTCCTGCATCTGACTTTCCAGTGCTTCCCCTAGTTCTCCAAAATTGATTTCATGTGGCCTACTTTATTGTAATGAAATCCTCAGATCTTGTTCCCTTCAAGAGTTCCCTATTTAACCTGTGATAAGTTATCCTAATGATCTTCACAGAGATTTAACTTTCCCTTTCCACGTGAGGATTTCTCTTTGCCCCAATTTCGATGCCTCAGACTTAAAATGATTCTGGAAGACCATCCTTGTTTTATTGACCACTTCATAACAATCAGCCATTTCAGCTGCTAACCTTGCCGTTTGAACAATATGCTCTTCCAGATTAAGCTTATCTTCAGCCTTTATCACCAGCCTTTTAAGGTGAATTCCTTTAATAATTGCCAATTTCTGAAGTTCAAACCCTGTGTCCCTTTCTCTGTGCTCTGCTGCTTTCTCTTCTTCCCTCTCTCTCCTTCGAATCGTATCTCAAACTGCTTCAAATCTGGTGTCCTTTCCTTATCTCTCGCGTCTAACTCAAGCTGCTTCATTTTCAAATAAATGTTAACCATCTCTACAGATTCTTATGGATTTTCCAGCTTAGTTAAATTCTGAGCTATTGCGGGAATTATCTCTCCTTTCCTCACAGAAATCGGCAAATACAACCCCAGCATGTCTGCTAATGTCCAGGCCTGAATTATTTAATGTAAGATTACCAACTTTACATCGTCCATAGCCAGACAACTCTTTGTACCTAAATGAGACATTGCTTTCCTCGGCAATGTCTACCCCAATCCAAATTAACACCCGAAATAAAGACGCAAGCATCTATCAGTTACTCTTGTAATCCATCAACTACCTCCCAATTTATTATGGACGAGGCTAAACGATTCAAAATGTGATTAAGCAGACAACCCAGACCGTAACGTTATATTTTTTTCGTTCAGTGTATAGTGAAAATTACCCGAGGAAGCTAGTTACAAAAATTATTCACAAAATGACGGATTGAAAAACAAAAAACTGAATATAGAATACCCACAGAACTCAGTCTATCCAAAGTAGACTTACTTATGCTGTTCTGAAAATACACAACAATCCTAAAAAAACAAGAACCTTAAACACAGTAAAAATGAAACAGAAGCTTATAGGTAAAAACTAGAAGGGCAGAAGGAGAGAGATTATTAGTTAGTGCACCACTGCTGCAGGATCTCAAAACCGGAATTCAGCTTTCCAGAATGACCACTCCTATTCTATTAGACAGTTCATTTCTAAAACATAAAATCTTTGACCTTAAGCCTCAAATGTTTACGGAGAAATGAAAGGCCTCTCAGCGAACACTTTTATCTCTGTAACACTTCATCCGATTCGGAGCCTGAACTGTTTTACAACGCCTTTGATAAAAAAGATATCAAGTCACATTATCCTTGTGGAAAAGGACAGCTCCGTTTTTTTTAAAGAAGAGAACATCTTTGTGAGAGCCCAGTCCGTCCAAACTATCTTCATAAGTGAAACTCTTCGAACAGACAATATCCTGGTAAATCTGTTCTGCACTGTTACCAATGCAATCACATCCCTGCTGTAATGATAATTGCAGAAAGCCACACAATACTCTAGCTCGAGCCGAATGGGCAAATGAAATTAACAACTTAGAAAACCACAGAAACTGCACTTTTCCAATAATATGACTTTTACACAATACTGCCCCGTGGAGAAAGTGAGAACTGCAGATGTTAGAACTCAGTGTGGACAGTGTGGTGATAGAAAACACAGTAGGTCAGGCAGCATGCGCGGAGCGGGAGAGTTGATGATTCGGGCATAAACCCTTCATCAGGAATGATGTTCGTGGCCGTGGGAGCTGAGAGATAAATGGTCGGTTTAGGGGGTTTGGCGCATGATAGCTGAGAATGCGATGAGAAGATAAAGGTGGAGAATAAGATACTGGTTCTGACACGAGGTGGAGCGGATAGGTTGGAAAGGTGATGTGCAGGTCATGAGGGCAATGCCGAGTTGGAATCAAGAAAGTAGAATAATATGAGGGAAGGGCGAATGAGGAAACTGGTGATCCCATGTGGCATCAAGGTCCCAAGAGGAAGATGAGGCCTTCTTCTTTCAGTCATCATGTGTTTAGGGAATGTCAATGAAGGAGGCGCAGGACCTGCATGTGCTTGGCAGATTGGGAGGGGGAGAATGAATTGCATCAATGATGAGCTCCCAACCGCATATCAAACCTATAATTACGAACATGTTGTTAGATCACAGGAACAATATCCAACACGACCACACCTGAGGAGAAGGCGAGGATTGCAGATGCGAGAGATTAGAGTGAAGAAGGATGGCGCTAGAAAGCACAGTGGTTAGGCAACATCTGAGGACCAGGAGTGTCAATGTTTCCAACATTCCTGACGAAGAACTTATGCTCGAAACATCGACTTTCCTATTCCATGGATGCTGCCTTACCAGATGTACTTTTCCGGATCCACACTTTTAACTCGACACCACCTCAGCTCAACTGCATAGGAAAATTAAGCTGCACCTGTCACCACTCAGTTGATTCTTCTGTCGCATGTGAGACAAACTGCAACATTCATTTCCCCATAAATATCAGGTCATTTAGATCACTAAAGAAAAGAAAAATGCAGAGACTGAATGTCTGAGAGAAAAGAAATAATTTTTGCAGAATTCAGCATTCTGTCAGTTCAACTGAACGTATGAATATTAATCTTGGTAAAGGAAAAGAGAAAGCTGCAGTTTAATAACTGCTACATTCTGATTCTGAAAAGAAAAACGAGTTTCATGAACTAGAATGTTTCGATCGGGCAATGCATGCTCACCTTGTTAATTGTTGATAGGAATGGAGGAATATATATTGGCTTCGCCACTGCTGAACAGATGAAACATATCATGATGCCTTCCGAATCAGTTGATGCTCCTGCAGACAAGTCAATGTGACTCATATCCCAGCACAACCAGTTCGGTGTTTATTTCAGAGTCCTGCAACATCACATTTAATTTAAATGATCTTTATTGATTGTTCCTTATAAATATGGCATTCTCCATTTCAAAGTGCATTGGACAATATTGTACACACTCACTTATTCATCGGTACATCACACAATTTTAGTACCCCTAACGTTCAATACACGACTTCACTGCCAAACGACTTTCACGAAAAAGAATGTTTATTTTTAAAACCGAAGACTGACCTGAAGCAATGCCTGTTGGAAATCAACCATCATTCTCTCACGCTCTCTAACTGATTTAGTGTGTCTCAGTGCCTGTCACCATAAACCTGTGCCCTTAGTTTTTAACTTCACCATTCTGCGCAAACGATTTAGGTCAGTTGCCTATCCATACCCGTCAAGATTTTATATACGGTGAGAACGTGACGCGCTGCCTGGAACATTCCAGCTAAAAAGCTCCTGCCTACCCCATCTCCACGCTTAAATCCAGCCCTCAGGTCCCCGCAACATCCTTGTAAATCATTCGTGTACAGTTTCAATTTTCACAAAATCCTTCCTGTAGAAGTTGACCATAATTGCAAGCAGTATTCTAAGTGTGATCTCACCAATGCTCTATATCGTCACAACATGACATTCCAACTTGGATAATCGAATTTCTGACGAATGACAAAAAGCTTGCCAAGTACTTTCTTCACCATCTTGTCGACTTGTATAAATTTTGCCTTGACTGATAAAGTTGTGATTGTCACGATGTTCTGCTGCCTTGACGGACATGTGGCCCAACATGCAAAATCTCTCTGTTCCTCTGGGTTTCCGCGTGTCCTGCCTTTCATTGAGTCATCCGTTGAAGTGTTAATTCCAATGTGCATCACCTCATGTTTTTCATGGTTAGTTTCAACATCCCAAATCTGAATTTGACATTTGACAAATCCATCTCTGAGCTCCTCCATCCTATGACCTTCTTCCTCACTATTAACCACTTTGCTAATATTCGTATCATGGACAACTCTGCTTCTCATTTCCTGATAACCTGTTCTATATTCTTTACATACATTCACAAATGACATGGGACCCAGCATTCATCCTTGTGTCACACCATTGATTACCAGTTCCAATCACACAAAAAGCCTTCATCACCATCCTGTGTCTCCTACCACCACCAAATAAAGTTTGGCTCCAACTTGCCAGGGGACCTTAAATCCCTTTTCACTCTTATCCTCTTACCAGTCTCTAGTGTGGTGTCGTGTTAAAGGCTATGTTGAAATCCACACAAACAACATCAACTTTACTGCCCTCGTTAAAAAACCCGATCACTTGCCAATCAAATATACTTCATCCAATCTCTTAGGCATGACATTCTGTAACAAAACCGTGATGACGCTTCCTGATGAAACCTTGACTGGACAAGTGGCAGTTAACTCTCTCCTTCAGGATTTGCTCCAAAAGGTTCCCTTTAACTGATGTGAGACTCACTGCTGTGTGAATCTCTGGTTTATCTCTCCCAATCTTGCTGAAAAGTGGAACTGCATTAGTCCAATCCAGTACAAACCGAAAGGGGAATGTAAAACATTGCTCAGAACACCTGTAATTTCCACCCTTGTCACAGAGAGGAACATAAGGTACAAGTGCGTCATGAATTGGGAATATGCCCACTTCAAGCCGGTCAGAACCACGAACACTTCCTCAGTCCCTATGTCAAACTTCTTCAGAACCTTTCCATCCCTATTCCTGCATTTTGTCCCTATATCTTCCCACAAGAGGAATGTTCGCTAGCTGAAAAATTAAAGTGATTCACTCATCATCCCATTTGCTAACACAACTGTACTGTCACACTGGAAGGAGATCATTCAGATATTTTAACACGAAAACGCTGTATTCAGCCTTTGTGGTTATAAAACATTATGCCTTGATAGCCACAGGCTATTACAGTGAGAAATGGTTTGAATTTTCTCTAACTGAAAAACATTCTTTCTATTCCTCGTCTTGTGGAGATTCCTATCTGTTCACATCTGACATGACGGAGATTTTTCTCTCTGTTGTTTATCATATCCAGAACAGAACTCCGGCACAAATCCCAAGCACATGATTTCTATATTTATTGACCTACGAAGTCGATGCCAATGTCTCACATTGTAATGAGATTCATCAACAAGAGAACTTTTCAGGATTAACACAGTTCTGTCTTATGTGCAGGGGGTCATTACACAAGCACAGTATCAAGCTTCCTCGGGGCAAGACCAAAAGATGCTGGAAAGACAAATCGGAGTTAACATTTTAGGTCCAGTGACGCCGGCCTTAGCACTGATGGTTTCCAGTAAAATTTTCGTATACATGCAGAAGATATGTGGGGGCGCAGTAATTAGGAGGAAACAAGATGTTGGGATAGAGCCGAAAGAGAGAAACTAACAGTTGGGCACAGGAATTGATAATGATTTGTTTGGAGCATTAACAACTGTTCACGGAGACTGTTTATGACTAACCATAGGTAGTGTATAATGGCTGCTTTGCTATAACTAGGCCTGGGGGTGTGTCGGGGGCCAGGACATGGGAGACTTCAGGCCTCTAAAATGACTGAAATTGATATGGAGGGTTGCGGGGTCCTCAAGCAGAATATCGTCTGTTGCTTTTACAGCATGCGCTGAGCTCTGGTGTAACACTGCAGTAAGTCTGAGATAGAGACGTTGTCTAGGAAACATGGTTCTGTGCGAAAGGAGCAGTCAACTTGAAGCTCAGGGACATATTTGGCGATAGAACTTTGTATTCTACAAAACGGTCATTCAGTCCACACTTCATTTCCCAAGGTAGTGGCGACCACAATAAGAGCAGTGAATCTATTAGACTGGATTGTGCAAAGTGTATGGAAAGTGTTGCTTCACCTGGAAAGTGTATTAGAGCACTTGTGTACTAAGCAGGGAGGTCAGAAATGGACAAGTGAGGAGAAGCAAGAAGCAAGAAGAAAGGATAGCGTCGAAGATATTATCAGAGATGTTGTTAATCAATGGGTAAGAAAGCACCATAAAGGCACTATACCTGAATGCTCATACATTTTGGAAGAAGGTTGGGGATACATCGGCATAAATTATCACGAACAAATACGATTTAGTAGACATTGCAGAGGCA
Organism: Chiloscyllium plagiosum; assembly: GCF_037043375.1. NCBI lineage: Eukaryota > Metazoa > Chordata > Chondrichthyes > Orectolobiformes > Hemiscylliidae > Chiloscyllium > Chiloscyllium plagiosum. The sequence continues at coordinate 85,736,265 of NW_028270152.1, read as the reverse complement.
TGGAGACAGCATAGTCAAGACTGGGAGGTAAATATTCACGGGCATGAGACAATTTGGAAGGACAGAAAGGATGGTAAGGAAGGTGGTGTAGCTCAAACATTCAAGGGCAACCTCAGACCGATGCTGACAGATGATATACGTTCTATGGAGAATAAGTTTGAATCCATTTGAGAGGAAATAAGAAGTTCTAAGAAGAAAATGTCACTGATTGTCTGAGTCTATCCGCCTCCATATTTTCAGATCACATTGGGGAGGGCAGTAAACAAAGGCATAAATACCACCTGAAAAAATGGTATGGCAATAATCAAGCAGGATTTTAAACAACATGTCAATCGGTCGAAGCAGCTCAGTCAGGGTAGTCCTGACGAGGAGAGTATTGAGTATCTGCAATAGATTCCTCAAATACTGTGCAATGGAACAGGCCAACAAAGGGAGAGGCCAAATTAGATTTGATACTGGGTAATGAACACGGCAAGGTGTTAGATTTGGCCGTAGGTGAGCACTTTGGGAATAGTTACCAAAATTCAGTTATGTTTACTTGAGTTTTTCAATTGGATAGTAATACACCGGAGGACAAGCGTTTCTGCTGGGAGAAAGAAAATTGCAATGCGATTAGATAAGATTACGCATGCACTGGTTGGGCAAGGAAACGGCAGGGAATGGGCAGAATAGAAATGTGGAGCTGATTCAAGGAGCAGGTTCTGTGTGTCTTTAATAACTATATACCTGTCAGACAGGGAGGAAATTGTCAAGCGCAGGAGTCATGATTACTAAGGAAGCCGAATCTCTTGTTAAGATGAAGAAGGCTTGTGTTAGCAAGAGTTGTGAAGGCTCAGTTCGGGCCATTGAGAGTTACAAGTTAAACAGGAAAATCCTGAGGAGAGACTGAAGATGAGCCAGGAGGGGAGCTGAGAATTTGTTAGCAGATAGGATAAGGGGAAATCCTAAAGTTTTCCATAGGTATGTAAGGATTAAAACAATGGATGGAATAAAATATGGCCAATGAAGGACAGTCTTGGTAAGTAGTACCTGGAGTCAGAAACGATGGGGGAAGCGCTAAAGCAATATCTTTCGTCAGAATTCGCACTGGAAAAACAAAATGTTGTCGAGGACAATACTGAGAAACAGGCTACTAGACGAGATCGGATTGAAGTTCCCAAGGACGAGGTGTTACAAACTCTGAAAATGTGAAAATATATATATTCCCGTGGGCCAGATGGGATTTATCCTCGGATTCTCTGGGAAACCAAGAATCTGATTTCCGAGCCTTCGACTTTGATATTTATGTTGTCATTGTCCAAAGGTATAGTACCAGAACACTACAGGATAGTAAAAGTTATTCCCTCATTCAAAAAGGGAAGTAGAGAAAACCATGGAAATTATAGACTATTGACCCTCCCGTTGGTTGTGGGTAAAGTGTTGGAAAAGTTCTAAGAGATAAGATTTGTAATCATCTCGATTGGAATAAGTTTATGAGGGAAAGTCAAGCCGGTTTTGTGAATGTGAGGTCGAGACTCACAAACATTATTAAGTTCTTTGAGTAGGTCATTAAACTAGATGTCGGTTTGGTCACTGAACTGGAAAGTTCATTACCAGACGTTTCATCACCCTACTAGCTAAAAATTTCAGTGGGTCTCCAGGCGAAGCACTGTTCATGATTCCTGCTTTCTATTTATATGTTTGGGTTTCTTTGCGTTGATGATGTCATTTCCGTTGGTGATATCATTCCTGTTCTTTTTCCTCAGGGGGTGGTCGATGGTGTCGAGATCGAAGTGTTTGTTGGTAGAGTTCTTGTCGGAATGCCATGCTTTGACGAATTCTTCTGGATGTATCTGTTTGGCTTCTCCTAGGATGGACATGTTGTCTCAGTCCACTGTTGTGTTTGTCGAATGCAATGTTTGTTACAGTTCTTGCACAGTATCTTGCAAATGTCATCATGTTTTGCATGTGGACAAATAGGTAGAACACGAGACACCAGGATATATGAACATCAACTAACCACAAAACGACGTGACCCTTTTTCACTGGTATCCTTACATACAGATATGGAAAGGCACCACTTTGACTTGGACAACGCATCCATCCGAGCACAAGTGAAACAGAGACAGACACGAGAAATCCGAGAAGCATGGCATTCCAACAGGAAATCTATCAAAACGCACATCGAGGTAGACCCCATCTACAACCCCCTGAGAAAAAGAAGAGGAAATGAAATCACTACAGGAAATGACATGACCAACCCAAAGAACCCCAAACATATAAATAGAAAGCAAAAATCATGAACAGTACGTCGCCCGAAGGCCCAATGAAGATGTTACCCAGCAGGGTAACGAAACGTCTGGAAATGAGAAGGAATTTCTTCAACCAGAGGGAAGTTACTCTATGGACCTCCTTGCCCAACGAAGTAATTGATGCTACATCAATAAATGTTTTTTTTTAAGCTAGGGCTGATTTTTGTTTGAACAATAAAGGAAGTAATGATTATCTTCAGAGGTTGGTTTAGTGGATGTATGTCCATGGAAATATCAGGCATGATCTTATTGAACGGCGAAGCAGTCGCTAAGGCCTGCATGACATAGTCTTGCTCCTCGTTCTCATGTTCTATGAAAGGAAGAGTCACATATTCCGCGATTTTAGGGAAAGGTTCCATGGGGCTGTTGGGGGAGGTGTTGAGAGAGAAAGCACAGTGCACCACGGTGGCACGGAGGGAATGGTTCCTGGGAAAGGCGGACAAGGGCGGGGAGGAGAATATATGTTTGGTAACAGTATTTCGTTGGAGGTGGTGAAATTAGGAAAATATTTCGTTGATCACTTGGAGTACCATAGCGCTTAAGGATCCAGACCAAGTTCTGAAAAACACGGGATGAGAATGGATCGTTGCTTCATGATGGACATTTGCAAGATGGGCCGAAAGTCCTTCTTTGGTGCAGTGAAAGTCACAATGTCTTTGAGAAGCTAACTTTAGCAGCCATATAGCATTGTGGCCACAGGAGCGGGACATAATCAGGGATTTTCATGACACCCTCAAGCCTGTCTGACACATAGCCTGCGATTACACGCCACCTATGATTTGGCACCGGCAGTCTCCACTAACAGCTGTTCACTCTCCGAGCGACAGCGTTATTCTCCTAATTGACCAAATGTTCTTCTCTTTCTTTTGTTCTTTCCCGACCAACTATTTACTCCTTTACAATACAGAATGAGACATGATGGGATAGTTCCTGTTCGCCTGAATGATTGCAGTGTTAAAAAAAACAATGCACAGGAGAAGCACAGCAGATTAGTCAGCATCTGAGTTGCAAGAGACATTTAAACCACAACCTTCTTGACGATTCCTTACTTCAGTTGCAGCAATACTGAAAAGCTCAACACCGTCCAGAACAGAGAAACTGAATTGAGCAGCAACACACAACTAATAAAACGTCGACAAACATCCTTTCTCTCCACAACCAAACCCTCAGACATGCAGTCTGCACCATCCATAAGATGCACTGCAGATATTCACCAAGGATCCTTAAAGAATACATTACAAACTCACAACTACATCCATCTAAAAGGAAAGGGGTAGTAGATAGATAGGAAAGATCTCCAACCCACCTACCATCCTGCTCTGGAAATATATTGCCGTTCCTCCAGAATCACTGGGTCAAAACTGTGGATTTCACTTCCCTATAATTTGGGTCTACCGATAGCACACGGAAACGATCGTTCAAGAAGGCAGCTCATCATCACCTTGTCCAGTCAAATCATAAATGAACAATAAATGCTGACCTGTTCTAGAATACCCACATCCGACGAAGAATGAAAAATCATACGCTTTGGTGTTCGAAGGAGTTCTCTCTTACTGAGATATTTCTGGATTTATTTGACGGGTATCAAAGATGAGGATTTGCATTTGGGAAACTGAAACGAAGCATCACATCAGAATTTGATGGAGTTGCTTTGTTCCATGTAGCCTGAACCTCACCGGCCTTTGAAAATGAAAGCAGAAAGTTACATTCACAGTGGAGTGGAAGCATTCACATTCTGAACTATCGAGACATAATTGGAGGGGCGCTGGAGAGAAACTGCGGTAATGTGGTGACGATTCAATTACTTGTCTGCCCTGAAAATTCATCAGTGCAATCACACCGGGGAAAAACCATTCAACTGTTTTGAGTGTGGAAAGGGAGTTACTCAGTTTTCTAACTTGCTGACTCACCAGTGGGTTCACACGGAGAAGAAACCATTTAATGATGCAGAGTATAATAAACGCTTTAAAAGTTTTGACGATCTGCTGTACCATCAATGTGTTCACGTTGATGAGAAGTCATTCAAGTGTTCTCACAGAAAGAGTGGGTTCAGGCCGTCATTTGATCTCACTTTACATCTGTGAACTCAGTGGACATAGACCGTTCGCCTGTTCGAAGAATGGGAAAGGATTCATTCAGTCATTCAGTCTGCTGAAACAACAGTGAGTTCATACAGCGTGGAGATCATTCGTCCGCTGTGATTTGAAGTCATTAATTGATTCAGGCAATCTGCTGGAATACAAGAGAGTTCACACTGGAAAGAGACCATTCACCTGCTCTTTCATTTCTCAAACTTACTGAAAGACGAGCGAATTCATATTGGCGAGAGGCCATTCATTTGTTCTGAATTGGGAAAGGATGCACTTCAGCCATCCATCCTCCTGATACACCAACGGGTTCACTGTGACAATAATTTGTTTTAATGACACAGTGTGGGAAATGCTTTATAAGGTTCCATTAATTGAGGTCCCATCAACATGTTCACGCTGATGAGAATACAATCTTGTGCTCTCACTGTAGGACTGTTGTTTCTCGGATATAAGTGAATACACTTCACACGGTCTTCATTTCGACGTGAAGAGCATTCAGAAATGCTGAATGCATCGAAATATATTTAAGTACAAATCTACACTTAACAATAAAGAAAAGTGTCAAGAACAGGGCAGTTACTGGATATCTACCAGGCTCCTCTAATTGTACCGAAATCAGGGGAAAAATTCTTTGAATTTGATGTGATTGAAAACTGAACAATTAAACACCAGATCAATTAAAGAGATTAAACACATCCAATGAAGTAAACCCCTACTGACAGAAAGAACACAGTTCAATTCTCGATGCAATAACACTATATCGCATTCACATGCGACCTCACTGGATTGTTTACACTATTTCCATCTTACCAGGCCGCAGAGGCTGCTGCCTTCATTTGAGAAAGAAGAGGCTGGTGGTGATTTAACCAGAGCACCACCAGCCCAAAGGTCAGAGAATATTTAGTGGTGAACAACCTTTAAATTAACCTCAAAACAGTGATAGGAATTGGAAACACACTGCGAACATCACACTGCTTTATAAGCCAACAAAGCAGACAACTAAGCGAAACAGATCCCAACTGAATGGGCTGTCACGCGTGCGAATGAATAATTGAATCCCTTGCTACCCACAGTGCAAATTAACTGCCTCTCCACGCACGGTGGCTCAGTGTTTAGCACTGCTGCCTCAGAGCACGAGGGGCTGGAGTCGATTCCAGCCTCGGAGGCCTCTCTGTGTGGAGTTTGCACGTTCTTCACGTGTCTCCGTGAGTTTCCTCCAGGTCCTCAAATTTCATCCCACAAGACAAAACGGTACGCCTGTTAGGTGAACTGGACATGATATATTACCCATACCGTAGGTTAATAGTTGGGGTAAATATAAGGGAGGGTAATGGGTTTGAGTGTTCTTTGGATGGATTGTGTGGACTTGTTGGGCCGAAGGGTCTGTTGTTTCACTGCAGGGATTCTCATGTGTTTTCTGGTGTTCCATCACATCATTGCTACTCCTTAAGCTCTTTTCAAAGTCAGACCATTAAAATTTTCTGTCATTTGTGGGAACAAGTCCATATCAGCTGAGATTGGAGACACGAGTGAATCACTTCCCAGGTAAGGAGCAAGTAAATGTTTCTCGCTCGTGTGAATGTGGTCGTGCTCACTGAATAGAGATGACCAGGTGAATCTCTTTCCACACTCAGTGCAGGCCTCTCTACAGTGTGCCCATTCTTCTTTATCTGAAGCTTTGCTGATTTAATGAATTCCTTTTCATACACAGAGCAGACGAATGGTGTCTTTCCAGTGTCATGTCGATTGGGTGACATTAGGCGAGGTTGTGAAGATAATCACTTACCAAACAGAGCAGACATATTTTCTCTCCCTTTGTTGAAGTCGTTTGCTTGCCATTAGGATTGATCCCCGAGTGAATACCTTACCGTCCATGGAACAGCTGAGTGGCTTATTCCCATGTGAACAGGTTGATGTTGAATTAAGATTTTGAATTTAAAACCTTTGAAGATCTTAAAGTTTATTTTTCAACAGTATGGGAAATGACTTGCAAACCTGCCTACAGACAGCATGGCCAATAAGAACACAGAAAATCAAGCCTGTCCAAGCCATACAAGGAACACCGAAAATGCCTCAGCATTGACCAAACAGGCTGACCACAGTCATTCACAAACCACCGAATACACTTCCCAAGACAAACTACCAATAAGCCTCCTCGACCAGATAAATAAAGCTGTCCCAAAGGCTGAAGTGTAATCTAATACCCCAGTGATATCAAAGCGACATGAAGCTCAGGTCAGCCAGTGAAGCACCAGAATACCTTGCTCACCTCTGAAGAGCAACAATGGTATCACCTCACAGCCAAGGAAAGGGACATTCTCAAATATCCACGAAGAGAGCTGGAACCCCCTGATTCCATTCTAGAACTGATTAATGCTGCCGGATGCTTGATTGAGTCCAGATTGTATTAAGCACGTCCAGAACTTGTGCCGCGATCCGGATCAAGCCAGGGGAGAGCCGGACGGGCAAGGGAAGCCTGGCAAGATAGAATGAGAGACTGCTGATTAAATTTTTCGCATCAATCCTAAGAGATTCCTCAGCTCGAAGGAAATTGACAGGGGCTCCACCAGTTCACTTTTGTTTCTGTCTTGTGGTTTCTGATCATTTGCTTTGGATGTGTCTGTTTGTTTTGTGGTTGCTGACTGCATGTATTGTCAGTTTCAGGTGTCTCGTCTAAGTGTGTTTATCCATCAGACAAGTGTTTGTTTACAGTGCAGTGAGCGATTGTGCGCTCAGTAATCCTTTATTGCTTGACCTGTCAATCACTCACTGCTTGCGTGTTCTGTGAATACTCCCTCTGTCTTTCCTCGAAAGTTGACGTGCAATGCGTAGCAGTCAACTCAGGACGTCCAGTATGCCATGGCGGCAGGGAAGTCCACCCACTGCTGGGATGTGCTCGCTGGACAACCCCAACTATGTGGTGAAAACAGCCAAGGACCGTAATTGTCCAAGACGATATTGAGGAGGCATGTAAGTTTAGATTCCCTACAATGTCGAAACAGGCCCATCGACCCAACCAGTCCACACCGACCCTCAGAAGAGGAAGCCACGCAGACCCATTTCCCTCCCACGAATGCACCTGACACTATGGGCAATTTAGCACGGCCATTTCACCTGACGTGCACATCTTTGTGATTGTGTGACGAAACCGGAGCACGTAGAGGAGTCCCACGCAGACATGGGAAGAATGTGCAAACTGCAGACAGACAGTCGTCCAAGGCTGCAATCGAACCTGGGACCCTGACGCTGTGAGGTAGCAGTGACAACCACGCCGCCCAGTAAATGCGTGAACTTCCAAATAAAGATATGAGATTCTCTTGTTATACCTGGTTCACTGGCAGACACTGTGCTGAAAGAGACAGGGGATGACTGTTACATTACCCACTTTACTTTACCCGCCTCCACCACTACCGCTGGCAGGTTTTTCCACATATACGTGAAAAGGTTACCCCTCAGGTTTTTTTTTTCAAATGTTTCTCCTCTCACGTTAAACTGCTGTCCTCTAGTTTTGGACTCTCCCGCTCGAGGACAAAGGCCTTCGCTATTCACCATATCAATGCTCCGCATGATTTTATAAGTCTTGTTCAGGCCACTCCTGAGCCTCCTTTTCTCTCACTGCAGGGAAAAGAGAAGCCCCAGCCTATTCAGCTTCGGCTTATACCATAAACACTCCAGTTCCAGCATCATTCTTGGAAATCTTTTCTACACCCTCTCAAGTTTCACAAAATCCTTCATAGAAACGGTCAGCCAGATTTGTCTAAAATAATTCTAAATGTGGCCTCACAAATGTTCTGTACAGCTGAGACATGACATCTCGACTCCGACACTTAACATTATGACCAATGAACGAAAGCATGCCAAACACCTTTTTCCCCACCCTGTCTCCCTGCAACTTCATTTTCAAGGAATGATGCATCTGCACCCTTTGGTTTCTTTGCTGAGCAACACTCCCCAGGGCCCAGCCATTAATTGTACAAGTCCTGGCCTGGTTTGCATTACAAAAACGCAACAGCTACATTTATTTAATGAAGCATGGGTTCATGAAAGGCAAGTCATCTTTAACGGATTTATTGAAATTCTTTGAGGTTATAATGAGCGTGGTAGACAATGGGGAACTGGTGAACGTGTTGTATCTGGATTTCCAAAAGGCATTCAGCAAGGTGCTGCACAAAAGGCTGCTGCATAAAATAAAGATTCACAGTGTTACAGGCAATGCATTAGCATGGACAGAAGAATGGCTAACTAACAGAACGCAAAATGGGTGTTTTTTCTGGTTGAAAATCAGTGACTAGTGATGTGTCTCAGGGATCAGTGTTGAGAATGCAACTGTTTACAATTGTTGGGACTGCAATTATTTACAATTCAGGTAGATTGCTTCGAGGTAGAGACCAAGTGTAGTGTGTTGTAGTTCGCAGAAGCCACGTAAATGAGTGATAGAGCAAAGTGTGCAGAAGGATATAGACAGGTTAAGGGAGTGGGCAAGGGTCTGGCAGATGAAGTACAATGTTAGTAAACATGAGGCCATCCATTTTGGTAGGAATAATAACAAAGTGGTAAAAACAATGACTGCAGATGCTAGAAACCAGATTCTGGATCAGTGGTGCTGGAAGAGCACAGCAATTGAGGCATCATCCGACGAGCAGCAAAATCGACCTTTCAGGCAAAAGCCCTTCATTGCTGTGCTCGTCCAGCACCACTGATCCATAATAACAAAGTGGACTACTTTAAAATGGTGAAAAATTACAGAATTCTGCTGTGCAGGGGGCCCTAGGTGTTCTTGTGCATGAAACACAAAAGTCTGGTTTGCAAGTCCAGTAGCTAATTAGGAAGACAAATGGAATAACGTCCTTCATTGCCAGTAGATAGAGTTTAAAATTAGGACTTTCTGCTGCAGCTGTATTGGGCGCTGGTGTGGCCACGCCTGGAGTACTCTGTACACTTTTCATCGCCTTACATGAGATTACACTGAGGTGAGGTTTGCTGAGGAGTTTGACTACATTGATTCTGGAAATGAGGGGGTTGGCTTATGAGCAGACTGGGATTATACTCATTGGAATTCAGAAGAATGGGGGAGGGGATTGTAAAATTATAAATGCGATAGATAAGACAGAAGCAGAGAGGCTCAAAGTTTGTGAGAAGATTTGTAGCTCGGGTGCTCGTTGTTGTGGTTCTGTTCGCCGAGCTGGGAATTTGTGTTGCAGACGTTTCGTCCCCTGTCTCGGTGACATCCTCAGTGCTTGGGGGCCTCCTGTGAAGCGCTTCTATGACGTTTCCTCCCGCATTTATAGTGGTGTGTATCTGCCGCTTCTGGTTGTCAGTTCCAGTTGTCAGCTGCAGGGGCCGGTGTATTGGGTCCAGGTCGATGTGCTTATTGATTGAATCTGTGGATGAGTGCCATGCCGCTAGGAATTCCCTGGCTGTTCTGTGTTAGGCTTCTCCCAATAGTAGTTTTGTCCCATTCGAACTCATATTGCTTGTCATCTGCGTGTGTGGCTACTAAGGATAGCTGGTCAAGCCAACGTCTTCACCCAAAGGGTTGTGAATCTCTGGAATCCCCTGCCTCGTGAAGCAGCTGAGGCTAACCTGTTGAATGTTTTAAAGGTGCAGATAGATTTGTGAACAGTAAAGGAATGAAGGGTTATAGTGAGCGGTGGGTAAGTGGAGTCTCAGTCCATTGAAAGATGATCCACGATGTTATTGAAAGGCAGAGCTGACTCATGGAGTCAGATGGCCTACTCCTGATTGTATTTCTAATGTTCCGATGTTGTTATGTTCTAACAGGCCTCCAATTCAAAAAGTAATGCTCTCTAACTACTAAATAAAAACGGAAAGAACTGTGGATGCTGTGTATCAGAAACAAAAGCAGAAACTGCTGGAAATGCTCAGAAGGTCTGCAGCATCTCTGGCGTGAAAGGCTCACCAGTTTATGGTTCCCTTGCTTTTCCATACAACTTTCTTCAATAATGCTGCCACATTCGTCACTCTCCAGTCTTCTGGCAGTGTTGGATAGTGATCAGTCAGGGAGCGGGAGATTGCAGTGTTGGGTGGGGATCAGTCAGGGAGGGGGTGATTGCAGTGTTGGGTCAGGATCAGTGAGGGAGTGGGTGTGTAAGACGTTGTGTAGGGATCGGTTAGAGAGAGGGTGCGTGCAATGTTGTGTTGGGATCAGTCAGGGCAGGGATGATTGTTGTGTTGGGTAGTGATTAGTCAGGGAGGGGGATATTACAGCTTTGAGTAGGTATCAGTCATGGAGGCGGAAATTGGAGTGTTGAGTCGTGATCAGTTATGGAGAGGGAGAGGGAGAGTGCAGTGTTGGATAGGGATCAGTCAGGGAGGGTGTGAGTGCAATGTTGTGCAGCGATCTGTCAGGGAGGTGGAGACTGCAGTGCTGGGTAGGGATCGGTCAGGGAGGGGTGTTTGCACTGTTGGGTTGGGATCAGTCAGGGAGGGGGAGATTGCAGTATTGGGTAAGGTTCAGTCAGGGAGCTTGAGATTGCAATGTTGGGTCGGGTTCAGTCAGGGAGGGGGGATTGCTGTGTTGGTTAGGGATCAGACAGGGAGGGGGAGATTGCAGTGTTTGGGTACGGATCTGTCACGGAGGGAATGATTGCAGAGTTGGGCAAGGATCAGCCTGGGAGGGGGTGTGTGAGGTGTTGTGCAGGGATCTGTTAGGGAGAGTGAGAGTGCAGTGTTGTGCAGGGATCAGTCTGGGAGGGGAAAATTGCAGTGTTGGGTAGGGATTAATTCGGGAGAGGGAGAGTGCAGTGTTGGACAGGGATCAGTCTGAGAGGGGATAATTGCAGCTTTGGGTAGGTATCGGTGCTGGAGGGGGAGATTGCATTGTTGGTTAGTGATCAGTCAGGGAGGTGATGATTGTAGTGTTGGGTAGGAATCAGTCAGGGAGGGGGTGTGTGAGGTGTTGTGTAGGGATCGGTTAGGGAGGGGGAGAGTGCAGTGTTGGTTAGGGAACAGTCAGGGAGTGGGAGAATCCAGTTGAGGGTAGGGATCAGCCCCGGGGGTTGTGATTGCAGTGTTGGGTAGCGATCAGTCAGGAAGCGGGAGAATGGAGTTTTGGATAGGATTCAGACAGAGAGTTTGCAGTGTTGAGTAGGTATCAGTCAGGAAGGATGTGTGTGCGGCGTTGTGCACGGATCAGTGAGGAAGACGGTGACTGCAGTGTTGGGTAAGGATCAGTCAGGGAGGGGGAGATTGCTGTGTTGGGTAGGGATCAGTCATGGAAGGGGTGATTGCTGTTTTGGATAAATCAATCAGGGAATGGGTGTTTGCAGAGTTTAGTAGGGATCTGTCAGGGAGGGGGTGATTACATTGTTGGGCAGGGATCAGTCTAGGAGGAGACAATTGTAGTGTTGGGTAGAGATCAGTCAGGGAGGGGGTGATTGCAGTGTTGGGTAGGGATCATTCAGGGAGGGGGTGAGTACAGTGATGGGTATGGATCAGTCGGGGGGGTGATTGCAGTGTTGGATATGGATTAGACAGGGAGGGGGTGATCGCAGAGTTGGGTAGGGATCAGTCATGGAGATGGTGATTGCAGTGTTGGGTAGGGGTCAATCAGGGATCGGGAGATTGCAGAGTGGAGCAGGGATCAATCAGGGAGAGTGTGATTGCAGTGTTGGGTAGGCACCAGTCAGGATGGGGGTGTGTGAGGTGTTGTGTAGGGATCTGTTAGAGAGAGGGAGAGTGCAGTGTTGGACAGGGATCAGTCTGAGAGGGGATAATTGCAGCTTTGTGTAGGGATCAATCCGGGAGGAGGAGATTGCAGTGTTGGTTAGTGATCAGACAGGGAGGTGGTGATTGCAGTGTTGGGTAGGAATCATTCATGGCGGGGGAGGGGTGTGAGGTGTCGTGTAGGGATCTGTTAGGGAGAGGGAGAGTGCAGAGTTGGGTAGGGATAAGTCAAGGATGGGGAGATTGCAGTGTTCGGCAGGGATGAGTCTGGGAGGGAGAGATTGCATTGTTTGCTAGGGATCAGTCAGGGAGGGGGAGATTGCAGTGTTGGGTCGCGTTCAGTCAGAGAGGGGGAGATTGCAGTGTTGGGTCATGTTCAGTCAGGGAGGGGTTGATTGCAGTGTTGGCTATGAGGTCAATCATGGAGGGGGATATTGCAGTTTTGGTAGGGATCAGTCAGGGAGGGGGTAATTACAGTGTTGGGTAGGGATCATTCAGGGAGGAGAAAGTGAGGACTGCAGATGCTGGAGATCAGAGCTGAAAATGTGTTGCTGGAAAAGCGCAGCAGGTCAGGCAGCATCCAGGGAACATGAGAATCGACGTTTCGGGCATAAGCCCTTCTTCAGGAATGAGGCCTCATTCCTGACGAAGGGCTTATGCCCGAAACGTCGATTCTCCTGTTCCCTGGATGCTGCCTGACCTGCTGCGCTTTTCCAGCAACACATTTTCAACATCATTCAGGGAGGGGTGCTTGCAGTTTTGGGTAGGGATCAGTCAAGGAGGGGGTGTGTGAGTTGTTTTGTAGGGATCACTTAGGGAGAGGGAGAGTGCAGTGTTGGGCAGGAATCAGACTGGGAAGAGGTGATTGCAGTTTTGGGTAGGCACGGGTCAGGGAGGGGGTGAATGAGGTGTTGTGTAGGGATCTGTTAGGGAGTGGGAAAGTGCAGTGTTGGGCAGGGAACAGACTAGGAGAGGAGAATTGCAGTGATGGCTAGGGATCCGTTTTGGAGAGGGAGAGTGCAGTGTTGGGCGGGGATCAGTCTGGGAAGGGATAATTTCAGTTTTGGGGAGGTATCAGTTCGGGAGGTGGAGATTGCAGTGTTGGTTAGTGATCAGTCAGGGAGGTTGTTACGGCAGTGTTGCGTAGGTACCAGTCAGAGGGGGGGGGGTGTGAGGTGTTGTGTCCGCATCAGTTCGGGATAGGGAGAGTGCACTGTTGTGTAGGGATCATTCAGGGATGGGGAGATTGCTGCGTTGGGCAGGGATCAGTCTTGGAGCGAGAGATTGCAGTGTTGGCAAGGGATCCGTCAGGGAGGGGGAGATTGCAGTGTTGGGCCGTGTTCTGTCAGGGAGGGGTAGTTTGCAATGTTGGGTTGGGTCAGTCAGGGAGAGTGAGATTGCAGTGATGGGTAGGGATCAGTCAGGGAGGGGGAGATTGCAGTGTTGGGTAGGGATCAGTCAGGGAGGGGAGATTGCAGTGTTGGTTAGGGAGCAGTCAGGGAGGGGGAGATTGCAGTGTTGGGTAGGGATTAGGCAGGGAGGAGTAGATTGCAGTGTTGGGTTGGGTCAGTCAGGGAGGTGAGATTGCAGTGTTGGGTATGGATCAGTAAGGGAGGGGGAGATTGCAGTGTTGGGTATGGATCAGTAAGGGAGGGGGTGAGTGCAGTGCTGGGTAGGGATCAGTCGGGGAGGGGGAGATTGCATTTTTGGGTAGGGATCAGTCAGGGAGGGGGTGATTGCAGTGTTGTGTAGGGATCAGTCAGGGAGGGGGTGATTCCAGTGTTGGGGAGGGATCAGTCAAGGAGGGGGAGATTGCAGTGTTGGATATTGATCAGTCAGGGAGGAGCAGGCTAATTGTTGGATGGGGATTAGTCAAGGAAAGCGCGATTGCTGTGTTGGGTAGGAATCAGTCACGGAGTGAAAATTGCAGTGTTGGGTAGGCATACATCAGGGACCGGATGATTGCAGTGTGCGGTTTGAGGTCAATCAGAGAGGGGGGTATTGTAGTTTTTGGTAGGGATCATTCAGGGAGGCGGTGTTTACAGTGTTGGAAACGGATCATGCAGGGAGGGGGAGATTGCAATGTTGGGTAGGTATGTTTCAGGGTTGGGGAGAATGCAGTTTTGGGAAAGGCACAGTCGTGAAGGTGGAGATTGCAGTGTTGGGCAGCGATCAATCAGGGAGGGGCGACGTGCAGTGTTGTGTAGAGATCAGTCTCTGAGGGGTGTGTGAGGTGTTGTGTAGGGATCAGTTCGGGAGTGGGTGAGAGCCGTGTTTGGTAGGGATCAATCAGGGAGGGGGTGATTGCAGTAGCGGGTAGGGATCTGTCAGTGACGGGACAATTGCTTTGTTGGGTAGGGATCAGTCAGGAAGGTGTCGATTGCTGTTTTAGATAGGAATCAGTCAGGGAGAGTCGGACTGCTGTTTGGATAGGGATCAGTCAGAGAGGGTGTGCGTGCAATGTTGGGCAGTGATAGTGAGGGTCGGGATCAGTCAGGGAGGGGAGATGGCAGTTTTGGGTAGGCATAAGTCTGGGAGGGGATGATTACAGTGTTGGGTAGCGATCAATCAGGGAGGGGGAAATTACTGCGTTGACTAGGGGTCAGTCAGGAAGGTGGAGTTTGCAGTGTTGCGTAGGGATCAGTCAAGGAGGCGGAGAACGCTTTTTTTGACTATGAAACAGTGAGGGATGTGGAGATAGCAGCCTTGGGCCGGAATCAGTCAGGGAGGGGTGAGTTCAGTGTTGGGTAGGAATAGGTCAGGTAGGGGTAATTGCAGTGTTGAATCGGGATCAATCAGGGAGTGGGAGATTGCAATGTTGGGTAGGGATCAGTCAGGGACATGGAGATTGCAGTGTTGGGTAGGAATCAGTCAGGGAGGGTGAGATTGAAGTGTTGGTAGAATTCAGTCAGTGAGGGGGAGATTGCCGTGTTGGGTTGGGATTAGACAGGGAGCGGGTGATTGCATTGCTTGATAGGGATCAGTTAGGGAGTGGGAGAATGCAGTTTTTGGTAGGGATCAGTCAGGGAGGGAGTGATTACAGTGTTGGGTACGGATCAGGCAAGGAGGATGAGATAGCAGTGTTGGGTAGGGATGTATCAGGGAGGGTGAGTTTGCAGTGTTGAATAGTGATCAGTCAAGGAGGGGGAAGTTAATCTTTGGGTAAAGATTAGTCAAGGAGAGGGCGATTGTTGTGTTGGGTAGTAATCAGTCAGGGAGTGAAGATTGAAGTGTTGGGTAGGCATAAGGCAGGGACCAGATAATTACAATGTTGGGTTTGAGATCAATCAGGGAGGGGGATATTGCAGTTCTTGGTAGGGATCAGTCAGGGATGGGGTAATTACAGTGTTGGGCAGGGATCAGACAGGGAATGGGAGATTGCATTGTTGGGTAGGGATGTGTCAGGGAGGGGGGAATGCAGTTTGTATAGGGATCAGTCAGGGTGGGGTTGAGTACACAGCTGTCTGGAGACCTGTCAGGGAGGGGGAGATTTCAGTGGTGGGTAGAGACCAGTCAGGGAGGGGCGAATGCAGTGTTGATTTGAGATCAGTCAGGGAGGTAGTGATTGCAGTTTTGGGTAGGGATCCGGCAGGGAGGGGGAGATTGCAGTGTTGGGTAGGGATCAGTCAGCGAGGGTGTGATTGCAGTGTTTGTAGGGTTCAGTCCGGGAGGGGGAGATTGCCGTGTTGGATAGGGATCAGACAGGGAGCGGGTGATTGCAGTGCTTGGTAGGGATCAGTCAGTGAGTGTGAGAATGCAGTTTTTGGTAGGGCTCAGTCAGGGAGGGTGCGATTACGGTGTTGGGTACGGATCAGGCAAGGATGATGAGATAGCAGTGTTGGGTAGCGATCAGTCAAGGAGGGGAAAGTTAATATTTGGGTAAAGATTAGTCAAGGAGAGGGCGATTGCTGTGTTGGGTAGCAATCAGTCAGGGAGTGAAGATTGAAGGGTTGGGAAGGCCTAAGTCAGGGACCTAATTATTACAGTGTTGGGTTTGAGATCAATCAGGGTGGGGGTATTGCAGTTTTTGGTAGGGATCAGTCAGGGATGGGGTAATTACAGTGTTGGGCAGGGATCAGGCAGGGAGTGGGAGATTGCAGTGTTGGGTAGGGATGTGTCAGGGAGGGGGGAATGCAGTTTTGGAAGGACACAGTCAGGAAGGTGGAGATTGCAGTGTTGGGCAGCGATCAATCAGGGAGGGGCGACGTGTATTGTTGGGTAGGGATCAGTCACTGAGGGTGTGTGTGAGGTGTTGTGTAGGGATCAGTTAGGGAGGGGGTGAGAGCAGTGTAGGGTAGGGATCAGTCAGGGAGGGGGTGTTTGCAATAATGGGTCGGTATCTGTCAGGGACGAGGCAATTACTGTATTGGGTAGGGATCAGTCAGGGATGTGGCGATTGCTGTTTTTGATAGAGATCAGTCAAGGAGGGGGTGAGTGCAGTTTGGATAGGGATCAGTCAGGGTGGAGTTGAGTGCACAGCTGTGTGGAGATCTGTCAGGGAGGGGGAGATTGCAGTGTTGGGTAGGGATTATACAGGGAGGGGGAGCCTGCCGTGGTGGGTAGGGACCAGTCAGGGAGAGGCGAATGCAGTGTTGATTTGAGATCAGCCAGGGAGGGGTGATTGCAGTTTTGCGTAGAAATTAGTCAGGGAGGGGGAGATTGCAGTGTTGGGTAGGGAACAGTCTGGGAGGGGGTGAATGCAGTATTGTGTGGGGATCAGTCAGGTAGTGGGAGATTGAAGTGTTGGATAGGGATCAGTCAGGGAGGGGGAGGGTACAGAGTTGGGTAGGGATTAGTCAGGGAAGGTGTGTGTCAGGTGTTGTGTTGGGAACAGTTAGGGAGAGGCTGAGTGCAGTGCTGGGTAGGGATGAGTCAGGGAGAGGGACGGTACAGTGTTGAGTAGGGATCAGTCAGGGAGGGTGAGATTGCTGTGTTGGGTAGAGATCAATCAGTGAGGGGGTGACTGCAGTTTGGATAGGGATCAGTCACGGAGGGGTTGAGTGCAATGTTGGGCAGGGAATAGCCAGGGAGGGGGTGATTACAGTGTTGGGGAGGGATCAGTCCGAGAGGGGGATATTGCAGTGTTGTGTCGGGATCTGTCAGTGAGGGTTTGAGTGCGATGTTGTGCAGCGATCAGCCACGGAGAGGTTGTTTGCAGTGTTTTGGAGGGATCAGTCAGGGAGGGGGTGAGTGCAATGTTGGGTAGGGATCAGTTAGGGAGGCGGTGAGTGCAATGTTGGGTAGGGACTAGTCAGGGAGGGGGTGGTTACAGTGTGGTGTAGGGATTAGTCAGGGAAGGGGAATGTGCAGAGTTGTGTCGGGATCAGTTCTGGAGAGGGAGAGTGCAGTGTTTGGAAGGGAACAGTCAGGGAGGGGGAGGTTACAGTGTGATGTAGGGATTAGTCAGGGAGGGAGTGTGTGAGGTGTTGTGTTGGGATCATTTAGGGAGAGGTTGATTGCTGTGTTGTGCACTGATCAGTCAGATAATGGACGATTGCTCTGTTTAGTAGGGATCCGTCAGCGAGGGGGCGATTGCAGAGTTTGGATAGGGATCAGTCAGGGAGAGGCGAATGCAGTGTTGATTTGAGATCAGCCAGGGAGGGGTGATTGCAGTTTTGCGTAGAAATTAGTCAGGGAGGGGGAGATTGCAGTGTTGGGTAGGGAACAGTCTGGGAGGGGGTGAATGCAGTATTGTGTGGGGATCAGTCAGGTAGTGGGAGATTGAAGTGTTGGATAGGGATCAGTCAGGTAGAGGGAGGTTACAGTGTTGGGTAGGGATCAGTCAGGGAGGGGGTGAGTGCACTGTTGTGTGGGGATCAGTCAGGGAGTGGGAGATTGAAGTGTTGGATAGGGATCAGTCAGGGAGGGGGAGGGTACAGAGTTGGGTAGGGATTAGTCAGGGAAGGTGTGTGTCAGGTGTTGTGTTGGGAACAGTTAGGGAGAGGCTGAGTGCAGTGCTGGGTAGGGATGAGTCAGGGAGAGGGACGGTACAGTGTTGGGTAGGGATCAGTCAGGGAGGGTGAGATTGCTGTGTTGGGTAGAGATCAATCAGTGAGGGGGTGACTGCAGTTTGGATAGGGATCAGTCACGGAGGGGTTGAGTGCAATGTTGGGCAGGGAATAGCCAGGGAGGGGGTGATTACAGTGTTGGGGAGGGATCAGTCCGAGAGGGGGATATTGCAGTGTTGTGTAGGGATCAGTCAGTGAGGGGTTGAGTGCGATGTTGTGCAGCGATCAGCCACGGAGAGGTTGGTTGCAGTGTTTTGGAGGGATCAGTCAGGGAGGGGGTGAGTGCAATGTTGGGTAGGGATCAGTTAGGGAGGCGGTGAGTGCAATGTTGGGAAGAGAATAGTCAGGGAGGGGGTGGTTACAGTGTGGTGTAGGGATTAGTCAGGGAGGGGGAATGTGCAGAGTTGTGTCGGGATCAGTTCTGGAGAGGGAGAGTGCAGTGTTTGGAAGGGAACAGTCAGGGAGGGGGAGGTTACAGTGTGATGTAGGGATTAGTCAGGGAGGGAGTATGTGAGGTGTTGTGTTGGGATCATTTAGGGAGAGGTTGATTGCTGTGTTGTGCACTGATCAGTCAGATAATGGGCGATTGCTCTGTTTAGTAGGGATCCGTCAGCGAGGGGGCGATTGCAGAGTTTGGATAGGGATCAGTTAGGGAGCTGTGACTGCAGTGTTGTGTAGGGATCAGTCAGGGAGGGGGAGATTGCCGTGTTGGGTAGGGATCAGTCAGGTAGGGGGAGATTGCCGTGTTGGGTAGGGATCATTCAGCGAGGGTGTGATTTTAGTGTTGGGTAGGGGACAGTCAGGGAGGGAGATATTGCAGTGTTGTCCAGGGATAAGTCACACAGGGGTGATTGCAGTGTTTGGTAGGGATCAGTCAGAGAGTTTGATTGCAGTGTTGGGTAGGGGTGAGTCATGGAGAGGTAGATTCAGTGTTGGTTAGGGATCAGTAAGGGAGGGGGAGATTACAGTGTTGGGTAGGGATCAGTCAGGGAGGGGAGTTTGAAGTGTTGGATAGTGATCAGTCAGGGATGGGGAGGATAATTTTTGGGTAGGAATTAGTCAAGGAGAGAGCAATTGCTGTGTTGGGCAGGAATCAGTCAGGAAGGGAAGATTGCACTGTTGGGCAGAGATCAGTCAGGGAGAGCGAGATCGCAGTTTTTGGTCGGGATAGGTCAGGGAGGGGGACATTACAGTGTTGGGAATGTATCAGGCAGGGAGAGCGAGATTTCAGTGCTGATAAGTGATTTGTCAGGGTGGGGGAGAAAGCAGTTTTGGGAAGGGCACAGTTAAGGATGTGGAGATTGCTGTGTTGGGCAGCGATCAATCAGGGAGGGACGATGTGGAATGCTGGGTGGGGATCAGTCACTGAGGGGGTGTGTGAGGTTTTGTCTACGGATCAGTTAGGGAGATGGTGAGATCAGTGTTGGGTAGGATTCAGTCAGGGAAGGGGTGACAGCAGTTTGGATACAGATCAGTCAGGGAGAGGGTGAGTGCAATGCTGGGCAGTGATCAGCCAATGAGGGGATGATTACAGTATTGGTCGGGATCAGTCAAGGAGGGGTGATTGCAGTGTTGAGTAAGGATCAGTCAGGGAGAGGGAATGTTCAGTGTTGTGTCGGGATCAGTTCGTGAGGGGGAGAGTGCAGTGTTGGGTAGGGATCAGTCAGGGATGGGGAGCTTGCAGTGTTGGCCCGGCATCAGTCAGGGAGTGGGTGATTGCAGTGTTGGTTAGGGATCAGTCAGGGAGGGGGGAGTTCAGTTTTCCGTAGGGATCCGTCAGGGATGGAGAAATGGTAGTGTTGAGTCTGGATCAATCAGGGAGGGGAAGATTGCAGTATTGGGTTGCGATCAGTCAGGGCGGGGGAGATTGCAGTTTTGAGGAGGAATCAGACAGGGAGGGGTTGATTGCAGTGTTGGGTAGGCTTAAGTCAGGGAGGGGGAGACTGCAGTGTTTGAAAGGGAACAGTCTGGGAGGGTGAGGTTACAATGCTGGGTAGGGATTAGTCAGGGAAAGGATTACTGTAGTGTTGGGTAGGGATCAGTCTGAAAGGGGAAATTGCAGTGTTGTGAAGGGAACAGTCTGGGAGGGGGTGAATGCAGTGTTGTGTGGGGATCAGTCAGGGAGTGGGAGATTGAAGTGTTGGATAGGGATCAGTCAGGGAGAGGGAGGTTGCAGTGTTGGGTAAGGATCAGCCAGGGAGGGGGAGATTACAGTGTAATGTACGCATCAGTCAGGGAGGGGGAGATTGCAGTGTTGGGAAGGGACCAGTTAGGAAGGGGAGAATGCAGTGTTGGGTTGGGATCAGTCAGTGACCGGGTGTTTACAGTATTGGGTAGGGATTAGTCAGGGAGGGTCAATTGCAGGATTTGATAGTTATCAGACAGGGAGGGGGATGTTACAATGTTGTGTTGGGATGAATCAGGGAAGGCGTGATTACAGTGTTGGGTAGGGATCAGTCAGGGAAGGGAAGATTGCTGTGTTGGGTAGAGATCAGTCAGGGAGAAGGTGAGTGCAATGTTGGGTAGGGATTACTCAGGGAGGGGTTGTGTGCAGTGTTGGTTCGGGATCAGTCAGGAAGGAGCAGATTGCAGTGTTGGATAGGGATCAGTCAGGGAGAGGGAGGTTACAGTGTTGGGTAGGGATTAGTCAGGGATGGTGTGTGTGAGGTGTTGTGTTGTGATCAGTCAGGGACAGACGGAGTGTAGTGATGGGTAGGGATTAGTCAGGGAGGGTGAGATTGCAGTGTTGCGTATGGATCAGTCAGTGAAGGGGCGAGTGCTGTGTTGGGTAGTGATCGGACAATGAGGGGTTGAGTGCAATGTTGAGCAGCGATCAGTCACGGAGATGTTGATTGCAGTGTTTTGGAGGGCTCAGTCAGGGAATGGGTGAGTGCAATGTTGGGGAGGGAATAGACAGGGAGGGGTGGTTACAGTGTGGGGGAGGGATTAGCAAGGGAGGGGTGTGTGAAGTGTTGTGAAGGGATCGGTTAGGGAGGGGGAGATTGCCGTTTTGGGTAGGGATCAGTCAGGGAGGGGGAGATTGCAGTGTTGGGTAGGGATCAGTCAGCGAGGGTGTGATTGCAGTGTTGGGTATGGATCATTCTGGGAGGGGGATGTTACAGTGTTGGGTCGGGATCGGTCAGGAAGGGGGAGATTGCAGTGTTGTGAAGGGACCAACCAGGGAGGGGGTGATTGCAGTGTTGGGCAGAGCTCAGTCAGAGAGGGGGAACTTGCAGCGTTAGGTAGGGATCAGTCAGGGTGGGGGTGATTACTGTGTTGTGCAGGGATCAGTCACGGAGGGGGAGGTTGCAATTTTGAGTAGGGATCAGTCAGGGAGGCGAGATTTCAGTGTTGGAAAGCGATCAGTCAGGGAGGGGGAGAATGGTATGTTGGTAGAGATCAATCAGGGAGGGGGTGAGTGCAGTGTTCTGTAGGGAATACTCAGGGATGGGGTGGTTACAGTGTGGGGGTGGGATTAGTCAGGGAGGGTGTGTGAAGTGTTGTGTAGGGATCAGTTAGGGAGAAGTTGTGTGCAGTGTTTTACAGGGATCAGTTAGGGAGTGGGTAGGGATCAATGTTGGGTAGGGAATAGTCACGGAGGGGGTGGTTACAGTGTGGGGAAGGGATCAGTCAGTGTGTGAAGTGTTGTGCAGAGATCAGTTAGGGAGAAGTTGAGTGCAGTGTTGGGTAGGGATCAGTCAATGAAGGGGCGATTGCAGTGTTGGGCAGGGATCAGTAAGGGAGGGGTTGACTGCAGTTTGGATAGGGATCAGTCAGGAAGGTGATAATTGCAGTGCTGTCTAGGGATCAGTCAGGGAGCGGGAGATTGCAGTGTTAGGCAGTGATCGTGACAGAGAGCGGGTAAGTGCAGTATTGGAGAGGGATCAGTCTGGGAGGGTGTGAGTGCAATGTTGTGCATGGATCAGTCAGTGAGGGTGAAATTGCAGTTTTGACTGGGATCAGTCCGGGAGCGTGTGCTTGCAGTTTTGGGTAGGGATCAGTCAGGGAGGGGTGGATTGCAGTGTTGTGTAGGGATCAGTCTGGGAAAGGGCCATTGCAGTTTTGTGTAGGGATTAGTCATGGAGGGGGTGATTGCAGTATTGTGTCGTGATTAGTCAGGGAGCGGTGATTGCAGTGTTGCATAGCGATCAGTAAGGAAGGGGTGAGTGCAAAGTTGGGTAGGGATCTGTCAGGGCGGGGGTGATTGCATTGTTGGGGAGGGATCAGTCAGGGAGGAGGTGAGTGCAGTGTTGTGTAGGGATCAGTCAGGGAGGGGGTGATTGTAGTTCTATGTAGGGATCAGTCAGGGATGGTGTGATTGCAATATAGTGTAGGGATAAGCCAGGGTGGGGTGATTGCAGAGTTGGGTAGGGATCAGTCAAGGAGGGGGCGATTGCAGTGTTGGGTAGGGATCAGTCACGGGGAGGGGGTCTGCAGTGTTGTGTACTGATCGGTAAGGGAGGGGGTGATGGCAGTGTTGTGGAGGGGTCAATCAGGGATGGTGTGAGTGCAGTGTTGGGTAGGGATCAGTCAGTGAGGGTCAGATTGCCGTCTTGGATAGGGATCAATCAGGGGGGGAGGTTCCATTGTTGGGTAGGGTTTAGTCAGTGAAGGGCTGATTACAGTGTTGGTTATGGGTCAGTCAGGGAGCGGGTGAGTGCAATGTTGGGTCGTGATCACTCAGGGAGGGGGTGAATGCAGTGTTGTGTTGGGATCAGTCAGGAAGTAGCAGATTGTGTGTTGGATACGGATCAGTCAGGGAGGGGAGGTTGCAGTGTTGTGTTGGAATCCGTTAGGGAGGGAGTGTGTGAGGTGTTGTATAGTTATTAGTTAGGGAGAGTTTGAGTGCAGTGTTGGGTATGGAACAGTAAGGGAAGGGCGGTTTGCAGTATTGGGTATGCATCAGTCACTGAAGTGGCGATGCTGTGTTGGGTAGGGATCAGTCAGGAAGGGTCCGATTGCAGAGTTGGATAGGGATCAGTCAGCGAGGGGGTGACTGCAGTGTCGGGCAGAGTTCAGTGAGGAAGGGGGTGACTGCAGTTTGGTTAGGGATCAGTCAGGGTGGGGGTGTGTGCAATGTTGGGCAGGGGTGAGGCAAGAAGCGGGAGATTGCAGTGTTGAGTGGGGATCAGTCAGGGATTAGGAGAATGTATTATTGGCTAGGGATCGGTCAGGGAGCGGGAGATTGCAGTGTTGGGTAGGGATCAGTCAGGAAGGGTGAGATTGCAGTGTTGGGTGTGGATCAGTCAGGGATTGGGAGAATGCACTGTTGGGTAGGGATTACTCAGGGAGGGTGTGATTGCAGTGTTGGGTAGGGATAAGTCAGGAATGGGGAGATTGCAGCTTTGGGTAGGGATTAGACAGGGACCGGTTGATTGCAGTTAGGGTGGGGATCAGTCAGGAAGGGGGAGATTACAGTATTGGGTAGGAATCAGTCACGGAGTGGGAGATTGCATTTTTGGGTAGGGATCAGTCAGGGTGGGAGAGATTGCAATGTTGGATAAGGATCAATCAGGTAGCGGGTGATTGCAGTGTTGGGCAAGGATCATTCAGAGAGGGTGTGAGTACAATGGTGGTTTGGGATCAGTCTGGGAGCGGGAGATTGCAGTGTTGGGTAGAGATCAGTCAGGAAGGGGGAGAATGCAGTGTTGGGTAGGGATCAGTCAGGAAGGGGGAGATTGCAGTGTTGAGTGGGGATCAATCAGGGATTGGGAGAATGAACTATTGGGTAGGGAACAGTCCAGGAGAGTGTGATTGCATTGTTAGGTAGGGATAAGACAGGCAGGGGGAGTTTGCAGTGTTTGGTAGGAATCAGTCATGGAGAGGGTGAGTGCAGTGTTGGGTCGGGATAAGTCAGGGAGGGTGAGTTTGTAGTGTTTGGTAGGAATCAGTCAGGGAGGGGTGATTGCAGTGTTAGGTAGGGATAAGTCAGGGAAGGGGAGTTTGTAGTGTTTGGTAGGAATCAGTCAGGGACCGGTTGATTGCAGTGATGGGCAGGCATCATTCAGGGAGAGGGTAATTGCAGTGTTGAGTAGTGATTACACAAGGAGGGGGTGAGTGCAGTGTTGAGTAGGGATCAGTCAGGGAGGGAGTGTGTGAGGTGTTGTGTAGGGATCAGTTAGGGAGAGGGCAATGTTGGGTAGGGATCAGTCAGAGATGGGGAGATTGCAGTTTTGGGTAGGGAACAGTCCGGGAGGGGGTGACTGCAGTTTGGTTAGGGATCAGTCATGGTAGGGGTGAGTGCAATGTTGGGCAGGGGTCAGTCAGGGAGGGTGTGATTACAGTTTGGGTAGGGATCAGTCAGGATGGGGGTGATTGCAGTTTTGGGTAGGAATCAGTCAATGAGTGGGAGATTGCAGTGTTGGGTAGGGATCAGTCAGGGACTGGGTAACAGCAGAGTTGGGCAGCAATCATTCAGTGAGAGGTGAGTGCAGTTTTGAATAGGGATCAGTATGGGACTGGAAGATTGCAGTGTTGGGCACGGATCATACAAGGAGTGGATGAGTGCAATATTGGGTAAGGATGAGTCAGGGAGGGGGTGACTGCGATGTTGTGCAGGGATCAGTCAGGAAGGGGAGATTGCAGTTTTGGATTGCGATCAGTTAGGGAGTGGGTGAGTTTTATATTGGGTATGGATCAGTCAGGGACGGGGTGATTGCAGTATGGTCAGATTAGATTACTTACGTTAGATTACTTACAGTGTGGAAACAAGCCCTTCGGCCCAACAAGTCCACACCGACCCACCGAAGCGCAACCCACCCATTCCCCTACATTTACCTCTTTGACCTAACACTACGGGTAATTTAGCATGGCCAATTCACCTGACCTGCACATCTTTGTGACTGTGGGAGGAAACCGGAGCACCCGAAGGAAACCCACGCAGACACGGGGAGAATGTGCAAACTCCACACAGTCAGTTGCCTGAGTCGGGAAGTGAACGCGGGTCTCTGGCGCTGTGAGGCAGCAGTGCTAACCACTGTGCCACTGTGCCACCGTGCTGCGTGGTGAAGAGATCAGTCAGGGAGGGAGTGAGCGCAGTTTTGTGTAGGGATTACTCAGGGATGGGGTGAGTGCAGTTTTGCGTAGGGATCAGTCAGGAAGGGGCAGATTGCAGTGTTGGGTGGGGTTCAGTCAGGGAGGAGGAGTATGCAATGTTGTTTAGGGATCAGTAAGGGAGGGAGTGGTGAAATTGTTGGGTAGGGATCAGTCAGGGAGAGGGAGATTGCAGTGTTGGGTAAGAATCAGTCAGGAAGGGGCAGATTGCAGTGTTGGGTGGGGTTCAGTCAGGGAGGAGGAGTATGCAATGTTGTTTAGGGATCAGTAAGGGAGGGAGTGGTGAAATTGTTGGGTAGAGTTCAGTCAGGGACCGCTTGATTGCAGTGTTGGTCCGGGATCATTCAGGGACGGGGTGTGTGCAATATTGGGCAGTGATCTTTCAGGTAAGGGATGATTGCAGTGTTAGGTAGGGATCAGTCAGGGAGGGGGAGATCGCAGTGTTGTGTAGGGACCAGTCTGGGAGGGGTGAGTGCAGTGTGGTGTAGGGATCAGTCAGGAAGTTGGTGACTGCAATGCTGGGCAGGTCACAGTCAAAGAGGGGGAAATTGCAGTATTGTGTCGGGATCAGTCATGGAGCGGTTAATTACAGTGTTGGGCAAGGAGGGATCAGTCAGTGAGGGGGAGATTGCAGTCTTGGGTAGCGATCAGTCATGGAAGGGATGAGTGCAATGTTGGATACTGATCAGTCAGGGAGGGGGTGATTGCAGTGTCTTGTAGGGATTAGTCAGGGAGGGGGTGATTGCAGTGTGGTGTAAGGATCAGGCAGGGAGGGGTGATGCTGTGTTGGGTACGGATCAGTCAGGGAGGGGGAGATTGCAGTGTTGGGTAGGGATCAGTCAGGAAGCAGGAGATTGCAGTGATGGGTAGGGATCAGTCAGGGAGGGGGAGATTGCAGTGTTGGGTAGGGATCAGTCAAGGAGGGGGAGATTGCAGTGTTGGGTAGGGATCAGTCAGGGAGGGGGAGATTGCAGTGTTGGGTAGGGATCAATCAGGGAGGGGGAGATTGCAGTGTTGGGTAGGGATCAGTCAGGGAGGGGGAGATTGCAGTGTTGGGTAGGGATCAGTCAGGGAGGGGGAGATTGCAGTGTTGGTTAGGGATCAGTCAGGGAGGGGGAGATTGCAGTGTTGGGTAGGGATCAGTCAGGGAGGGGTAATTGCAGTGTTGGGTAGGGATCGGTCAGGGCGGGGGTGATTGCATTATTGGATAGGGATCAATCAGGGATGGGGAGGTTGCACTTTTGGGTCGGCATTTGTCAGGGAGGGGGTGATTACAGTGTTGCGGAGGGATCTGCCAGGGTGGGGGATATTGCAGTGTTGTGTAGGGATCAGTCAGGGAGGGGGTGAGCGCAATGTTGGGTAGTGATTACTCAGGGAGGGGGTGAGTGCGTAGTTGGGTAGGGATCAGTCAGGAAGGAGCAGTTTGTGTGTTGGGTCGGGATTAGTCAGGGAGGTGGTGTGTGAGGTGTTGTGCATGGATAACTTACGAAAAGGTTGAGTCGGTGCAGCGTCGTGATTAGTCAGGGAGGAGTTGGTCGCAGTGTTGGGTATGGATCAGTCAGTTAAACGGCGATTGCTGTGTTGGGTCTGGATTAGGCAGGAAGGGGGAGATGGCAGTGCTGGGCAGAGATCAGCCAGGGAGGGGGAAATTGCAGTGTTAGGTAGGGATCAGTCAGGGAAAGGCAGATTGCAGTGTTGGGTAGGGATCAGTCAGGGAAGGGGAAATTGCAGTGTTGGGTAGGGATCAGTAAGGGAGGGGAAGATTGCAGTATTAGGTAGGTATCAGTCAGCGAGGGGGAGATTGCAGTGTTGGGTAGGGATTAGTCAGGGAGGGGGAGATTGCAGTGTTTGGTAGGGATCAGTCAGGGAGGAGGAGTATGCAATGTTGTTTGGGGATCAGTAAGGGGGGGTTGCAATGTTCGGTAGGGATCAGTCAGGGAGGCGAGATTTCAGTGTTGGGTGGGGGTCTGTCAGGGAGGGGGAGAGTGCATTGTTAGTTTAGGGATCAGTAAGGGAGGAGGTGATTGCAGTGTTGGGTAGAGATGACTCAGGAATGGGGTGAGTGCTTTATTGCATATAAATCAGTCAGGAAGGGGCAGATTGCAGTGTTCGATAGGGAGCAGTCAGGGAGGGGTAGGTTACAGTATTGGGTCGGGCTTAGTCTGGGAGGGGGCGATTGCTGTTTTGGGTAGGGATCAGTCAGGGAGGGGGAGATTGCGGTGTTGGGATGGGATCAGTCAGGGAAGGGGATTGCAGTGTTGTGTAGGGATTAGTCAGGGAGGGTGTGAGGACAATGTTGGGTAGTGATTACTCAGGGAGGGAGTGAGTGCAGGGTTGGGTAGTGATCAGTCAGGAAGGAGCAGATTGGGTGTCGGACAGGGATCAGTCAGGGAGGCAGAGGTTGCACGGTTGGGTAAGGATTAGTCAGGGAGAGAGTGTGTGAGGTGTTGTGTAGGAATAAGTTAGGGAGAGGTTGAGTGCAGTGTTGGGTAGGGATCAATCAGGCAGGGGGAGATTGCAGTGCTGGGTAGGGATCAATCAGAGAGGGGTGCGTGCAGTGTTGTGTAGGGATCAGTCAGGGAGGGGGTGATTGCAGTATTGAGTCGGGATCAATCAGGGAAGGGGACATTGTAATGTTGGGTAGGGATCAGTCAGTGAGGTGGAGATTGTGGTGTTGGGTAGGGATCAGTCAGAGAGGGGATGAGTGCAGTGTTAGGTAGGGATCAGTCAGGGAGGGGTTGATTGTAGTGTTGCGTGTGGATCATTCAGTGAAGTGGCGATTGTTTTGCTACGTAGGGATCAGTCAGGAGATGCCGATTGCAGAGTTGGACAGGGATCGGTCAGGGTCGGGGTGAATGCAATGTTGGGCAGATCTCAGTCAGAGAGGGGGAATTGCAGTGTTGGCTAGGGATCAGTCAGTGAGGGGTGATTACAGTGTTGGGTAGCGATCAGTCAGTGAGGGGGTGATTGCAGTTTTGGGAAGGGATCAGTCAGGGAAGGGGTGATTTCAGTGTTGGGTAGGGATCAGTCGGGGATCTTGTGATTGCAGTGTTGTGTAGGAATCAGTTAGGCAGGAGATGAGTGCCTTGTTGGGCAGGGCTCAGTCAGAGAGTGGGAAAGTGCAGTGTTGGGAAGGGATTTGTCAGGGAGGGGGTGGTTGCAGTATTTTGTTGGGATCACTCAGGAAGGGGGTGAGTGCAGTTTTGGGTAGGGATCAGTCAGGGAGGGGGTGTGTGAAGTTTGTGTAGGGATCAGATAGGGAGAGGTTGAGTGGAGTGTTGGGCACGAATCAGGAAGGCAGGGTGAGATTGCAGTGTTGGGTCGGGATCAGTCAGGGAGGGGGAGAGTGCAATGTTGGGCAGGGAAGAGTCAGAGAGGGGTGAATGCAGTGTTGGAAAGTGATCAGTCTGGGAGGGGGAGATTGCAGTGTTGTGTAGGGATCAATCAGGGAGGGAGAGATTGGCGTGTTGGATAGGAAGACGTCAGGGAAGAGGACATTGCAGTGTTAGTTAGGGATCAGTCAGTGAGTGCGGTGTTGGGTAGGGATCAGTCAGGGAGGGGGAGATTGCAGTATTGGGTCGGGATCAATCAGAGAGGGCTGAATGCAGTGTTGTGTAGGGATTAGTCAGGGAGGGAGGGAGTGCAGTGTTGGATAGGGATTAGTCAGGGAAGGGGACATTGCAATGTTGGGTAGGGATCAGTCAGTGAGGTGGAGATTTTGGTGTTGGGGAGGGATCAGTCAGGGAGGGGGAGATTGCAGTATTGGGTCGGGATCAATCAGAGAGGGGTGAATGCAGTGTTGTGTAGGGATCAGTCGGGGGGGGGGGGGTGAGTGCAATGTTGTGTCGGGATCAGTGAGGGAGGGGGTGAGTGCAGTGTTGGGTAGGGATTAGTCAGAGAAGGGGACTTGCAATGTTGGTAGGGATCTGTCAGTGAGGTGGAGATTGTTGTGTTGGCTAGGGATCAGTCAGAGGGGATGAGTGCAGTTTTGGGTAGGGATCAGTCAGGGAGGGAGTGAGTGCAGAGTTGGGTAGGGATCTGTCAGGGAGTGGTTAATTGCAGTGTTGTGTAGGGATCACATCAGTTCAGGCAGTATCTCTGGAGCAGGAGAATCGACGTTTCGGGCATAAGCCCTTCTTCAGGAAGGCCTTATGCCCGAAACGTCGATTCTCCTGCTCCTGAGATGCTGCCTGACCTGCTCTGCTTTCCAGCAACACGTTTTCAGCTCTGATCTCCAGCATCTGCAGTTCTCACTTTTGCCTTGTGAAGGGATCAGTCAGGGAAGGAGAGATTGCAGTTTTGGACAGGGATTATTCAGAGTGGCGGTGATTGCAGTGTTGGGTAGGGATCAGGTAGGGAGGGGGACATTGCAGTGTTGGGTGTGATCAGTCAATGACGGGGAGATTGCAGCGTTGGGTAGGGATCAGTGTGAGAAGGGGAGATTGCAGTGTTGGGGAGGGATCAGTCATGGAGGGTGAGAATGCAGTGTTGTATAGGGAACAGTTAGGAGCGGTGAGTGCAGAGTTGGATAGGGATCAGTCAG
Organism: Chiloscyllium plagiosum; assembly: GCF_037043375.1. Classification (NCBI taxonomy): domain Eukaryota; kingdom Metazoa; phylum Chordata; class Chondrichthyes; order Orectolobiformes; family Hemiscylliidae; genus Chiloscyllium; species Chiloscyllium plagiosum. The sequence goes on along the minus strand of NW_028270152.1, from coordinate 85,706,594 downwards.
ACAGTGGGAGATTGCAGTGTTGTGTAGGGATTATTCAGGGCGGGGGAGATTGCAGTGATTGGTCGGGATCAGTCAGGGTGGGGAGATTGCAGTACTGTTTAGGGGAGGGGGAGACTTCAGTGTTAGCTAGGGATCAGACCCCTCTCGCTCTTCCACCCCTCTCGCTTGCCCTCCCCACTCTCTCGCCCTCACGTCTCTCACGCCCTCCCCTCTCTCTCGT